>NC_088795.1:90157361-90460391 GCF_011386835.1 Chrysemys picta bellii
TGTGTCCTGGTCATAGCCCCATTCTGTCATGCATCATGAAATGTCTGTAAATATAATTCCTATGGCTGGAGCGCAGCTGGGACTGGACAGCCTACTCTCCCCAAATGCAGATGAGGTCCAGGAGCTTGGCATTGCTCCAAGTGGGGGATCACCTGGTGCGTGCAGCAGGCATGGCTACCTAGAAAGATGCGCTGAGACCACTGCACACATCACTGAGCAAACAGGAAGGGGACTTTCAAAATTCCCAAGCAATTTAAGGGGTGGGGATGATGGTTGGTTACCTGAAGGCAGAGCAGTAGAGTTCAAACTGGTGACCAGAGAGGTGAGAACAGGCATTGTGGGACACCTCTCAGTGGCCAGTTGCAGCGCTGTAATTGATCAGGGTGTCTACAGTGGCAGTGTGGTGCTGTACCCCTGGCACAGAAAGTTGTAAGCCTCTGGGGGGGGGTGATTTTTTTTTTTTTAAACCCAGCACTGCAACTGCACAGGTTCTGTGTGTATACCTTGGGAGTTACAACGCAGAAAGCTGCTTTACTGCTCAGAAACTTGCCAGTGTAGACAAGGCCTTAGAACAGAACCAAATTAAATGTGACTTGCAGACACATGAAATTGAGTTTGTGCCCATTTTACTTAAAGGGTGGTGGTGTTTTCTTATGTAAAAGGGGGGGGAGGGAGTCATCTGGACTTCCCCTACATCTGAGCAGTTGACATCTGTTCTTGCTAGCTGGAAATTGCTGAGTGGTTCTCAGACCTAAACTGGAAAGATAGCATTGCTGAATTCACAAAAACAATTCTTTTCTGCCAACTGTGTATTTTAATTACACTAGACATTGTCAAAGTAGAATTTTGAACAGTTAGTTACAGACAGTGACAGTTAGTCACTGTCCCCGCTATCTCCAGTTTCACTTTTAGTGTTGGATGTTTGGGTCTTACTAGGTCTCCAGTTTGGTCTTCCAGGAAAAATGGGGTAGATGTAAATTTTTAATATAAAACATTCAAGCTTCCTTCATACATCAAAGCACCATCCCCTACCCCCCCCCCCCCAAAGCTTTTTTTTGTTTTTGTTTGCAACCCCCTGTTAAGTACATCCACCTTGCTCACCTCCTATTCCTTTTTTTCCTGAGCAGAATTTAAAAAAAAAAAAAAAAAAAACACCTCGCGCTCACTAGAGCAAATACTTTCAGGAGTCCAGAAGTAAATATCTCTGTTGCAAATTTCTAGACAAAACATCCAAATGAAAAAATGTTTGAAAATATAGGTATGAAATTAGAGAGTTGTATTATGTCAGTGAAGACATGGAAAGTAGAAAGCAATTTTTAAATAAGGCATCGCTTTTCAAATAAAATTTCAAAACTGGAAAGTCATCAAAACCACCTTTCTTTTGAGCAGTTTCAACAAATTGGCATGTTCTGATGTGTTTTGTTGAAAAATTCCCAATCAACTCTATTTAGGACCAATAAGGACCTGTGTCATAAAAACAAAGGGAAGGGTAACAACCTTTATGTATGCAGTAACATAAAATCCCTCCTGGTCAGAGGTACAGGATCACTTACCTGTAAGAGATTGATCAGTTCAATTAACCTAGTTGGCACCTGACCAGAAGGACCAATGGGAAAAGAAGATACTTTCAAATCTGTGGGGGTCAGGGGGGAAGGTTTTGTTTGTGCTCTCTTTGTTTGTTCCCTCTTGGGAGAGAGAGAGAGAGAGAGACCAAGCAGGTAAACCAGCTCCTAAAAAGATCCTGAAATGATACATCTAAAATTACAGAAATTGTAAGTAATAGCAAGGAAATGCATTAGACTATCTTTTGTTTTAGCTTGTGGATTTTCCCTATGCTAAAAGGGAGGTTTATTCCTGTTTTTGTAACTTTGAAGTTGAGCCTAGAGGGGAATCCTCTGTGTTTTAAATCTTAGAGGTGCTTCTTTTACCTTTTTCTTTATAATAAAGTTATTTTAAGACCCTAAGTGGTTTTAGTGTCCGAAAGATAAAGGGTCTGGTTTGTACTTTTATTAAAGGCAATTGGTTGGTATATTATTCTCAAGCCTCCCCAGGAAAGGGAGTGAAGGGGCTTGGGGGAATATTTTGGGGAAATAGGAACTCCAAGTGGTCCTTTTCCTGAATCTTTGTCTAAATCACTTGGTAGTGGCAGCAATACCCGTACAAGGACAAGGATTTGTGCCGTGGGGAAGTTTTTAACCTAAGCTGCTCGAAATAAGCTTAGGGGGGGTTTCATGTGGGTCCCCACAGCTATACCCTAGAGTTCAGAGTGGGGAGGGAACCCTGACACCCCCTGATTTCTACAGTGTTCACACCTATTTCTGGTAGCATAAGCCAAAAGTTTGTTATATGAATGGAAGACTTTTACTACACTTATAAAGAATAAGATTTCATGTACTTCCTAATTATGCCACTTAAGAAGCTGATTTTTTAAAGACAACATATATAGTTGAAAATACATGTTACTCCTCTTAGATTTCAATAATCACAGCAGCTCTGTGGTAGAAGACTGAAAACTTTGGATTTCTTCCATTAATGTAATAAAGCCCAAGAGCTGGGGAGGAGAGAAAAGGTTTGAACATAAGCAGGAGATCCCCCTTTGTCAAAATGTCAGAAATCTCTAAATCCTCATCTTCCCTTTATTTTTATGAAGCAGAAACCACTTCTCAGAAGATATCAGAGCCAAAAATATTTAAAAATTTCAGCTAATAACCAGCATTAAACTGATTACTGTATACACTAAGATGTGTTCTAGGTTGGGGTGGGCAAACTTTTTGCCCCAAGGGACACAGCTGGGTGGGGAAATTGCTTGCAGGGCCATGAATGTAGGGCTGGGGTGTACAGGAAGGGGCTCAGGGCAGGGGCTGGGGGGCAGGAGGGGTGTATAAGAGGACTAGGGGGTGGAGTGCAGTAGGGGGCTGGGGTGCAGGATGTATAAGGGGGCTCAGGGCAGGGAGTTGGGGGGGGGCAGGGTGCAGGAGGGGTTCAGGGTGTGGGTTCCAGCCCAGTGCTGCTTACCTGGAGTGGCTCTGGGGTGGCAGCAGTGTGCAGCAGGGCTAAGACAGGCTCCCTGTCTGCCCTGGACCTGCGCCACTGCTGGAAGCAGCTGGCACCATGTCCCTGCGGCCCCTGGGAGGGTGGGCAGAGGGCTCCACCCACTGCCCTTGCCTGCAAGTACCTTCCCCAAAACTCCCATTGGCTGCAGTTCCCTGTTCCTGGCCAATGGGAGCTGCGGGGTGTGTGTGTAGGGGGGCAGCGCATGGAGCCCTCTGCCCCTCCCCCCCCCCAGGGGCTGCAGGGATGTGGGGCCCACACCACCACGGGGATGGCAATCCCACGGGCCAGATCCAAAGCCCTGATGGGCTGGATCTGGCCCACAGGCCGTAGTTTGCCCACCCCTGCTCTAGGTGATAGAAATCGATCTCTTAAAAAAAAAAGGCGTTCAGTGACTCTGGGGAGCATGGAATATTCAGGACACAAATAGCTTTGCCTACACATGGCAGAAACTATTATATATAGGGAAAGGAAAAGAATTAAACACAGAGGACAACATGTTCAGTATGTTTTGCTAGACACCAGCAAACTATTTTCTAGTACAGTCCCCTATTGTGCTATGCACAGTATAGAAAAGATACCATTAGACTGTCATTTAGAGTAAAGAGACTTCTGAAAGAAGAAGTTGTTTCTTTACTATCATTGCCCAGTTTTCTACAGCAGAAGAGAATAGCTTTGTTTTACCAGGTCTAATTATGACCAGAAAACCAAGCCATTGGTGATCAGCAAAGTTTAAAGGGAAGCAAAGTCCCACAACATGACTCTATGAGGGTCAAAAGCACTAAATTCTGTTTTCAACTTTGATGGTCTTGCTCAGTTACAGTACTAAAAAGTATAATGGGGATAATAATCCAGCTTTGCAAAGCAGTTTGATAGCCTCAGAGGTGGTAGTATAGAAATGAAAGGTAGTAGTATATGCTCAAGTACAAGGGAACGTTGGAAGTTACTTAGAAAATAGAGACTATTCTAGTCAAACTAATATTCTTTGACGGAATGTACACACTACATTAAAGATTCTCTTTATTGAATAATTGCAAAACAATCCCATTCTTTTCTAAAAACTTTGTTGAGATCTAAGTTTATTCATGACCACAACCTACCTCAGCTGAGCGAGGGAGTATTACTCATACCTACATTTTAGAAAGTTACTCAATTAAGGCTTAGTAGGCATGTTCCATTCCTAAAACCTACAATGCACATGTTACAATTACAAATTTGACTATTCTATCTGAAAGTTATTTGGCAGAGTTAAGGGCACTTTTAACTGTTAAGTGGCTGAAGGCTGGAACATCATTGCCACAGTAATGCCATTCAGGCTACTAAGCTATTGCAGCTGCTCAATGCTTGTTTTTAGAGCTTGAGTGTTATCAGCACTAGCAGATAGTGCAGCCCATACCTCAAAGACCACAGTTCCGTGACAAAGGCTCTTAGCCAGCTTTATTGCCCTCTAGTGCCCTGGCTCCATTACAGGTACACTAACAGGAGTGCCAAGGGCAGCTTAGTCAGCAGTGGGAATTTCTGCTGTCCTCTAAGCCACACAAAGGGTTAAGGTAATGTATCCATACATTTATAGACTGAGACAAATAACTTACATACCACCTTACATGTTTCATAACAGCTGCTTGTTACCTCCCCATGTTCCTTGCTCCAATTGTCTCAGGCAAAACATCCATAATTATCACTTTTGTCAAACCCTCATCTTGTACTAGGTGAAGATGTACCTGTGCTAAGCTTTTGGAACATCTTCACACCCATACCCAGTACCTGATGCTTCTTGGGAGTGCCTGTGTTTTAGCAAGGTTAGCAGTACTCTTGCCAAGTTCATGTACTGGACAGTGAACTTGTAAGCATCTGCTTTAATACATGGCCTCACTGATTCCCAGCCTTTGGTTCAGGCCTCAGGTCTTGCATCATACCACGTGGTCCATGTTCTCTATTACAGTATCTTAATGGATGACCACCACCACAAGAAGCCTCTGTGATGCCAAAACATGTTTCCTGACACAATAGCTATGTACTCTGCCAAAACTCTCAGGGATCAGAGGTTCAAATCCCAGCAGAATGAACTGAGTTCTTAATTTATGTACCATGGAAAGAATGAAGTATCATAAAGGTCATTGTGTGTGGGCCTTTGAGGCAAGCAAAACTTTAGGATCCATATATCAATGAGACTATGAAAGCACCCATGGGACTACCTGTAGGCATAGGGCCTTGTTTCTGTATCTCTAGTCAAAGCATTCTCTCCCCCTCCAAAGCAATAGTGTGCTGCCTGATACTGCCCTTTGCAAAAGTTGGTTGCATGTTAGTAGTGCTGCATGCATGTAGTTGTAAAGCACCAAGTCAAGCAAGTTGTTTAGCACAGCCATTTTAATTTTAGTATCAGCCATGGCATGTAACTTAAAAAAAAAAAAACCTAGATATTTAGCATGAATATACCCACTGGAGAAACCTCTGCATAAAACAAATTGGAATTTAACAGTTTATTTGTAATTTTAAAAGCATCTGCTATTACATTAGTTGGGAAATTGCATGTTAGAATCAGTACTGTAATAAAGCTGACCTAATTAAAAACAAGAGTTTCATGAAGGAAAAAAGTCATGCTTAGATTTCATTATTATTTCACTTAATTGTTTATTTCCACCTTCAATTATTTTATGAGAGTTTCCTTAGCAACCAACTTTTTCTCACTATAAAAATAAGGGGAGAAAGACACCCCCTCCCATTTTCTAAAAATGAAGTCTGTTATGAGCTTATCAGAGGCTCTTTAAAGCAGAACTAGTGAAATGGAAAGAACTCATTGTACTTGGACAGAGGACAAAAGGCTTATAAGTCAGTTTTGAACTCATGATTACTACTCTGAGTTAATCTCATCTGCTGCTATATAAGGAGCATTATTGTTAATATGAGGACATTGCTTCAGGAAATAAACTAACATCCTATCTTGTGATATGGCTGGCTTTTTCCATACACTTTTACAGTCTCTGAATTGGGAGGCTGGATGTCTGAGTCCATTCCAGAACTGTTTTCCAGTTAGGATTGCAATCTACAGCTATGTTATTGCTTAGGGAGCAAATTTTCATAACTGCAAGCAGAACAGCATAAACATTTTCTGTTTTGGATTGGCAGTCCATTCAGTGGAGTTAGTAAATCCAAGCTTCACCAGTAATATTCTGTAGTAATGCTGCTAGGGAAAACTGATAAATTCCAGTGCACATTGCACTAAACCTTCATTTTGATATTATGTAGTCTGTAGTTAAAGCAGTATACAAGGACTAAAGCAGAACATAATTGTGATCAAGTCAAACAACTATCCCGTATGCTATCATTTATTAAAAAAACAGAAAACGAGACCAATTGTAGAGACTATCATCTACCATACAAGATGTATCATCTTATACAACAAAGGGTTTAAGATTTCCAACTGATCCACATGAAGATCCTAGCGTGAAGACAGTTTGCACATGGCACTATTTTTTACGTAGCCAATATAAAGGTATTCATTACTTTCCTTTTAACACTTTATTTATAAGGTGCATTCTCTCAGTTTTTTGTCAGCTTGCTTCAAGGAGATCCACGTATTCAACATGCTTGAGCGCAGTTTGGCCCACACCAAGTGGTTACTTAATCCAAAAATCTGAGCAGCAAACTGGGCAGCTCCTTCAGGTGAGAGTATAGTAGGACAGCCAAGACCTGTTGCAGAAGAAAAAAATCCAATCTGTTATCCAAATAGGATTTATAATTATCATAAAAATTACTAACAAGTAATTTTACAGGCCGTGAGGGTTACTGCAGGATTTTTTATTTTAATTACTTTGTCCAGTCTAATTTAAAAAAAGGTAAAGCATAAGCAACCTCAATAACCCTAAAGATTCTCACCTTATTCCTTCATTCCCAAACAAGACAAGATTGCTAGTTTTCAACTGATAGTTTCAACATGCCCCAAACTTTTCTGCATATTTGAAGAAAGTGGAATTCCCTTGCCTTTGAGGATTTAAAAAAAAAAAAAAAAAAAAAAAAAAAAAATCCATCCCATACGTATGGTCAGTGGTTCTCAGACTTTTGTACTGGTGACCCTTTTCACATAGCAAGCCTCTGAGTGCAATGCCCCCCCTTTATAAATTAAACACCTTTTTATATATTTAACGCCATTATAAATGCTGGAGCCAAAGCGGGGTTTGGGGTGGAGGCTGACAGCTTGTGACCCCCCAGTCTGAATGAGAGAGGCTAAGGGGTTCTCAATGTTGCTATAACTACTGGCAACAATGATTGTCAGCAGATACCTTGAAATCTGAATAGACTACTGAATGTATAAAGAGAACTTTTCAGTTTCTATGAAAATGCAGTTTTTAATTTCAAGCTACATGCACCCCTAGAACTGACGTATTTTCACAGCACAGTAATTCTTTCTACATTAAAGCATCACAGCAAGGATCTTTTAGTTTTATATGATCAGTTGCTAGGTTAACAAACATACTAAAACAGCAGTACTAACAAATTTATTTGAGCATAAGCTTTCGTAGCCCACGAAAGCTTATGCTCTAATAAATGTGTTAGTCTCTAAGGTGCCACAAGTACTCCTGTTCTTTTTGCGGCTACAGACTAACACGGCTGCTACTCTGAATACTAAAACAGTTTCATGAAGGTAAAATGTGAAAATAATTCTCAAGCTGTTTTTTTTTTTTTTAAAGATGTCATTAATTCTGATACCTATTTTAAACTTCAGTTGTCCGAGTAAGAATATAATGAAAGTTAAGTTTACTCCTCTGATTTTCTAAGGCTCCACCTCCATCTATGCCAGGAAATTGAAATTTTAACGACAACAGTCAACAAGATTTACCCCACCAAACCATCTTCAGCACTGGCTGAACCGACAATATAAAATGGGACAAAGGCATTTTCAGCACTGTTGAATCTGGCAGATGTGTCCAGTATTTAAAAAAAAAAAAAAAAGGGGGGGGGGAGGGGCGGCGCTAATTACTACAAGAATGTAACTACATGTACCATAGGTCAACATGATGCTTCTTACCACTGGGCAGTCTAAGAGAAGACCAGACATCCTGGGGACCCCAATCGGCGGAGAGAGGAGGACAGTTGACAACTGGATATGACGTGTTACCAGACAGCACTGGTCCCAAGCCATTGCTTCTGCCAGCTACCGCCACAAACACAGTAGGGATTCCATCACCTAATACACACACACGCACACACACGAGCGTTAACAAGTAAATTTAAAAAACCAGTGGGGGAAGGGAGGAGAGAGATCTATGCATTTTTCCTTTTCCCCCACCTGCTTTCATGGAAATGCTGTCTAAATACCCCGTCCCACACAAACACCTTTTTTTGAAATTCTTTTTATAAAAATCAGTTTAGTTTTACTGCTGCTCAGATTTCTCTTTTGTGGAATACAATGTTGTAATTCCCTATAGTAATATTCAGTAACTGTCAGTCACTGCTCGTTACACCATCTACAGAAGTAGCACACTAGGGGCAACTCATGCACCTAACCCCTTTCTCAAGCAGGGGAAGACAACCTTTAAGATTCATGATAATGGTGGGTACTGGCCATTTCTTAATGGAAACTGTTGAATAACTGGATTCTTTATTAATTAAAAACTTTGGCCTGTTGCAACAAAATTAGTGAATATCAGTTCTGCAAAGTTCAAGATAAGATCCTCTAAGTAACATCTGGAAAAATCTGTGCTTGCCCACACTGTGTCCCAACTCCCAGATCTACATGCACAGAGTATAAAATGGTGCATGGAAGTACCTGCAGACCTATGCTTGCATGGGCATGTAAGAGCAACAAGTGATATTACTCATGTTCAGTCGAGGCACATGGTTTTTTGATAGACTGTACTAGCGTCCACCCCATTATTCATTGTTTTCTATTCTGTGGGCATCACAAGATATGGTTTTCCACCCAGCTGCAGTGCACCAAGGGCAGCCAGTGGTGTGCTCCAAAAAAAGATGACATTAGATGAAGGGGAGACTTCAGTTTTAGCAGCTGGCATTTTTAAAACAGAATAAGGAATAATAAACAGAATAACGTGTGTGTATGTAAGCAGGACATTGCAGTAATCCAAGATGTTGAGATGATCTGGGCCTGAGAAAGCATTTTAGCTGTTGGGATAGAGAGGACTACCAGATTTTGGGGGAGAAAGAAGCGGTTAGACTTAGACAGGCCTGGATGTGGGAGAAAGCGCTGTTGACTATGATACAGATGATACAGAGTACCACCTATAAAGTTTGCGGACAATACCAAACAGGAAGGGGTTGCAAGCGTTTTGGAGGACAGGATTAGCATTCAAAATGACCTCAATAGATTGGAGAAATGGTCTGAAATAAACAGGATGAAGTTCAATAAGGACAAATGCAAAGTACTACACTTAGAAAGGAATAATCACAAATACAAAATGGGAAATGACTGCCTAAGAAGGAGTCCTGCAGAAAAGGATCTAAGTGTTACAATGGACCACAAACTAAATGAGTCAAGTATGTAATATTGCTGCAGAAAACACCCCGCCTCCCATTCTGTGATGTATTAGCAGAAGTGTTGTAAGCAAGACAAAAAAATATTAATTCTTCCACTCTACTCAGCACCGATATGGCCTCAATTGGAACACCATGTCCAGTTCTGGGCACCAAAAGTTGGAGAAAGTCTAGGGAAGAGCAACAAAAATGATTAAAGGTCTAGAAAATACAACCTATAAGGAAAGACTGGGAAAAAAAAAAACCAAAAAAAAAAAAAAAAACAACAACCTTGGTTTAGTCTGTAGGAGAGAAAACTAAGGGGAGACATGATAAGTCTTCACGTACGTAAAAGGTGGTTATAAAGAAGAGGGCGATAAACTTTGTGCAGAGTTTGTGGCAAAGTTCTCAGGAATCTGCAGAACTAGTTACTGGTTCTAAACTTAACACAGGACTATTCAAGGTTTACCTTCATACTCTGCTTTGATCCTCAGAGTTTCATCTGGTCCTTTGTGGGCAGATGTCACTCGTAGCTCACAAGGAATTCCAAAGTTTGCACATGCCTTTTTAATTTTTTCACAGTGACCAAGATCAGAAGACGATCCCATCAACACCACAACTCTACCATGGCTCTTTGTTTTCAGCAGCAACTGGAGTGGAAAGAAGGGAAAATGAACCACAGTATTTTAAGAGAGTACAAAAGATTGTCAATTTCTACACAGACTACAGTTAATATAAACAGGGGGTACCTCCACTCTTTCTGCAACCCATTCAAAGTTTCTTTTAACCATCTGCAACGCTTCAGGGGTCACTTCTTTTAGATCACGGTAAGACTGAAATACACAGATAGCAAGTTACTCCTCATGTTCTATTTGGAAGTGTGATGGTCAATCATTTTTCTACTTAAATATTCAACCAGGTGCAACCATCCAACTACCAGAGGCTAGAGAAATTTATGCCATCTTTCAAACACCTGTTTCTTGAAATATCTATATCTATATCTATTCTACAATAGCTTCTTCCCCGTGAACTGAGGCCAACATGACATCACGGGAATCCCCACATCTCAAATTTTGAGCCATTAGCTCCAGCAAGCAGTATGGTCCACCACATTATAGTAGAGTCAGAACATCCCCTACTTCAATCAATTCCTTTCTGAGAGAAAACTCAACTTCTGTGCTTGGTTGCCTCAGCCATGATGTGTTAGCCAGTCCTCTCATGCCCAACTGAAGTCAGTTGTTGGCTTCCTTGCAAATAGACACCATGCTGCTTTGGCACGTTAATTTTAATTTGGAAGCAGAGCTTCAATCACAGGACAGCAACTGCAGTAAAGTACAGCCAACACCTAACAACCCCCTTCCCCCCAAAGTTATAGTAATGGTCGATTACCACCACACCAAGGATTTGTTCAGAAGCATTCTGTAGTATAACAGCTGAAATGAGTGAAGAGGAAACACCATAATTTTTCATTTCATTCAGTTTTTAAAGGAAGTGGACCTAATGTGGCTTTCCAGTTTAAATTTGTTAGTAATGGCACTGGAACACTGCTGTATCTTGGATTATCATAGACACAGGTTATGGCAGCTTGTGCCTATTGGGGAGTGTCTACATTATTAGTGGAAGTGACTAATATCACAGAAGTTCCATGAAAGCAGTATTCAATGCAGCTAAAATGGTGCCCCCCAATGGACTCAGCTTAGCATAAACCACAAACGTTTGTTCCAGGAAACAAACATCTGTGGACTGTCTAGACTAGTGGCTCTCAACCTTTCCAGACTGCTGTACCCCTTTCAGAAGTCTGATTTGTCTTGCATACCCCCAAGTTTCACCCCACTTAAAAAACCCTACTTGCTTACAAAATCAGACGAAAATACAAGTGTCACAGCACCCTATTACTGAAAAAATGCTTACTTTCTCATTTTTACCATATAATTATAAAATAAATCAATTGGAATATAAATATTGTACTTACATTTCAGCGTATAATATATAGATCAGTATAAACAGTCATTGTCTGTATGAAATTTTAGTTTGTACTGAATTCATTAGTGCTCCTTATGTAGCCTGTTGTAAAACTAGGCAAATACTGTATCTATGAGGTGATGTACCCCATGGAAGACCTCTGTGTACCCCCAGGAGTACGTATATTCCTGGCTGAGAACCACTGGTCTAGACCAGCAATTATATCAATGTTAGTTATCAGTTAAACTGGAGTTAAAACAGGACAAACTTTGGCCTAGACAAATCAAGAGGCTCTGAAAGGGGAAACGTGGGACGCGTTGGTGAACCAATTTTTATCTTCATGGCATGTTTCTGACTTTTAGTACTTTATAAGTGTGTTTGTGTTACTCGGTTATTTGAATAGTTCACACTCTGAGAAGTACATTGCCAGAAGTTCTGGAGATCCTTGCAGACTTAACACTACACAGGGGACTATGATAACACCAGAAAATATTGCGGAAATTCCTATTAACTATACAGGCATCCTTAAGGACTTGATTCTGTTGCCATTAAAGTCAATGGAAGTTTTGCCATTGACGTGAACAGGATCAGACCCTAAATGCTTTGTGGCCTACCTTGCATAAGCATAGACAGCTAAGGAAAGCAACTCACAGCAGTTGCTTGAACGCTGTCTACATCCCCCCCCCGCCAAAATGAGATGTAGTTTTATTTTTTAATCTCTAATTCAGACCCAAAATGGTAATAGTATTACCTGTTTGTCCTTCTGCTGGCTTCGGTCTCCTGATGGCCACAGTCTCCAAGAATCATTATCAATAACATCAGCAAGGACAATCTCTTTTGTAGTTATATTAACACCAAACTCAATCTAGCAAAAGTAAACAAAAGTAAACTTTACAGCTATTTTCAAGAGCTGTAAAGAAGCATCAAAAAACGTATTCCACTACTTTCAGAACCATGATCTACAAGATAGATTTTTTCTTATACCTTCATATCTACAAGAGTGCAGTTCTGGGGAAACCAAGATTTTTCCAGTATCTCAAAAATAGCCTGTGTAGAGTGGGCCATAATATCCACCTCGGTTTGTCCAATAGTAAGTCCAGCAAAGCAGAACTTGGCTTCGATTAGTTGCTCCTCAGACCATTGTGGATCATTAGCAGCATCATCCTGAGAATGAAATAAAATAAACTTGCATAGAATAAGATCAATTAATGACAGTTACATCAGACTTGAGTTAGATTAAAAGAAAGCCTAGCAAACAGTGAAGAGAACAATTTGAAATCCAGTAACAGACAGGTTTTGTGGCTTTAAATTGATATTTGATAACAAGTCCTAGCAAGAATTTTAATCACAACAGTACTGAGAAATCCAAGCTGCAAGACTTTTAAGATAACTTGAAAAAAGCATTGCTTACTTGAACATTAAGTCTTGAAGGTGCATCACAGAAGTGAGTTTAAGACAAAGCTTTAACTATTTTTAGGTCAACAGTCCACAAAACTTCTAATTCAGTGAATGTTTCTAGAAACCCTGATAAATCCTAAAGGATTAGCTAGTTACACCACTCATACTTTAGCAGACAGCAATGGAGGGGTGTGTGTGTGTGTGTCTATATTTCTTTTATCTCCACTGTATGTGGTATAAAAAATAATAAACTGTAACACTGTACACCTTTCAACTCTAACCACCACTTAGCCTACAAATCTATTTCTACTGGACTACAGACAGTTCAGTTTTAACAAATTCCAAGAGGAGTTTCTCTGCTAGTATTTAAGCAAGTAATGCAAGTTTGACTCTAAATGTTATTCTTAACCTGCTTATTTGGAAGCAGTCAGCACATTACAGTAAGACTACTTGATCTATATTTTAAGTCACTTTTCAAGAGTTCTTTTAATCTTGAATTGGACAGAAGTTGCTGTATGAAAGCAACTGTTGTAAAATCTTGAAGTATAGATTTTGCTATAGCATGCAGTGAATACAATCTTTCTATATATAAGATGTATGGTTGTCATCTGATTTCAAAAGGGAACGCCCTTGTATATTGCTGACGTACCAGGATGGTTACTAGCCAGGTCCTTTCATGCTCCCCTCCAATTGGGGAAAAAAGAGACAGACACTCTCAAAGTTTCACAAGGATACCACTTCCCAGAGTTTTAGTCACATTTTCCCCACAAGGGAAAGAAGTTAAGCCTCCTGAAGTGGCCAGCATGCAAGAAAATAGATCACAGTCCCTTGGGGAAAGTCTTCCCTGCCCATTCGCCATTCAGCCCCAAGGCAGCTACTCTGTTTGGAACCTCTCTGCTACTGAGTACCCCTGAATATCACTGAAGAGTCAGACTAGTTATTAAAGACTGGTCACTATCCCCTCTGTGCCATTTCTCTCTCATCCCCATACCCTTATCAGCTTGCAGAACTCTGCGAGGAAGCATACTGTGAAGCCAATGCTCCCTAACCAAACTCAGCTTGCTTTTGTCCCTTTCAGCAGCATAAGAGAAGAGGTCCCAATGTTTCCATGCTATTAAGATTGTTCAAAAATTCTGAATACAGAGACCAGAATCTGCTGAATGCCTGGGGTTACCAGTAAATTTACTCAAACCAGACACTACATATACCAGAAGAACTTTGTCAGCAAAGGACTTCTAGGACTAGGATAAAGCCAACGTCAGAAAGATAAAAAGGGTTGATGCTCTAAAATGTGTAGCACTCCTCGACTAATCTTTTCCCACCCCTTCTGCTTCCAGTCCAACCAGAAGTTTCTCATTCTAGGTTTACCCTCCCACTCCCTACCCCCAGAGTGGGACCTCCTCTCTAAGCAGGCCAATCCCTGGAGAGATATATCCTTATCTTGTCACAATGATAGTGGGGCTGTGACCCCACACCCTTCTATAAGATGTTGAAGTTTCCTTTATTTGATGGCTCACATGATGTGTAGTTAACTGCCATGATCTTGTTATATTAAGAACTGAGGCTAAACTCCCTGTATATATATGCATCCGAAGAAGTGGGCTGTAGTCCACGAAAGCTTATGCTCTAATAAATTTGTTAGTCTCTAAGGTGCCACAAGTACTCCTGTTCTTCTTTTTGTGTATATATAAAGTCACCATTCCCCAACAGGATTAGCATGGACTGCTGGTACAGCAGATTAAACCCTCCTGAGTTTCCTGCATCACCTCACTTTCACTTTGCTCCCAAACCCTGCCAACACAAGAATGAAAATCATGCATGAACTCTGTCACTTTATCACGTTACATTTGTGTAGTGGTGTAGGTATGCGGAGGCAGTGTAAGTGATTTAAGGAAGGATGGACTTTTTGTCTTGTAACATGGACCATATTTTAATAGATTATTTTGTTGACCACATCCTCTCACTCACTATTATGCATGCTGTCTCCCCATTTGTGATCAAAAGACCTCCTCCCCTCCTCATTTACCTCACACCCGTTTCAATTACAGCAATAGTTTACATTGTGTGTGTTAACAGAGTGTTTAATGCATTTTTAGCTGCTTTGCAATGAGATTTAAATACTGGCAATGAGCCTGTACTATGTGACCAGTCGACTTTCTGAACTAGTTGGAGAATCTCTGATCTAAGAGAATATTCAAGACAGACATTTTAGCAATGTTTGCAAAATACAGAATCAATACTAGTTTCTTAAAATCCATCAATAAGTAGTTCCATTTCAGTTTAAAGGGACATTTATCAACCTAAAAAATACTTGTCTGAAAAGGTTGTATTTATAGCTGCTATAAATATAATAGATATTTCTTTTCCCCTTTGTTTGCGTTATGTACAGTCAGTTTCATTATTTTTTCAGTAGGATCATATTTGTATGGATCTTGCACGCAGCAATAAGGAGAGCACACACACAAACAGAAGTGCAAAAACCACAACAATTGACAGAATTTCAGGCACTACACCTGCTCCTATGTTCAGTTTATTTTGTAAAAATGATACTATTTGACACATCACCTTCTTTTGTTTAATAGATAGTTACAGTTTTACTTACCTTGTAAAACATTTCAATTTTGGGTGGGTAAAACTTATATCCTTCCTTGACACCAGGGTTTCTTTTTAGGAAAGAACCAGTAGCAATTCTTCTGCACACCCATTCAATTGGAATCATTTCACACTGAGCTGCTATGAACGCTGTGTCGCCATGTTTTCTGACAAAAGCAGTTTTGATTCCTAAATGTAAAAAGAAAACTCAGTTTTGCTACTCTGTGTACTTCTATGAGTGAACTGAGAACGGTGACCAGACTGGTGTATAATTGATCAATCAGAAAATTATTTCATCAGGAGATTCTGTTTTCTCAGAGACCTTAATGTATCGTTCTGTAGCTACAATACACCTAAGATGATTACTTCCCAAGTGAGAGAGACCTTAAATCGGGGTGGGAAAACTTTTTGGCCTGAGGGCCACATCTGGGTGGGAAAATTGCATGCAGGGCTGGGGTGTGCAGGAAGGGACTCAGGGCAAGGGGTTGGGGTGCAGGAAGGGGTGTGGCAGAGGGCTCAGGGCAGAGGGTTGGGGTGCAGGAAGGGGCTCAAGGCACAGGTGTGTGGGCTCTGGCCCGGCGCCGCTTACCTTCAGAGGCTCCAGGGTGGCAGCAGCATGCAGCGGGGCTATGGCTAAGGCAAGCTGTCTGCCTGCCCTGGCCCCACGCTGCTCCCGGAAGCGGCCAGTACCACGTCCCACAAACACAAAATGGTCTCAGTCCAGAAAGCACTCACTTCCCCAATTCCATTCAACAAAATACACTGTACATTATAGAGAGCCTTAGAAACCAGTTTGTAGTGTGCTTTCAGAACTGGTTTAAAATCACTTTGCAATAGAACATTTTTTCCTGATCATGCTATAGGTCAGTGGTGTTCAATATTTTTTCATTTGCAGATCCCTAAAAAATTTCAAATGGAGGTGCAGACCCTTTTGGAAATTTTAGATAAATTCTGCAAAGCCCCGGGGTTCCATGGACCACAGATTCAAAACCACTGCTATAGATAACCAAAGTCAGTGCTCCTAATGGATGCCTGCCCATTTTCATCTTTCTGCTAGTTTATGTCCTTATGTCACATTGCACAGTTGTCATGGAGGGAAACAAACATAGGTACTCTGAAACCAAACATGTAGCTTAAGTAATTTTAAAAGTCAACCATCATAATAGTTTTCATAGTATGTGGCAAGCTATGAATTCATCTCTGCAGATACTCCCAGTATAAAGTATGTTGACTATTACATTATCTTGGTGTATGTTAGGCGCTAACTGGAGACTTTCTGAGCCAGTAATAGAAGGCAGCAGAAAAGATAAAAGCATTGTTTCTCCCCCCTACACCTTTGGTTTGAAGGAGGGGAAAGATGGAAAAAGGAAACTTGCTACTCCTCATTTGCATTACTGTACTGGACTTTCCAGATAATGAAAAAAGCTACATGCAAATTAAATCTTTTGTTAGTTTCTTCCAAGAAGAGTCACAAATATATACCAATCCAGTAGCTTATGAAGTGGCACATCTGTGGTATTCCCTTCTATATGAATTCAGAAGGGACAACTGGTCCAAGTCCTGGATACTTAAAAAGGCAGCTGATGTGCAAGTCACCATTTTGAGTATGATGTGGCCCTCCCCTCCTACTTCAGTTCCAAAACCTCCACCCTTTTTTGCCAGGCCAAGCCAACTGTTAAGTCCCTGATTTGGCATCTGCCAATGGCCAAAAGCAAAGTAGTCAGTATCTGGTAAATCCAGAGTGGATATGTTCCATTCCAATTCTGAACAATTTCAAACTTTTTTGTTGCTCTGAGGTGTAGGTAGTCCTATCTGACAGTAAGCCTTCACTCTCAAAGCAAAGTTAAAGTCCAGTCAACAATTTGTTAGTGTGTTTTTACTCTACTTCACAAAAGGCAACCTATACTTTAAATGAAGCAATTTTAGGATTACAGGACTGATTTCTAGAACAGCTAGATTAATATAACCGTGTCAATCTTTCTTGGACTTAAAGGTGGATGTGTTTAATATTTTCAGGATTACAGGTTGACTGCCTCTGGTGATAAATTAAAAAAATATTCAACACAGCGTTTGAAGACAGTTTATACGTAATGAATCAGTGTTGTTCTGTTAATTGATTTTAAGTCAGGAGATGACAAGTAGGGCCAAAATAGGATGCTCTTCTTCTTGGTCAAACAAAATGTTTAAGATTCAGTATCTACACTGGTGTCCATTTTAATTTAAACATATCATCTGATACGGTGCAATCAGACTGTAAATTGTGGTTATTCTGCACATCAAGTCACTTTTAAATTTCCGTGTGCATCTCATCTGCTTTTATTGCCCTTCTCTTTTTCCTGAATGTGTATTTTAGAGCTGCTATTCTTAGCTCACAGTAACTGCAAGTCAAATTCTGTTTCTATCAGAAGAGTTGAAGAAATTAACAGAAGTCTCCACTTATAGACACCGCTTTTGTATCACCTGTGGACTTTGCACCACTCTTCTGAACTGGGGTTTCTTTCAAAGTAAATAAATTGGTCACCAATTGAGGGAAAGGCAATCTGAGAAACCAAGGATACTTTTGCTGTTTACAGATGCGGTTGCAACTTTTGCTTAGTCTAGTGCATACCCAGGTCAGTTTAGTAAGGGGAATGTTTCTTCCCCTCCCTAGCGCCTAATGAATGAAGCAGATTCACTGTTTTTTTTTTGTAATGATTAAAGTAGTGATCTTGCAAACATCACCAGACATTTGTACCCTTTATAGCCCAGTTTACTTTGGGTAAAGTTGTCAGAAACATGTAAGCGACCTAGGATCCTAAGTCACTTAGGTGCTTTTAGGGCTATCAAGCGATTAAAAAAAACGGAGTGTGCAATTAATTGCGCTAGAATACCATTTATTTAAATATTTTGGATGTTTTCTACATTTTCAAATATATTTATTTCAATTACAATACAGAATACAAAGTGTACAGTGTTCACTTTATATCAGGGGTGTCAAACTCAATTGCACAGGGGGCCAAAACTCAAAACTCGCGGGCCGAACAGTATAACCATTTATTTAACAGACTAAATATTTATGTTTTTTAACCATTAATATGAACCAAAATACAGGATATCATTCCAAAATAAATACATTTCAACTTAAAATATTTTGCTCTTCATAAAAAAATATCCTGTCAATACAATACATTCAAAATCTGTACATGCTGGAATATTAAAAAATCTGAAAATATAAATAAAAAATTGAATTTAAAGCAAAAGTATAATCATAACAAATCATAACATTCCATTTTCTTGTCCTATTTAGTCAGAGCCTGATACTTGGAGTCTTTTCTTTGCAACAAGTTCGTTTATGTTTGGGGTTAGGTTCTGTGTTGTGAAGATTCTCAGGATCGATTGCAGGTGTTCATCAGTGAGGCGACTCCTGTGTGACGTTTTGTTAATTTTCATCACAGAGAACAGCTGCTCGCACAGATATGTGCTGCCAAACATGGACAGGATTCGAGCCGCATGTTGGCGGAGCTGCGGCATCGCTTCAGGAATGAAGCGAGTGAACTGTGCTGGCCCCGCAGTGTCGTACTTTGCCTTCAGTGTCCCGTTACATTGCAGTTCTATCAGCTCCATCTGCATTTCTACAGGTGCGGTTTCCACATCGACTGCAAATGGGTTGCGAAGCAGCTCGAAGTTACTTTTCTGTGCCTCAAAGTCACTGAAGCGCCGTGCGAACTCAGTGCGCAGCGCGCTGAGTTTTTCAGCAAAGGTGGCATTTGGGAAAACTGTGGCACTTTCTTGGTTCCGTATTACTTGGCAACAGGGAAAGTGAGACAAGTTGCATTGGTGCATTTGTGTCTCCCATAAGCGCAGCTTCACTTGAAATGCCTTCACTGCATCATGCATATCGGTTATTATGTGCTCCCGTCCCTGGAGTTGAAGGTTTAAAGCGCTAAGATGCGACGTTATGTCAGCCAGGAACGCCAACTCACATTTCCACTTTTCATCCCGCAGAACTGTGCAGTCTTTCCCCTTACTGTCCATGAACTGGCAGATTTCCTCTCGCAGCTCAAAGTGTCTTTTGAGAACTTTTCCCCGACTTAGCCACCGGACCTCCGTATGATATGGCATATCGCCAAACTCGCTATCTATTTCCCGCAGAAAAGACTGGAATTGGCGGTGATTTAAACCGTGGGCTCTGATAAAGTTGACGGTTTGTGTTACAGTGTTCATCACATGATCCATTTTTAGGACTTTAGCACTCAGCGATTCCTGGTGTATGATGCAGTGATACACTGTCAACTCACCGGCACAGTTCTCCTCCCGCATCTTTGAGCGCATCCTTCCCACCAGTCCATTTTTTTCACCACACATAGCAGGTGCGCCATCTGTTGTAAGTCCAACGAGTTTTTCCCACGGCAGTTTCATGTCGGTTACACTTTGAAATACATTTCCAAAGATGTCTTCTCCTTTCGTTGTCCCGTGCATCGATTTAATGTCCAGTATTTCCTCTGTTACGCACAAATTGGAATCCACACCACGGATAAATATCGCCAGCTGTGCAGTGTCAGTCGCGTCAGTAGTTTCATCCACGGCAAGGGAGTATGCAACAAAATCTTTTGCTCTTTCAATCAACTGTGTTTTCAAATCAGTCGCCATCTCACAAACCCGATTAGCAACAGTGTTTCTGCTGAGGCTTACATTTGCAAACGCTCGCGTTTTATCTGGACAAAGGACGTCGCACACTTTCATCATACAATTCTTTACGAATTCCCCCTCGGTAAACGGCCGTCCTGATTTGGTGATCTCTTCGGCCACAATGAAACTTGCTTTCACAGCAGCTTCACTTTGTGATTTTGCTTTGGTGAAAAACGTCTGCTGGGATGTCAAATTCTTCTTCAACTCCTCTACCTTTTGTAGCTTCTGTCCTGCGCTCAGGTTTTTGAATTTGTTCTCATGTTTCGTCTCGTAGTGCCGTCTTAGGTTATACTCCTTCATTACAGCGATATTACTCCCGCAAAGGAGACACACTGGTTTACCTGCAATTTCAGTAAACATATACTCATTCTCCCACCGGCTTTGAAAGCCTCGGTTTTCAGAATCAATTTTTCTCTTGGCCATTGTTGGGGTCTAGCTTTGATTTGATATTAGCGTTGTATACATCAACAGACCGCGAACTTGAACCGCGGCTTGCCGTTGGCGGCAATTGCACTGCATCATGGGATTTGTAGTGTGTGTTATTGGGGCGTCATATCACAGGGCCATTAAAAACAGATATATAAAACGATTTCGCGGGCCGGATATAATTGTATGGCGGGCCGGATGTGGCCCGCGGGCCTTGAGTTTGACACATGTGCTTTATATTTTTGATTACAAATATTTACACTGTAAGAAACAAAAGAAATAGTATTTTTCAATTCCCCTATTACAAGTACTGTAGTGCAATCTCTTTATCATGAAAGTTGAACTTACAAATGTAAAATTAGGTACAAAAAAACCTGCATTAAAAAAAAAATAAAAAAAACACCAATGTAAAATTTTAGAGCCTGCAAGTCCACTCAGTCCTACTTCTTGTTCAGCCAATCGCTCAGACGAACAAGGTTGGTTACAATTTGCAGGAGATAATGTTGCCTGCTTCTTGTTTACACTGTCACCTGAAAGTGACAACAGGTGTTCTCATGGCACTATTATAGCAGGCGTTGCAAGATATTTACATGCCTGATGCGTTAAAGATTCATGTCCCTTAATGCTTCAACCACCATTCCAAAGGACATGCGTCCATGCTGATGACGGGTTCTGCTTGATAATGATCCAAAGCAGCGCGGCCCGGCACATGTTCATTTTCATCCGAGTCAGATACCACCAACAGAAGGTTGATTTTGTTTTTTGGTAGTTCGGGTTCTATAGTTTCTGCATCAAAGAGTGTTGCTCTTTTAAGACTTTTGAAAGCATGCTCCACACCTCGTCCCTCTCAGATTTTGGAAGGCACATCAGATCTTGAACCTTGGGTCAAGTGCTGTAGCTATCTTTAGAAATCTCGCATTAGTACCTTCTTTGCATTCTGTGAAATCTGCAGAGGAAGTGTTCTTAAAACGAACAACATGTGCTGGGTCATCATCCGAGACTGCTATAACATGAAATATATGGCAGAATGCAGGAAAAACAGAGAAGGAGACAATTTCCCCCCAGAGTTCAGTCACCAATTATTTAATGCATTTTTTTTAAAAAAAAAAAACGAGCGTCATCAATATGGAAGCACATCCTCTGAAATGGTGGTCGAAGCATGAAGGGGCATACCAATGTTTAGCATATCTAGCATGTAAATACCTTGTAAGGCTACAAAAGTGCCATGGGAACACCTGTTCACTTTCGGGTGACATTGTAAACAAGAAGGGAGCAGTATTATCTCCTGCAAATATAAACAAACTTGTTTTTCTTAGTGATTAGCTGAACAAGATGTAGGACTGAGTGGACTTATAGGCTCTAAAGATTTACATTGTTTTGTTTTTGAGTGCAGTTATGTAACAAAAGAAAAAAAAAATCTACATTTGTAAATTGCACTTTCACGATAAAGAGATTGCACTACAATACCTGTATGAGGTGAATTGAAAAATACTATTTCTTTTACCAATTTTTACAGTGCAAATATTTATAATAAAAATATAAAGTGAGTACTGTACACTTTGTATTCTGTGTTACAAATGAAATCAATATATTTGAAAGTGTAGAAAACATTCACAAATATTTAATACAATTCACTTGGATCACTTTCATATTTCATCAATACTCTTCTCCAGCATGAAAAGGTAAGCCATTTTTGAAGCCCCAAAAATAAATCTTAAGATTTCCAATTCACCTCAGTATCCACCATGTGCTACTTGTAAACTCTGCAAAATAAAGTATCTTCTTCTCAGCTACCTGTAAAGCACTTGGCACACTTTTTATGCCACAAACAATATGCAGTCTTTGAAAGTGATATGGCAGACACTGAGAAAACAATTTAATGAAGTTTATCCATCCAGGTCTTCATTTTTATTATGGTTTTACTCTAGTAAAGCTAGGTAAAGTTTTGATTTTAAATGCAGTCTTTGGTATGGTCACTGACCAGCAGTAGTAATTTCCACAGACAGATATGTGGAATAAGAGCTTAATGCCAAACTCTCACAATCTGCTTCTAAACTGAGAATTGAAAGCATGAGGTGGGTGATGGGGAGGGAAGAGAATGGTGTCCAGGAAGACAGCAATAATACACATGGAAGCTGTCTGGGGCTGGGGGAGGTCTTCAAATAGGATACATTAATTTTTATTTCATAACTTAGGTCAATAATCTTAGATTACTCTTTGGGACACTGATTAAGGAAATTTACTGAAGTCAAATCAGTTCCAAAACCTAGGTGAATTAACATTTACAACTTCTCAGACAGTCACATCACTCCATAAGACTCACCATATATATATATATATAATGCCTCCAGCTTCCACCCCGGTCACACCATACGATCCATCGTCTACAGCCAAGCACTGAGGTACAATCGCATCTCCTCCAACCCCTCAGACAGAGACCAACACCTACAAGATCTTCACCAAGCATTCTCAAAACTACAATACCCACACAAGGAAATAAAGAAACAAATCAACAGAGCCAGACGTGTACCCAGAAGCCTCCTGCTACAAGACAGGCCCAAAAGAGAAACCAACAGAACTCCACTGGCCATCACCTACAGTCCTCAGCTTAAACCTCTCCAACGCATCATCAGTGATCTACAACCCATCCTGGACAATGATCCCTCACTTTCACAGACCTTGGGAGGCAGGCCAGTCCTTGCCCACAGACAACCTGCCAACCTTAAGCATATTCTCACCAGCAACCATGCACCGCTCCATAACAACTCTAACTCAGGAACCAACCCATGCAACAAACCTCGATGCCAACTCTGCTCACATATCTACACCAGCAACACCATCACAGGACCTAACCAGATCAGCTACAACATCACCAGCTCATTCACCTGCACGTCCACCAATGTTATATATGCCATCATATGCCAGCAATGCCCCTCTGCTATGTACATTGGCCAAACTGGACAGTCACTACGCAAGAGGATAAATGGACACAAGTCAGATATCAGGAATGGCAATATATAAAAAACCTGTAGGAGAACACTTCAACCTCCCTGGCCACACAATAGCAGATGTAAAGGTAGCCATCTTACAGCAAAAAAAACTTCAGGACCAGACTCCAAAGAGAAACTGCTGAGCTCCAGTTCATTTGCAAATTTGACACCATCAGATCAGGATTAAACAAAGACTGTGAATGGCAGTTTCTCCTCCCTTGGTGTTCACACCTCAACTGCTAGCAGAGCACCTCACCCTCCCTGATTGAACTAACCTCGTAATCTCCATACTGATTTATACCTGCCTCTGGAGATTTCCATTACTTGCATCTGAAGAAGTGAGGTTCTTACCCACGAAAGCTTATGCTCCCAATACTTCTGTTAGTCTTAAAGGTGCCACAGGGCTCTCTGTTGCATATATAACAGAACATAAATGCATCTGTTTTACCTTTAAAAATACTTACCAGATTCATGCAGCAGTTGAAACACACAGCTAGTTGTTGTATTGGAAATTGCTGCCTTTCCTTCCATGTGATCCTTTCTAGCTGCGTTTCCTGCTGTTATTTGGTCTTTTGATTGCATCAGCACACATCCTGCGAGATCTGGCAACTCATAGACTTCTTTTGTTTTACCTTCATTAATTTTTTTACCAAGTTTCAGTTCTAGAGAAATAAAGTTAATTTTTAAAATTACAAATTTTGGACAAATCATGATTATTTTGGACAAATCATATGTATAAGTATGTTTTGGGGAACCAAGATAGCTAGAGACCAGAAGGAGTATTCTAACTGAGAATGCCCCAGCATTCAAATTTTCTTCAATGAGTATAAAGGAACATTTAAAGCCCATCTAGAAAACCGGTAGAAAAGGAAAACTTCAGTTCCAACAGCACAGGCAAAAGTCTGTAAAGTCTCATGACTACTGGCCAAATGGTTCCACTGATGCAAAACAATCAGGATTTGTTTCCTTACATTCTGAGGACTTCACATGTTGGATACATTTCTTTGTATGCATCCTTATTCTTTTTGGCTGTCCTAACAGTAATACAAGTTTAAACAAGCAAATATACAAGTGAAAATTGAGAAGTTCTATTCAAAAGACAGTATGACAATAGGTGGGTATAGTTGATCACTTCATCTTCAGGAAATGGGAAGAAAAGCATACTTGCAGGGCATCAGGCAGATTTATACTTGGAAGCGCTCAGCAATGCCTCTTGCTGGCACTACCTGTGCTACACTGCTATTCATACTTGTGCCAGCTCAATAAGGGCTAGCCAGCAGACAAGAATATGCATACAAGCAGGGAAATCAGACCCCTAGCTCATAACAGAGACAGCCTTAAAAGAGGAAGGAATGATTTTAAGCAAGTGACATTTGAAGATTATTGGGGGTTATCAGCACCTTGACTGTTCAAACTAAAAAGTTTAAAGTGGTAGGTCATTATGTTCATGCTATGTTTGCTTTTCACTCATCCTGGAGCGAAACTGGATTTATCTGGATTATAGCCAGCTTCACGTGCTACACCTCTGGACTTAGGTCCTTTCCAAACCTACGGCAGGGCAGCCGGAAACCTAAAGGCCCCCACTTACAGCGAAGGAGAACAGAGGCCATAAAAACAGCTCTATTAAGTTTTGTTTCTACCCTCATGAACTTCGGAGCCAGCTACTTGCCACGGCGAGTCTTGTCCTTTATGTTTCATTTAATCTCTTTACTAGTTTGGGTTTAAAACAACAAACCAACCCTTTCCCCCCTCCGCAAGGAGTCTACACTGGGGGCCGAGGCTGCACGCACCCCTTATTACCCACCAGCCCACGCGGTACGGCCGGGGCGAGCCCGAGCATCTCACCCCGAGCCTGGCCAGAGTGAATTGGAGCGCAAGCCACCCGTCACTCACGCAGCCCGCTGCTCCTCTCTGCCTGCGGGGGGCGGGGAAGGCGCCTCTTCGGCAGAGCCCCGGGCCCAGCCCCACGCATGAGCCCCGCCGCCTGGGGAAGACTGAGAGGGGCAGCGGGCTCTTCTCCGAGCCCCGCCACCTTCGGGGGGAGGCTGACGCAAAACCCAGCCCCAAGGTCGCCCGAGACCTCGCGCCGGGCCGCGGAGGAGCCGAGGGTGCGGAACGTTACCTGTTGCTACGGGAGCCATCGCGGCGGCCAGGGCAGCGGGCACCTACGAGACACAGAGAGGCCCGATTAGCACGTGGGGCTGGCGGCGGCTCGCACCCCCTGTCACGCTCACTGAGGAGATGACGCAGTGCGCGCGCGCTCGGGGCAAAGGCGGGCAGCGGAAGGGGCGGGGAGTGACTGGACAGCCCAATCGCCGCAGCAGTGTGCCTGGGCCGACCAGGAACCCGCCCCCGCAGGGGCAAACACACAGACCGCTGCCCCCCATGACCCCTCCCCATGAGAGCTTCCACGCGCCTTCCCCCAGTACACGCGTCAACGTCCCCGCCCGCCCGCCCGCCCTCCTTCCTCCCCCCCGAGCGAACCCCAACCCCTCTGCTCTCCTTCGCGCCAATAACTCCCCCACGCCGCTCTCTGAGTACCTGGGCCCGCTGTCACTCAGGAGCTGCCCCGGGCCTACCGGCCGGGCTGTAAATATAGCGGAGAGTCTGGGGAAGCGGCACGTGGGAGAGCGGAACGTACCAAGCACACACGGAGAAGGGGGAGGTGCCCGCGCTGAACTGTGTTTCCAAGACCAGACCCAGCGACCCCGCCCCCCCAATCTATCGCACGCGCGGCAGGGGGGATCGTTAGAGTCCCCACCCCCGTATGTAAATAAGGGAGGCCGTGGCGGGCTTTTGGGCGGGACGACGCTGTCCTATTCCTGGCTGCCGCGGCGCCGACGCAGCAGGAGTTGGCCTCGCGCAGGAGGTAGCTAGCGGCCGCCACGACCCGCGCTGAAGGGCCGGCGGCAGCACGTGTTTCTGCGGGGTGGCCGGGCGCTATGGAGTTTGAGGAGCTGGGGATCCGGGAGGAGTGCGGCGTGTTCGGCTGCATCGCCTCCGGCTCGTGGCCCGCGGAGCTCGATGTGCCCCATGTGATCACTTTAGGGCTGGTGGGGCTGCAGCACAGGTAAGGGGGGGGTCTGTGTGGAAGGGCCGCCTGCCTGCACGGGATAAAGAGAGGGGTGCACGTGGGGAGGTGTGACAGGTGGGGCCTGCGCAGGTAAGTGGGTCGGGGGCGCGGGATCAGCACCACAAGTAAGGAAAGGGCGACACAGCATCTACGATTGTTTTTTATGTACTCCCTGACTGTGCGCTCCCTGTTAGAGCAGAGGTAGGTGCAGGGGGCATCTATCCTAATGTAAAAGCTGCAATGTATCTAGTGGTTGCTCAGGTTTTCTAGAGGTAATAGCCAAAATTGACATCTCTCCTCCCCTTACCCCCCCCCCCCCCGTTGCACACTGTAACCCACCATAGCACCAGGGTTCCTCAGAGCTTCCGTTTTGTGATTGCCTTATATGCAAGCCGTGTATGTTCTAACAACCTACGACTGACCTTGGCCTGTTCTAACGCTAGCTCAGATGCCTGGGGTTTGGAGCAGTTCGTACTCCTTGATGGACCGTAGGGCTGAGTTGGGTTTCACCTCAAGTCCCTATTTTTCAATCAACTTCAATAAAGACATGAAACACAGAGTAAACTATTGCTTATTTTAAATTGAGGCTGTGCTGCTTGATCAAGATTGTTTTTGTATAATTTTGATCTCTCTTAATCCATCTGTACCTGTTGCATATTTGTGCTACAGCCATGGAATAAATGCAGTGCACAACATCTTGATGCATTTTGGATATTTAACTGAAACCTACTAAGAGAGTTCTCTTCAGATTATGTGAAACTAGGACTGTATACAAATAATAATTATAAGTAAATCTGCCCCAGATTAAAACCATTTGTATGTCATCAATAGGCCATACGATTTATCTCTATTTTCTCCAAATGGAATGTAACTTGCAAACCAAAATTAAAATTCAGCATTAATTGAATTGAATCAAGTGTGCTTTATGAAACTCATTTTCTTCTAACGTAAAAGTGTGTATTGAAGCCATGTTCTCTATACAACATTAACAAAATAAATATATAAAAGCAAAATCTATAGTGGGAGGGAATAAAATCTCCTGAGGGGCCCACCAAGTAAGGCCCAATCCAAATCCCATTCAAGTGTATGGGGGAAGCCTTTCAGTTGACTTTAATGAGAGTTGTCAGCCCTAAAATAAGGTCTTTAGGCTTTATACTGAAATCAACAAGGACATTTAGTAAACGACTAAGGGCCTTGGATTGGCATTGACTTTAAAAAAAAAAAAAAAAAACAATGAGTCCAGTGGCACCTTAAAGACTAACAGATTTATTTGGGCGTAAGCTTTCGTGGGTAAAAAACACTTCTTCATATGCATGGAGTGAAAATTACAGATACACGCATAAATATACTGGCACAAAGCGACAAGGAGTCCTGTGGCACCTTATAGACGAACAGAAGTATTGGAGCATAAGCTTTCGTGGGTGAATACCCACTTCATCAGGCGCCTCTGACGAAGTGGGTATTCACCCACGAAAGCTTATGCTCCAATACTTCTGTTCGTCTATAAGGTGCCACAGGATCCTTGTCGCTTTTTACAGATCCAGACTAACACAGCTACCCCTCTTATATGGTCACAGTTCTTCTCTTCATGTATCTGTAATTTTCACTCCATGCATCTGAAGAAGTGGTTTTTTACCCACGAAAGCTTATGCCCAGATAAATCTGTTAGTCTTTAAGGTGTCACCAGACTCGTTGTTTTTGTGGATACAGACTAACACGGCTACCCATCTGATAATTAACTTTAAAGGGAACTCTGGGCAATACATCAGAGGGAAGAATTTGGCCCTTGATATTTAACAATATTTATCTCCAATTTTAAAAGGTAGAAATGACAAAGCTAGCAGTGTATCTGACTGAATCTTTGATCAACAAGGAGGAAGCAGTTGTAGGGAACATGTTAAAACAGACAGGAGTTCAACTAACAAAGGGCTATTAGCACATCATATGCTTGAGTAAAAAGTGCAGTGTTTGTATAATGTGCCACAAACACTAATGACCTATTTTTATGTCCCTTCTTCTGATACAGTGGTACACAGCAATTAAAACCTTTTGGCGTCTGTGATCCCACCACTTAAAATGAATCAGTAGATGCATAATTTTCATGATTCTTGGTTAAAAAGTTTAGGTCACTCAAATAGGGATTTTATTCCACTGCGTGCTTGATTCTGTTACACCAGCTTAAATTAAAAAATAACACATTCACTTAAGATCGGTAAAACTCTCCTGAAGACAAGTCCTAAGAGCCTAATCAAACTCCTACTGTAGTCAATAGGAATTCAAGTGGGCCCTGTGAGACATATCTGTAGTCCCTGATTCTCAGCCTTCTCACATGTGCACTAACTGTGCTGTGGAGGGCATTTAGCATATTTTAACTAATCTTTTATTTTTTAAAAAAAGCCTATTTTTAAACCTCTTATGCATCCTCATATACTAAAGACGTCCCAGAATTTGTTTTGTGACATTATAAACACCAGTGCTGTGGTGAGTACTATAGAAATGCCTGTCTAAAGCACTGATTCTCAGCATGTAATACATTTTATAGCCATGTTAGCAATGGATGTAGACCAGTGGTTCTCAAACTTTTGTACTGGTGACTCCTTTCCCAGAGCAAGCCTCTGAGTGCGACCTCCCCCCAGAGCAAACCTCTGAGTGCGACCTCCCCGCACCTTATAAATTAAAACAACAACAACACTTTTTAATGTATTATAAATGCTGGAGGCAAAACAGGGTTTGGGGTGGAGGCTGACTGCTTGTGATCCCCACCATGTAATAACCTTGTGACCCCCACTTTGTGAATCTCTGATGTAGACTGTGTTTGAAACTTTCAAGCACTTGCTACACAAGTTTTAATGTGGAGAGGGCTTACCGATGAGTCTATTGATTTAGCTTGATTATTTGAGAGCCAAGGACTAAGGCCATTATAAAACTGGTATTTTGACAGGATGCCTTTTTAAAAAATAAAATTAAAAAAAGGTAATTTTTTAGGGTGGGGAGAGAGATATGGCGTACCTTGAGCTACAAATTATGTAAAAATGTCATTTGTGTCCTTGACAAGGGCAAATTTGAAAAAAGTCAGTCCTGGAACAATTGTGAGGTCTGTTAATTTTTCCCAAAGAAACTATTCTGATGGATAGTTTTGGCAGTAATATGTACCACTGCTATGTACAAAACATCTGAATGCATTTTGCTTTCTTCCAACCAAAAAGGAGAAATGTAGCCCCACTCTGTGTACAGAACTCCCATTGAAATTAATCAATGTTCAGCATGTGGGATGAGTAGTAAGTCAGGCTCTGTGTGGGATTTGTTATGAGAGTCCAAAAGCGGTAGAGACTGAGAGCTTGTCTATGCTACCAACACTACAGCTATGGTGCTGCTGCTGTAGTGCCATGGTGTAAATACTTACTACAATGACGAAAGAGGTTTTTCCATTGCTATAGATAATCCACCCCTCTCAAGAGGCGGTAGCAAAATCGATGGAAGAATTCTTCCATTGACTTAGTGGTGTCTATACCAGGGCATAAGTCAGCTTAACTACATATCTCGGGGGTGGATTTTTCACACCCCTAAGCAATGTAGCTAGGTTGATTAGGTGTTAACTAGGCCTCAGACTTCATTGGTATGCTTTTGTTCACCAACCTGGTCTTGACCAACATTTTTATTCAACATTCAAAGTATTACCAGTTTGGGATGCAGAAGTTGTAATCTATATTACTAACTAATAAGTTTAACAGTATCTTCCCCCTTAGCCACAGTTCTCCATATATCTAAATTCAATATTGTAGGTTGGATCTCATAAGAGCATAAGAACGGCCATACTGGGTCAGGCTTATGGTCTATCTAGCCCAGTATCCTGTCTTCTGACAAATGCCAGGTGCTTTAGAGGGAATGAACAGAACATCGTTGGCTTGTATTTCTTCTCTCAATAGATAAACTTGATACATTGCCTGTTGTCTTCACACAAGCAGACCCTGTTGTTTTTTGTTTTTGAGAGAGAGTTTTAGCCTCTAGTAGACAGACCTCCTTGTATTATGATCCTGTCAGATTTTGCAGTAGAAGCAAGAGCAAACCAGTTAAATGCTTGGATTGACGGCCTTCAAGGGATGTGTAGATCGTACAAGAACTGGTGTTAATCATTCAGTATGTGGCTATTTCCCCTCTTAAATCCATACCTAATGTTTCAAGTGAGATTTACACCATGGTTCAGATTAAAAGATCCACCAGCACCTTTTCAAAAAGTAGTGGTATTTATCCTCTTATCTTGGCTATGTTCCGTAATTAATTGTATTCGGTCTACATAAATTCCCTGTGCCGTTTAAATTAGATAAGATTGTGGCTGCACCTAAACTTTATTTCTTGGTTTTTAGATATTTCAATTTAGCCACTCTACACATTCTGGAATGGCACAAGGTACCACTGGGCACCCTTAATTATGTGTTAAAGTTTTTGGGCATTTAATTTTCTTGGTTAAAAAAAAAAAGAAAGAAAATTCTCCGTAACACAATGTATCACACAGCCCAGCTCTCACCCTTCACTGCTTCTGGTTGCTTTGCTTGGCACTGATTACCCTGTCACAGAACACCCTGACTGCATGTTAATTCCTTCACTGCCTCTGCATCATCTCCTGTCTCTTTGCTGTCCAGCACAGCTTGGTTCTCTCTCCTCCCCACAAGAGGCAGGTGTCACCATCAAACTTGCTAGTTGAGAAACTGGGTAGAGGGTGCAGAAACAGTGCAGGGGCTAGCATGGAGTCGGTGAGAATTTATTTATTTATTTTTTTTTTGGTGGGGACACATAGGAGACATGGATGTGGAGGTTTTGGGGGAACAGATAAAGCCCCCCAATATCCCTCACTGTCCAGCTTGGTCCCCACCTTTCCACCTCCTCTTCAATGTACTATTCCAACACCCTCCCCCACGTTCTCTATTCTCCCATTTTCTCTAACTGCTCAGAGACCCCCATACTACTGCAGTTCTTCTAACAGTCTGTTCATCACACCCATTGCTCTGACTACCTGCATATCCCTGCTTTTCTGAGCCCCACACAAATATCCCTCCACTGTTCTAAGTTCCCCCACCTCATCAACTTCACCCCTCTCCCCCCCCGCCCAGATAAGCTCATAGGACCATGGGACCAGCTGGACACAGGAGGGGGAAGGAGTGGAGCTGTGGAATCCCTACCACAGACCTGAACCTGGTGTCTGGGGAAGGGCTCTACACATCCATCTGCAGCATAGGAGGCTCAAAGGGGTTTGAAGAGGCACATTCAGATGAACACCCGATAGAGATGAATAGAGCCTGAAAAATAGCTCTGAGATGTGTCAACTATTCCATTCATCTCTGTCAATTTCCCCAGGACACCTGCAGGGGCAGCCGCCTGCCAGATCCCAGCTTACACTGGGGCAATAGGAAGGCTCCAGAACCCAGCTACATAGATGGTGGGGGGGGTCCCTGCCCTCCTCAGGGTTGGGAATCACTGCTGCCCCATTCACCTCTCCCCACTTTGAGGCATATCCCCTTCTGGGCCCCGGCCATTGCCCTGAGAGATGGGAGGGTGAATGGGAGGCATCTTCCCTCACCACCTGGCCTCACCATGATAAGGGGAGAGGTATTCTCTTCAATTAGGAGGGGAGGATATGGGCTAAGCGGCCTCTCTGCCATCCATCGCTATGTCTATGCACTATGGTTTAGCTTGCACTGACCTAGAGTTCCAAACTCCAAGGTTAAAAACTTGAATACTGCTTCCCCAAAGAAGCAGTGGGTGCCATGCACTAATTGAGATAAAGGCCAAGTAATTGAAATCAGACAAGGAACAATTAAAGCCATAGCTTGAGACACAGGTGTGTGGGCAGAAAAAAACCCAAAAGAATGAATTGCTTTGTAAAATGCTGGGGTTTTCTAAGGGGAACTCTATCTTGGGAACTACTTGCTCAAATGACCCCAAATTTGGATTCTAATGCTACCTAGAACCCCCATAAGGCACAGTAAATTTCAAGACCATGTGAGTCATCCTGTGGATTTTAGAATATTTAGAACAGTTTATCTTTAAACAGAAAAGGACACTCAACACTAACTATAGCACAGCAATCATGATAATCAATTTGACTTGTTAAGCAAAGATGGTTTGTATGAGAATTCTAACTATCCAAGCAAATGAAGCATTCTGTGTAGAGTCACTACAGTGGGACAGTGCAGGAGCATACGTTGGCACCAAAGGCCTCATTATCATAGAATCCTAGAATATCAGGGTTGGAAGGGACCTCAGGAGGTCATCTAGTCCAACCCCCTGCTCAAAGCAGGACCAATCCCCAACTAAATCATCCCAGCCAGGGCTTTGTCAAGCCTGACCTTAAAAACCTCTAAGGAAGGAGATTCCACCACCTCCCTAGGTAACCCATTCCAGTGCTTCACCACTGGACATATGTTACCATTTCTGAGCCAAAGGAATATGAACAGTGGAGGAAGGAAGTTGCTGAGAAAACATGCTACATTTCCCAGGAACAAAGTGAAATGAAAATGGACCATAGACAGCATGCATGTGACCTGTTCTGAAAGTTGGCAGACAATGAAATTCAGCCCTCTGAAGAGTGACAGTATGCTTCATAAGGAAAAGTAATTACTTTGAAAGTCACTCTTTAAAATGTTATAGTATACTGAAAATGAATATATATATTTTTTTCTGTGCTTCATGGTCTATCCTCTTCTCATGATACTGCATTACTGTCTTTAAAATGACAACTGTCAGTTTCCAAGCCAATGTATACCATGAGATTGCAGGACTGCTCTGCCATACTCTCTACTGGACAGTAATTTGACTAAAATGTTCTACTCTGAAAAATTACTATTTTAACAGATCTGTCTTACCAGAAAAATCTGTCTACTTTAATGACTAAACTAAGATTCATCTTTGTTTGGTGTGGGGAGGAGGGAGGCTTGTGGGATGTGGGTTTTGTTGTTGTTTTGGTGCAGAGCAATGCTGTAAGGGAGACTGGGATTCTGTTCTGGCTTGTGCCACATTGAGAGAATTGTTTTTACTGCAGTGTTAACTCAGGGGTAGATAACTTGAATTCTAATGGCACTGTATCCTGGCTTGACTGAGAGTTGTCAGACTGCAATGGGCCTAAACCCACTGTTTGTACTAGCAGCATAGAGTAGCTGAGTCCCCACTGCATTACTAGCTCCAGTGTCAACACCACTAGAGCTTCTAATCCTTCTCCCCATGGGCCAGCTAACTCCAGTTACGCAGTGCTTTAAACTCACTGTAAATACTTCCTCTTGTTTGTATTAAACCTGCTGCCTATTGTATTATTGGGTAATCCCTGATTTTTGTATTGTGGGAAAGAGTAAATAATACTTCTCTATTCACTGTTTTCACATCATTCATAATTTTATAGGCCTATCATATCCTTTGTTAGTGATCTCTTTTCTAAGATGAACAGCCCCTTCTAATATTTTTAATTTCTCCTCATATGGAAGCCTTGATCATTTTTGTTGCCTTTCTCAGAACCTTTTTCCAGTTCCACTGTATTGTTTTTGAGAGGGGATGATCAGAGCTGGACACAGTATTCAAGGTATGGGTGCACCATGGATTTATATAATGATATTATAATAATTTGTGGGTGTGTTTTTTGTTTTTGGTTTTTTTTAACCCCTTTCCTAGTAGTTCCTCACATTCTGTTAGTCTTTTTGACTGCTGCTGGGCACGAGCTGAATTTTTCAGAGAACTGTCCATGGTGACTCCAAAACCAACTTTTTGAGTGATAACAGCTAATTTAGAAGCCATCATTTTATTTTTATATAAATAAACATATATATATGTTTGGATTTTTTTTCTAATGTGCTGCTGTATAGATTGATAGGGTCAAACAGCTTCTGCAAGGGAAAACCATGTTTGCCTGGTTTCTTAGAATAGTTTGAAAAAGTTTCTAAAATAGTAGATAAAGTCAACCCAGTGAAAATAACTTAACTTGGATTTTCAAAAAGCTTTGCATAAGGCCCATCATAAGATTAACAGGGAAAATAAATAACTATGGGGTAAGAGGCAGAGTCTTGTTGAGAACTAAAAACTGGCTAAGTGATAGCAGTCATAGGGAATGGTTATCTCTTAAAATGGAGAGTGGATAATAGGGGGATTTCTGTATTTCTTATACATATCAATACGTAGGGGGTAGTAGACAGTGAATTTGGTTAACTGTTGACACAGAGTTGTTTCAGTTATTGAAATAATAGTAGGCTATGAGAAACACCAGAAAGATCTAGACACATTAAGGGGTGGAGTGGAATGACCATTCTCAGATATTTCTAAAATGCTTGTCACTGTAGTATGTAATTTTAACTTGAGCAAATGAAAGGTAATGAGTCAGGTCAGACTGTCAATGTTTCATTTACTAATTTGTTGTAAATTTACAGGAAAAAGATGTGGATTGTCCTGGATAGCTTTATGAAAAGGTCTAGTGCAAGGCAGCAGGAGTGTGACTGACACATTGGTTCTGACCAGTTGTAGTGGAACTGACCAGTCTTATTAATTTTTATACTTCTGCTTGAGCAGAAGGCCTGGCACTAGAATTTTCCGTCTGCAGATTTAGGAAAACAGCACAGCATCAACACAATAATTGGGTGAGATTTTTGTTTTGTTCAGAGGAAGCTCGTATTTTTCACTTCACTCACTTTGCTAAAGAAAGCTCTGATAAAACCTTCAAGATTTGAAGGTTATGAATGTAGAGGAGGAGTAACTGCTATGATGGTCTATGAGAGTGTACCTACAAGGAATGGGGTGCAATTTAAAGCAAAGGAAAATCTAGGCTTACAACAAGTTGAAGTTTCCTTTCCATTCAGTCTGTTAATCTGTGGCATAGTCTCCCAAGAGCAGTGATGGGAAACGCATTCCAGTTTAGGTTTAAATAGCTCAAGCACAAATTTACTGTATAGAAGCAATCCTATGCTAGTATGGATGGACTAGATAATCAAATAGATCTCTTCCATCTCTCATCTGTGGATCGTCTGTATTTTCTTTTTGCATGCGAGTTTGGTAGAAAGTTCATTAAACCAACCTGTTTTATAGCTGGAGGATCACCATACAGCTGTGTTCTGCTGATGTCTTGTGTTTCCTCCTGTTTACAAAGCCTTTCTAAAAGTGCTTTTTTGCCTTCTGTTACTGTATGCATTCTGTCTGTTAAACTTCTTTGAAATTGTACTACAGCTTTCTCAGAAGCACTCTTCTTAAGCGGCCCAGGTGATGATTCTGTAGAAGAAAGCACGGTATGTTGTTGGAGAGGGAGAGAGAGAGAGGCATAGCAAAATGATGAGTCTACACTGGATAACTCTACAGACTGGCATTCACGTGTTTTCTAAAACTATTATTCACTAATCACATCTTGCTGGTGGGGAGAAGAATGTCTGATGTATCTGGGTCATAATTAGAACTAGTCAGGAATTCTGTGATCAGCTTTTTTTCAACAGAAAAATGTTTATTTGTCAAAACTGAAACTTTAATACTATGTCCAACAGGGAGTGAGTGAATCTGACCAATTTCGTGTAAAATCAGTGTTAAATCTCAGGTATTCAAACTTTTTTACTTGCCACTCACAAGTGCTCTCTTCAGACTGTTTATAAGCTCATAACAAATGAAACTATTTAATTGCCCAGCCATAGTTCGTTCTTAGCTTCAGTTTATACCTCTCTTCTGAGCAGGTTACTCTCAGAAATGTTGTGACATTTAGCTGCTCTGCATATAGATCTGAAGTCCTTTTAGTGACTGCAAACCTGTTTTTATTTTTTTAACTTTGTGCACCCCCTGGTTCTAATCCTGGAGACCATAGTCATCCTTATCTTTTTTTCAACATTTTGATAGATTTGCTGTAATATGTAGACTTGTATTGCTCCAGAGATGATCTTGCTAGATTTCTGTATAATGCCGTGCTCTATTCCTTTCTCTGTATCCCAGTGCTTGCTTATTGTATTCTAACTACTGCCCGATATCAAGCTGATAGTGCTTCATTTTTCTCTACACTACTGTCCTCCGATCCTGTCTCTGATCAGTGTGTTGAATCTTGTAACCACTTAAGGTATAACTCATATGGTCACGAACAAGGAAAACCCTTTTCCTGTTAGTTGACACCTTTTCTATGTTACGTTGATCCATCCTATACAGTTTATCTTTAGGAAAATGACTTAAAAAGTACAAATGGAAATCATGATTAAAATTTGGTTGTTTAAATAGCTCTGATTTAAATCAGTCCACCCTTAACCAAGCCAATTGTTCAGCAAATAGAACATCACTTTAAGTGATCTTCTAGCTAATCATTTACATTAGCCTAGTGGGTACTGTGCCAACAGTCTCTTGTTTAATCCGTATTTCCATTATTTACTTACTAAGGAAAACATGGTACCTCTTTTTTGAGTTTTTGCTGACACTAACACACCAGTCTTCTCCCCTTAGTGTGTTTCCTTTTGTTCATGATAGTGATTCTAGAATCTTCTCAGTATGGATGTTTAGGCTCACAGGTTTATAGGCTTCTGGTGCTTTCTCTGGGGTCTTTCTCTTTAAATATGGGTGTCATGTTAGTATCTCACCATTGTCTGGTGGGCACCAAACACCTCCACTCTTGAGTGGTTTTTATTTGGCCTTCTTTCAGATGGCTCAGATGCCATCCATCCAGTACAGTTTCTTTACCTTTTCTGAGGTTTTGGAGTTCAAGGCCTGAGAAATTTCTGTTGCTGGCATGTTTCTCTCCCTCTTAGTGAGCACTGGGACAAAGAAATCAAACCATTTCCCCACAGAATCCTGAGGAAACCTCTTGATTAGCCTAATAAGTAAGACTTTTTAGTTTTAGTAAAAGTCATGGACAAATCACCAGCAGTAAACAAAAATTTACGACCCATGACCTGTCCATGACTTGTACTATATACCCCTGACTAAATCTCAAGGGGGGCTTGGACAGCGGTGTGCGGCTTGGCTCTGTGCTTCCCTGGAAGTGGTGACATCCCCCTCCCTCAGTTCCTAGGTGGAGGCGCCTCTGTGCGCTGCCTCAACCCCAAGCACCAGCTCCCATTGGCTGGGACCTGTGGCCAATGGGAGCTGTAGGGGGCCATGCTGGCAGGCAGAGGCAGTGCGCAGAGGTGCCTCCACCTAGGAGCTGAGGGATGTCACCATTTCTGGGGAGTTGTTCCTCCCCCATGAGGTAAGCGCTGCCCAGAGCCCTCACCCCCTCCTACATCTGAGCCTCCCCCCTCCCCCCCCACAAAAAAAACCCACCTGCTGCTGCTGGGAGGGGGGAGCACGGTGGCCCAAGACTGCCCCAGCAGCAAGCAGCCTGTGCAGCTGGCCCTGGGACTGCCCAAGCTGCTCAGGTGGCTCCTGGGCCAGCCGTACCAGCTGCTGCAGAAGTCACGGAGGTCCCGGAAAGTCACAGAATCCGTGACTTCCATGACCTCAGTGATAAACTTGCAGCCTTACTAATAAATGATTGTTTTACAACTTGAATATTTGATTAAACTTGCACCTAGCATTCAACTCTGCAACAATATTTGCATATCCTCAAAAAGGCAAAACTCTTACCATCAGATGCTTTTCTCTTGATACCCCAAGGTCCTGTGTTTGTGATAATGTCTCCCACTGACTCTTATAAAAGAAAAACAAAGTATTCTATGAACAAATATACTTTTAGAGGTGTTCTAAAAACAGACAAACCAAAAAAGTCTTTGATATGTAAGTAATGTTTAGAGAAGGTGGCTCAGAGCAGCAGTCAGAATGTCCTGGTCAGGTTATGTGCCACTAGAAAGTATGTTTGCTTTCACAAATCCAATGCCAAAATCAGATGAGCTTTGCTACAAAGTTATCACTTGTCAGTACTCCTTTCTGGTGCTGACCTGAGAGACAGCCATGAGTTGACACTGGTGTAAGACTTCATTATGTTCTCAAATGATTAATTGTCAAATTATAGCATTACATTTTTTTCTTTGGGGAGGAGGGATAGCTCAGTGGTTTGAGCATTGGCCTGCTAAACCCAGGGTTGTGAGTTCAGTCCTTGAGGGGGCCACCTAGGGATCTGGGGCAAAATCAGTACTTGGTCCTGCTAGTGAAGGCAGGGGGCTGGACTCTATGACCTTTCAAGGTCCCTTCCAGTTCTAGGAGAGAGGATATCTCCATTAATTTAAATTTTTCTTCAATGCAAGTTTGTGAATACCACATTAGAATTCCAAATGAAAGCAATATCTTTAAATGTTTTTTTAATAAACAATGTAACTTGAGGTTTCAGAGTAGCAGCCGTGTTAGTCTGTATCCGCAAAAAGAACAGGAGTACTTGTGGCACCTTAGAGACTAACAAATTTATTAGAGCATAAGCTTTCGTGGACTACAGCCCACTTCTTCAGATACATATGTAACTTGAGGTTGATTCCGTTTATGAAGTAGGTAATAATTACATCTGGGCTAAAATATAATCCTAGGCAGTGATGTTTATCAGCCCATGACACAGCTGTTATCAAATTAATGGGGAGCACTTTTTATTATATAGAAATGGGCTCCCAGTTCTTTACACCTTCATTTTGCTTGGATACAATAAAGCCTATGCTTTTATTTGCTACTGCTCTCAGAATTCACCATCCATATAATTTTACAAAACCTGTCTGACCATCTCTACAACCTGTCACTTCAACTAACTCCAATGCTCAATGTCAAAGATAGCAGAAAACTGTCATGTTTATAAGTTTTTAGTCTTAAGAGAGTGGTATTTTCACTACTGGTCTAATACCTGATATGAGATTAGAACTTTCACATCCCCAGCTAGATGCAACTAGAGGTTGTCTTCTGAAGATGCAATCAACTTCATCGTAAAACCTCATCTTTCGTCTGGGATTGCCAGGATGATCATTTTCTTTTTGCAGTGCGCGGTATTCATATTTTAAGTTCTTGTACTTTGTGCGACACTGCTTCCAGTCTCTGTCTATGCCAAATTTCATTAATCTTCTGGCAATCTCCTCAAAGATTTCTTTATTTCTTGTTGCTCCTTCAAGCATTTGTTGTATCTTCTCATCTGACCATATATTTATCAGAGCTCTGACTTCATTATCACTCCAGTGTTTTCCTGCTCCTGTATCATGAACTGTAATAACCCTAAAGTGATTCTGTGCTTCATCCAAAGGAATTAAATTGTCTGAAAATATGAATGAAACAAATAACTGAGGACTGCAGAATACACAAAAATAAAAGTATATCTGTAGCTAAATTTTAATCAGTAATGGAGTGTGGAGTGAATTAACATTTAAACTAGGATTTCTGAATAGTTTGTCAGGAACAACTTTGGAACTTTAAAGGTGTATACGATATATATAGGAACAGTTCAGTCATGCATGCAAAAATATTTTTTCTGCAAATAAAACCTAAGTTGCCTTCGGATGGCAATAGAATTCTGTCTGTGTGTTGTATTGTTGCAATGTATTATTAACTTTAAAACATTTGTATCAAAGCTGTACAGAGAGTAGCAATTAGAGTTCAAGCATAAACAACAACTTCTGTATCAGCAGTAAGAAGAGGGAATATTTTCATATTAACTTTAGAAGTAGAAAGGGATGTACTAGTACAAAAGCATTATGAAGGCGAAAACTGTAGCAGGTAGACACTAGATGAACAAAAGCCCAGTATCTAGAGATGTTTCCTAGTGTCCAGGTGGTGACATCAATCATAAATTGGGTATAGAGCAAAGTGTGAGTGTAAGTTCGAACACCAAGAGGAAGTACGTTTTGCTACTGTATGGGAACAAGTACTGTATGAAATAAATGGGACAGTCCAGCAATTACATAAGCAGAAGCTTAACTGCAGACATGGGAATAATTCTTTCAGCTTTAATGGCCTGTTATTAAGCGTGTGCTTATGTAATTTGTTGGAATGTGACCTCAGTTTATGGTGATTGTGTGGTAGGAGCTCTCTTTGGTGCTTGTACAGAAAGTACTTATATGCACTATGACTCTATTCTAGCAGTTCTTGTGTGTGTGGACGGGTGCTCCTGCTCCACTGAATAAAGTTGGTATAGGGACTGCTCCTCAGTAAATCAAGGTATTGGAGGCCATTTCAGGGGGTTCAAACCCAATAGCTGCCACCAGGATCCAGTCTGGAGGCTCCGAGCATACATGCTAGGGAATATGAAGGGATTGTGGTTCCTACCATGATTATAGATGCACCCAAACTTGAGTGAAAAACACATTTTTGTCTCGAGTGTAAATTAGACGATTTCACTTCAATTAACTTGAGACAGTACTGATAGAACAATAGTTGATCTAACTGAAACCTTAAAATGGGAGCAATGGTTTACAAGATGAATATATACATTTTACCTCAGTGTACAATCAAGACAAGTGTTTTTGTAGCTAAAAGTTTACTGTTTCTCTCTGACAATTCAATTTTATCCACAGCTGAATTGAAGTAGGTAATAAACAATGGCAGCTGGAATCCATAGTAGAGATCAGATTGCCTTGGGCTACTGTGATTGAAATTACACTTTTTTTTTTTTTTTTTTTTTTTTTTAAACTGAGATGTGTATAACTAGACACTTACCTGTCCCAGTTATCTGTTTCACTACTGATGGGCCAGATATATCCTCTGAAGTAGTGCTTATAGAATCATCGTCTAGCAAAAAATGCAGTTTTATGTTAAATCTGTTTAGATATGTGAATTGCGTATATTCTCCCCACCTTCTGCAGATCCATAATAACAACTTAAATTAAAAAGATTGTAGTAACATTTAACGCTTAGATACAACTGTCTCAACCAGTTTGCCTCGCCTTTCGAAAAAATAATCAGAATTAAGCTAAGACATTTTTTACTTATCCAATGGATCTCCCCAGTACTTGGCAATTCAGAATATTGCCAAGCAAATACAAATGTGATGTAAATATAGACTGTACTGTAGCTGTTTTATGCCTCACATCTCATTCTGTATAACAACTATATATTCTACACATTACAAGTTACTTAGCACAGGAACTCTGTTATGTTTGGTTTATAAAATGGACAGAAGTGGCAGAGCCACAGATTTGATGAAGCAGCCATCCCCCCATGATCGTGACCTTTACATTTTAACCTGCACAGTTCTAATTATTAGCTAGAAATGGTCCAGTGGTTAGGGCACTAGCCTGGTAATGGGAAGCCCAGATCCCCCTGTTTCTCGCCCCCACCACACACTTCCTGTGTGCCCTTGGGCAAGTCACTTAGTCTCTCTGTGCCTCAGTACCTTATCTATAAAATAGGAATAATTGTACTTCTCAGAAGGGTATTGGGAAGGATAAATATGTTAACCATTATGAGGCACTCTAATATCTCAGTAATGGGGCCCAGATAAGTACCTTAGGCTCAGAGGTCTTCCAGGGGGTGCATCAACTCATCTAGATATTTGCCTAGTTTTACCACAGGCTACATTAAAAAGCACTAGTGAAGTCAGTACAAACTAAAATTTCATAGATATGGATTTGTTTATACTGCTCTTTAGACTATACACTCAAATGTAAGTACAATATTTATATTCCAATTGATTTATTTTATAACTACTGAAAAATTGCTTACTGTTTCCTTTTTACCATATAATCATGTGCTGTGTCACTTTTTTTGTACTTTTATGTCTGTTTTTGTACGTTTTTAAGTGAGGTGAAACTGGTGGGTACATGAGACAAATCAGACTCTTGAAAGGGGTACAATAGTCTGGAAAGGTTGAGAGCCACTGCCTTAGGTGGTATCTTCACTGCCAAAAAACGGTGGTGGTGGTGGTTTATTGTTTTGTTTTTACATAAAGATAACTCTGTTAATTTCTAGCTATCTTGAGTTAAAGTCATAATCCTAATATTATTCAGCTGTCCTTGAAGGAGGATGGCATGGCTGTCTATCAGTCCTTCTCTTCTCTTCCCCCCCCCTCCCCCCAAATCACCTAGGATTTATCTTGATGTAGCTAGTTGAGGTACAAACTACCTCTGTCTTGTCTCCACAACAGCTTTTTTGCTATGAAGACAAAGCTTTTGATAGACAGCTAGCCATATTATCCTACTTCAAGGAAAGACGTATGGGGAGTATTCAGTCCCCCCCCCCCCCCAATACTCTTTGTGTCCATTTTAATTCATTTAAAATACTTAAGTGGTGTTAGGACACAATCCTGATGTTTTTTTCTTGTTTGTTTTTTCTTCTCTTCAAAGGAGTGTGTGCTTTTGTTTTGTTTTCATTGTTCTTGTTTTTTCACACTGCAAGTGTAGATCCTTTCTACCCTATATTTATTGGAAGGTTCAATGGACAGTTGAAAAATATTAGGATTATGTCTTTAAAAATTAACTGAGAGATGTGACTTTAATTTAGATGGTTTAAACTCTTTTAAAGGGCTTCTTTAATGTAGTGGGCTGATGTAGTGGTTATCAAGTAGGGATTGCCATTTGGTTTTTCGTATGTGCTGAATCCCAATGGTGCTTTCACTAGAGGAAAATAAGAGTTCCATTGACAGATGGAATGATTTTTTTGCCTCTTTGGAGGGAGCCATGTTCACCCTGCTTCAGTTGAAGGGAAAGACTCTAATGTAGGGCTTTATTGATACCTTATCTGTACAGTTCCATTAATACAGAATTGCATTCTGTATAGTACACAAATATCTATTAAATAGTAATAAAAAGTTAAAGGTTTTAAGCTTGGTTAGGAATCTTTTCAGAATTCTTGAAAACATCAGTGTTCATCCGAACCCAAGTCTCATGACACAAGACTTTTTTTTCTCTGTCAGGTTTTTATGTAAACACTTTGACTTCTTCATGATTTCTTCAATTTTACTGCCCAATGGGATTTTTGTCACTGACTTCAATAGGGCTAGGATTTCACCCTTTCTGAGGTTTCAGGGTCTGGAGGAAGGTTAAGTTTTCTCCTCTTTCCTTGTTTCTGGATACTTGGATGTCTTAGGCCACTTGGGTTTTTAATGACGGACAGAACTGTGTGTACTGTTGTAAACATAAGATCACTAGTAAATAAGCATGACTTTATTGGATGCAGTCAGGATAAGTGAGATAACTAATTTACATGTACAGTAACTCCTCAATTAACAACATTAACCGGGATGATATGTTGCTGATTTATTAGGGAACAAGCTTGTTTAAAGTTGCACAATGCTCCCTTATAATGTTGTTTGGCAGCCGCCTACTTTGTCCACTGCTTGCAGGATTCTCTGGAAGAGCCACCCCTCCTTGCGGAGATTAGAAATGGAGGGGGGGCAGCAGTTCCCCTAAATTCCCTGTAAGGTATGTGGCTCGGCAGCTGCCCTCCTCCCACTGCCCTGCTGCTCCTGCCCTGCCCTCTGCCTTGGAGTTGCTCCCCAGGAGCTTCCTGCTTGCTGGGGGATGGTGGGAGAGGCGTGCTTATATCAGGATGTCCCCCTGCTCCTGCCCCCCCTTCCTGCTTCGTACCCCCTCACCACAAAGCGGAGGAGGGGGACAAGGCTCAGAGACAGCAAGGAGGGAGCTTGCTGGAAGCTGTTGCTTCCTGTCTGAACTGGCTGATTCCATTAAAAGGGCACCATACTTGAAGTGGGGTCAGCGTACTTAAAGGGGCAATGCATGTGTCTGTCTGTCTGTCTCTCTCATGCAAGTACCCCCGAGCCTTTGGAAAGTCAGCACCTGTGCAGCCATGCATGTGCTATCAGGAGGAGAGTGTGGTGCGCTTCAGCTGGATAGCGTGGGCTCCTCATCATGTTCAGCTTTTTCAGGGAAGTGTTTGCAGCTACTGCCCAGCATCTATTGTGTTTCCTCCCTCCTGCTTCAGTCCATGCTGCCTTGTAGAGTGTGAGGCTACATTAACAACCGTGTATTAACCCTTGAGGGCTCAGCCGAGTGCTAGTTCATCATTTAGGAGCAAGGCATTCACTGGGAAATATTCCACCCTCTTACTCCACCACCTCAACCAAGCTTCACAATCATTCATTGCTGTGTACAATATTAAATTGTTTAAAACTTGTACTGTATATGTATATAATTTGTCTGGCAAAAAAAAAAAATCCCAGGAACCTAACCCCCATATTTACATTGGGTGCGCTTAAGAATTAATTTCCCCATAACATCGTTTTGCATAAAGTTGCATTTTTCAGGAACATAACTACAATGTTAAGTGAGGAGTTACTAGAGTAGTACTTAGCGGTTATGCAGCTCTTTTTACCTTCATTATATTTTGAAAGGATTTTACAAATATTTATATCGTCATAATATACCTAAGTGTAAATTTTATAGAAAGGCAAACTGAGATTCAGAAATTATATTTCATGCCATAAACAAACCATTAATTGTCTCATTACAAAAATTTAGCAAATTATTCCATAATTGTCCTTTATGGGAATCTTTGCACTTTCCTCTGAAACATAGTACTAGCTACTGTTGAAGATATGATACTGAACCAGAGGACCACAGGGCTGATTCGTATAGTGATTCTTATGCTCTTAAGTGACCTGTCCAAGGCAACCCAGTGAGTCAGTGATAGAGATGAGATAAGAATGCAGGAACTCCTAATTCCTAGTTCCAGGCTCATTCCTCTTAACCATGTTGTGTTTTTAACCTATTTGTGCACTGCTGTCTTTAAGTGATTCATATTCTGGAATGGATATTGCATGACAGGAACAGAAAACCAATTGATTTGCATAGTACGCAAATGAAAGTATTCACATGACATATTATTCCTAGTATCATTCTACATGAAAAGTTCCTGCTGCATTCATGTGACCTGGTTGTGTCTCTGAACCTAGATGGATGTTTTGCTCTGGTCTCAATATAGTTTTGTCTCTCCCATACAATGTCATCTTTATAAAATTGCTTTGATGTAGTTCTGGTTGTCGTAGAAATCCTAGAAATGTAGGACTGGAAGGGATCTTGCTAGGTCATCTAGTCCAGTCCCCTGCACCGAGGCAGGACTAAATATTATATAAACTATCCCTGACCGGTGTTTGTGTAATCTTTTCTTAAAACTCTCCAATAACTGGGATTCGACAAACTCTAGGTAAATTGTTCTAGTGTTTAACTATACTTACAATCACTAAGTTTTTCCTAGTGTCTTACCTAAATCTCCCTTGCTGCAATTTAAACCCATTACTTCTTGTCCTGTCCTCAGTGGTTAAGGAGAACAATTTATTATCTTCCTCTTTATAACAACCTTTTATGTACTTGAAGACTATCAGGTTTCCCCCCTCAGTCTTCTCTTCTCCAGACTGAAACAATTGGGTTTGTTTAATCTTTCCTTCTAGGTCATGTTTTCTAGACCTTTAAACATTGTGGTGTAAATCTGTGGTATCTTAGTGCATTTTGATGCAGTGTGGGAGACCTGTAGATTCCAGATTTGTACCCTTTTATCCCAAATGTGACTTGGTTTTGTCCTTAATGACTTCTATGCTCATTGATTCTGAAATATCAGTATTTCTAGTCTACTTCCATGACAAACTGTTTGCAAATCTGTTTTTAATTAGCCCATTTTTTCTCAAATGCTTGACATGAATTCAAATCACTAATATATAAATGAATCTCAATTTCTTATTAAAATAATTCATAACATCTCTATTGCAATTATTGGATAGTGATCCATACATACATCTCTTATAAGAACTGCGCTAGCATAAAATGGTTTGAAAAGCCTGAATAGACTTAAAATGGCAACTTTTGTTGAGAGGCAACTATTTTAGGTGTTTGGCCAATACTTTCTAGTGTTTGGATAAAATAAGATGGTATTTGTGTGCACATCAAATACAAAGAGTAAGTGTGTTCTTTTTTTAATTCTTGATTTGTAAATTTGCATGTTTAGAGGAATCTTGTGTATGTACAACTAAATGGTGAGATAAAACAAGAACTGTATTTGCGCTACTGAACCCTTTTTAAGAATGTTAACTTCACTTCATAGAACAGTATATTTCTCCACTAAAATGGGATACACTTCCAAGATAATTATGGAAAACTCTTAACTTACCTATGTCAATTGTCTCTTTCTTTATATGTGTAGATTCCAAGTCTTCTGGGGTGAAATTAATGAAGTCCTCTTTATCTTCAGGGATTTCTGTGTAAATTCATATAATTAATTTTTTTTAAAAAATTCACTGTCTTAATTTATGTCTTAAACATAACCACTCTCTCACACCAGAGCTTCTATAACAGCAAATTCATGCTGTTGGAGTAATAACTCTCATTGTTAATTCACTTAAATGTTTTGCTTTCTTGGACTGTTGGCTAAAAAATCAGATGGCAACACTTTGAAACAAACCTGGGATATCCTTAAAAAAAAATTCTTCTAGTTGGAATAAATACCATGTGATTTCTAATTGGTCAGTTTAAGTGTGTGAATGGAATTTACATCAATGAATTTTTTAGATGGTAAGCTCTTTGGGGGAGCAACTATTTCTTACTGTGTTTTTGTACAGTGCCAATGGGACCCTGATCTCATTTGGGGCCTCTAGGTACTACAGTAACCCAAATAAAATAACAATGAACTGACAATGCATGTATGTATTTTATAGGGTGGCAATATAGTAATTCTGGTAAAGGGTCTGGTACAATGATTTCCATGGACTGATTTCAGTGGGCATTGAATTAGACTGAAAAAGGGCAAGAAATGCATAGTCTGCCTTCTCAGTGGTAGTGCATTGTGATGCCATGTTCACAGTGTATCTGCGATGGAAGACTGACAGTAGAGGAGAATGCTATACTCGCAATCCACAAACAAGACCCATTCTAAAAATGTGCCATTTGTTTACATTGTGCTACCATGACTTGCCTTTTTCTTTGCTGGCTACTGCTGACATGCTTCTATGCTTTTTCTCTGGGATGGGGAGGAGTGCTTGTCTCCCATTTAATTGGTTCTCCTCCATTTGGTGGCACTCCCTTTGTGACTGGCAAATGAGGCAAGAATTTATTTGTATCCTTATTATGCAGCTGGAGAAACTGATAGAGAGGGTAAAAGCGCGAGGCCGTACAAAGGGTCAGTGGCTGGCTTCTAGGCCTGTCCCCAGTCCATTGGAGAACACTGCCATTAAACATTAATCAACAAAATATGATCTGTAGCTTTAACAAGTTTATTAAAAATGTACTAAAAAATCAGTGTGGACTTGCTTTGCTTTTGTCAATTGTTGCTTTGCTTTAGCCTTCTGTACAACATTCACATCATAATGCTCATTTCCTGTGAGCCAAGAATCTAAACCGTTTTAGCAGTAATTTCAGAAAAAAGCTGAAAGTTTAGCAAAGGGCACTCTGGGTATGTCTGCACTGCTGTTGGAAGGGAGCCTCTCAGCCTGGGCAGACAAACTTTCACTAGCTCGGTTTAAGCTAGTTTGTGAAATATAGCAGTTTGGATGTTGCAGCTCTGGTTAGCCAACTGAGCTCAAACCTACCGGGTCAGGTAGGCTTGAAAGTCTGAGTTATTGCCCAAGCCATAGTGTCAACCCTTTTTTGCATGCTAGCAAGTCTACCCCGGCTGGGAGTCTCTCTCTCAACTGCAGTGTAGACATAGACTTTAAGACCCCATCTACACAGAGCAAACAACAAGCACAGTCTTTTACCTTAGTCCTAATATGCCTTGGCTCCATCAACAGTGGTTATTCAAACCAAGTTATGAACATTTGCCAATAGCCACATTCAATCTCTTTATGCATGATTGGCTTGGTATGAAGCAAGACAGTTTGCTGTGTTCATTGGGGATTAGAGCAGTGTAGTAGCAGCTTCTCTAGTCATCTTCTACATCCCTTCACAGACCATCTCTATGCATCCCATTTTCTTTGGTTTGTGGGCAGGAATTAGGAGTCTTTTTAATAAATTTTAGTCTCATGTTTGTCAACTGTAGCACAAATTGGCTGCCTAAGAACCTGAAGATGTCGAAACTAGAGAACATTGCTGCAGGGTAAGTCCTGAGGAAACTCTTTATTCCTAGATTACCAAGCTTGTAAATTCCTTGCAGCTTTATTTTCTCTGCAAAGTGCTGGGCAAATCTGAGGCACTGTGTACGTAGGGCTGAGACTCTATGGATGTATGCATTATTTGACTATCCAAGTGACTGAAACAGAAAACATCCAGTACTCTGCCAACCCCCACTTTGCTGAAATGCACTATGTTAGGATCCAAAATCTGTATCTGTCACCTGTCCTGTCAAAAGTCCTGAACACCCAGCAGCAGCCATTCTAAAGAGGACATTTATTTGGGTGTCTGATATGTACCTAACTAAGTTAAGCACCTAACTTTTAAGCACAGTGGTTTTTAAAGTCATGGCGTGGGAATTTATCTGTAGGTAGTCTTGCTGAGATCTGCTTGAACATGCCTTAAAGTAAAATCAAAAGGGTGGGGGAAGCCCTAGGAAAGATGAACTATGAAGAAGTAATCTCTCTTTATACTGCTACATTTGTTTGAACCTAGATAACTTTTATATAGAACAGATTATTATTATTATTATTTTATTTTTATTTTTATTTTATTTTAAGCATGTCAGGAAGATAGGTGGCTTTGGAAGCTGCTTTTCTTTCTTTTTAAACTGATCTTTCATATAACAAGACTAAGAGAAATTATAAAATTAAACTAAGTACTTAATATTGAAGGACCTCATCCATGGCCTTGATAGATGGGGGTCTATGTGAAATTTGGTGTGTGTGTGTGTGTGTGTGTGTGTGTGTGTGTGTGTGTGTGTGTGTGTGTGTATATAAGAATAGACTAGTTTTGCCTCTGAGTGAATTCAGTTTCACCCTTTGCATGAGTAGAAGTAATTGGCCCCTCTGACTACATTTCTAGAATGAACCCTGCCTAAAAGTTGTCTTAAAAAAAAATCACTCAAAATAAATATTTAGTGTTTGATATGGATTCATGAAAGATGTGACTAGTTTATGCCCTGTAGCAGAAAAAGCAAAACTTAACAATGGATTTAGACTCTCCTAGACATGGTTTCTCAACCTCTGGGTCAGGACCCAAAATTGGGTCACAGAATGTTTCAAAGGGCTGTGTGGTAGTTTCTAGTGCCACTTTAGCTTTCGTTGTCATGATGATGGGAGCCTGGGTAGGTCCCATGAGCTAGGTCACAATTCCATTCTCACAAATTTGGTCCAGTCATGGGGGTAAGGCCAAACCTCAGTGGCGCTGCAACCCCAGAAGTTGCAGTGGCTGCAATGGGGAGCCAAGCCCAGCCAGCCCCACAGCACAGGAGTACAACTGTGAGGTAAGTGCTAGGCAGGACCCACTCCCTCACCCTGGGGGGGTCAGGAGTTGACCGAAACCACTCCAGGGTTTCCACCTCAAGACTATTTACTGGGTTGCAACAGGCCATAAACATTTACTAATGGGTCCTGAGCCCCAGAAGGTTGAGAACCACTGTCTTAGGTTTTTATTGCCAAAAATTAAGACACTTTTGTAATAAATGCCTTACTTTGGCACCCTCTGCTGGCAAATCCATTGAGACAGCCACTGGAATGCAAAGGTGAAATGGAGACATTATTAGAAAAAGATGCTTAAGTAGCAACTGTAATCTTGGAGGAATTCCTACAAGTGGATGTATGTGTGGGCTGGTACTTCTAAAAGTAGGCACTATTTAGAGACTGTACTTTTTGGGCGGAGGGGTGGGGAGATAAATTGAGAATCCTCAACTAATTTGTAGTTATGCTGAAATGGGCATGAGGCAGTTAGACCAGGATTTTGACTAACACTATTTCATTTTCCTCTTACAACAAAGTGAGAAATTACTTACTTTTAAGCTTATGGCTCAGATTCATTTCTAGAAAATTCAGGTATACATCAAACTTCAAAAGGGGTATGGGTATGTAATAATTAGGAAGATGCCCAAATGTGACTGTCTGATGGAAGGTTAACTGAATTTCCATATTTTTGTGAATATAAAATGCAATATTAATCTTTGCAAATGTAACTTTTTTTTAAAGATATTTTTATTTAAACTGCAACATCTGAGTCTGTCCAATAACCACATGCCTATTTGATGCACACAATCTTTTGGTAATGTTCTACTGAGTATGGAGTATTTGTAAAGGACCAGTGGCAGATTCTCAGCTGGTATAAATTGTCCTAGATCTATTGATTTCAATATTGCTGGGACAACTTATACTAGCTGAGGAGCCCTCTGTGTTAACCTCATTCATTGTTCATCAGTAAGGATAAGATTTATGTCACGGATTCCACTTCCACCCTGGGGCGGTGGGGCTGGAGTTCGTGGGGTGCAGAGTTCTCAGCTGCTGCATGTGCTGGACTCCTCATTGCAGCAGGGCTCTGGCTTCAGTCCTCCCCTGTCAGCCCTCCTCCCCCCATTATTTTTAGTAAAAGTCACAGAGAGGTCACGGGCTTCTGTGAATTTTTATTTATCGCCCGCGAGCTGTCTGTGACTTTTACTTAAAATAACCGTGACAAAGTCTTAATCTTATTCATTAGCATAGGAATCTATGCAGTACTGGACTACACAAGGCTGCATACTAGAGCTTCAACCATCAGTTTCTCACTAAACGTTCATTTTGAAAATATCAAAAGGTATTACTGCAAACAGAACAAAAGACCTCTATAATTTTATGATGTCAAAATCATTCTTCTTTTTCCTACCCCATTTCATTAGCAAAATAATCATAAAAATCTGAGAGGTATTATCTTCTGTATTTAGAATGATTAAACTCTTTCTTATTTGAACTGGGGAAGTGCAGGATAGAATTATTTTCTGGAATAAGAAACTGTGCGAAGTGTCATCCAAGAGGCGTTTTTTAGCAGAGTTACACTTGAAAACAGTAGTTTTTGAAATGTCAATGCTCACTCAATCACAGTTCTGCCAAACTACAAAATTGAAATTTTGCAAGAAGGAATTCGTAGTTTTAACAGTGATTAGCCCTTATACAAACCATTACAAGAATATTAGTTTTTAAAAATATATTTTAAAATGGCAGTGACTAAGGTAACCTATATATACGTTACATAAAACAAACTGCTACATTTTAAAAAAAGATTGTAAAGTCAAGCACTGAAAAGTTAGGAAATGCCAGAATTAAGATTGTTTTTGCAACCTTAATTAAGTCGCTGTGTGTGTATGCATCATGATACAATGGTTAATTGGCATGGAAAATTTCAGCCCAAAAGGTTAAAGTTGGCAAAGTTTTATGCAACTGAAAACAGGGTCTCATAACGAGAAGTATATCTTAATTATGTGTGGGACTACCAGCTCTGCCTATAATTCCCTTATCCTTTGGGTTCATACATTCAGATAACATAACATCAGCAACTTTACATGTTTTACAAATAGCCTTAACTCTGATCCACAAGAACTATTCTTACATTTTTCTCTCTCTCTCTAATTAGATTTTTATGGGAAATGACATGACTGCCTGTTTTTCCTTACCTTAGAATCTGAGCATGCTGTTTGTCATAGGGATCTGTAAAGGATGTAATTATGTGCTTTTATTACACAGGCAGAATTTTAGTGAATTTAAATTAATAGAGTGGAGTTCTCTGTCATTGGTAGATGGGCAAGAGCAATGCTGTCCAGTAGACATGAGATTACTTCTTGTGATAACCAGATGCTCTATCACTTACTTGTCTCATCTTTCCCTCTTGGTACATGCGAAGCTGCCAGATTCTCTTAAGTAGTCGTTACAGAAACCTCATCTGTCCAATTTAAATTTGACATTTAAAACTTTTTGAGCATAGTCTGCTTTAAATAGGGTGACCAGACAGCAAGTATGAAAAATCGGGACAGGGCATGGGGGGTAATAGGAGCCTATATAAGAAAAAGACCCCAAAATCAGGACTGTCCCTATAAAATCGGGACATCTGGTCACCCTAGCTTTAAAGGCTGAATACTGTGCTTAAGGCTGTCAAAGGAGGTTATGGAGTTTCCTTTGCTAGAAATATTCAAGGCAATAAAAAGGCATTCCCACATATTTCCAGTTAGGTGTTAAGCTTCCCTTTCCCCTCTGCCAGGCAATATTTAGTCCTGAATCTTTGCAAAGAATATGTGAGTACAGAGTACTGTAAGAAACATATGGTGTATTTTGTGTTGTGTTGTTTTTTTTTATGAGATTTTGATCTCTTCTCTAATTTCACATGAATGTTAAGCAAAATACCATACTTTGTTATACCATCGCATATAATAATTCTGAATCTTGGACTGACAGGGTTTATGTAAAACAAAAATAAATAATGGTAAATTCCATTCGACTCACCTAAACCAATATCCTCCTCTTCCTTTATATGTGTGGCACCTAGTTCTTCTAAAAGATTGCTTACAGACTTGTCTTCTTTGAATTTGTCAGGGAGCACTATAAATGTATAATGCACACTGAATTAATAAAAAGCATAGATGTCACTACATAAGGTGCTGGCATTCTCTTCTACTTAAAGGATTTGTAGGCCTTTATGTTGTCCAATTAATGTTTCAGAATATCTCTCCAGTGGTTTTTTAGATATGAATTGGCTTACTAAATTAAGGATTTTATGTAAAATAGGAACTTTTATTTACCTGTGTCAGAAACTTTCTCTATATGTGTGACCTGTAGCTCTTCTGACATATTACTGACAGAGTCCTCTTCACCTGTGTCTCCAGGTATTCCTGGGTAAATAATATATTTTGCAATAATTCTGTAGTTATGGAAGTTTTACTTTGCCTTTTTACAGGTTATTTAATTTGTTAAAAATCAAAATTAAAAAGGGCCTAAAACAGGCCTTGACAAATACTTACAACAACAAAATTCTGTGAATTACAGATCCAGCAATTTCACGCAATATTGCTAGCCAACAATGACCAAAGAGAAAATAAACGCCGATCCAACCACCATTCTATTCACAAACGTCACAATTCTTCCTCTTTTACAAAGCTTGGAAGACTAGACAAGTATTGCAATTTGTCCTAAAGGTCGACAGATTTAGACTGTTTTGGACCAAAGGAGGAAGTGAGTTCAAAAGTTGAGGGGTGGCATTGTTAACTAGATCAGTGGCTCTCAACCTTTCCAGACTACTGTACCCCTTTCAGGAGTCTGATTTGCCTTGTGTACCCCAGAGTTTCACCTCAATTAAAAACCACTTGCTTACAAAATCAGACATAAAAATACAAAATTGTCACAGCACACTACTACTGAAAAATTGCTTACTTTCTCATTTTTGCCATATAATCAATTGGAATATAAATATTGCACTTACATTTCAATGTATGGTATATAGATCAGTATAAACAAGTTGTCATCTGTATGGAAAATTTTAGTTTGTACTGCCTTTTATGTAGCCTGTTGTAAAACTAGGCAGATATCTAAATGAGTTCATATACCCCCTGGAATACCTCTATGTAATCCCAGGGGTATGTGTACCTCCGGTTGAGAACCTCTGAAATAGATCATGGACCGGTCTTAGTCTTTCAGGGTATGTCTACACTTCAATTAAAAACCCATTGATGGCCGATGCCAGCTGACTTGAGGTTGGGCGGCAGGGCTGTTTAACTGCAGTGTAAACGTTCCCCAGGCCCTAGCCTGAGTCTGAATATCTACACTGTAATTAAACAGCCCCACAAGCCTGAGTCAGTTGGCACGGGTTAGCCATGGGTGTTTAATTGCAGTGTAGATATACCCCCACTCTTTGCCTGCTTGCTTCCTTCACATGTGATATTTGCCTTCTGTGTTACTTCTTTCAAGTCATCCTTTCATTGGTGCAAGTGATCCTGGTGTGTGTGTGTGTGTGGGTGTGTTTGTGTAACTCCTAACTTCTCTACCACTTTTCAAATATCCTTTTGAAAACACTCTTTTCTCCCTTGCCTTTATGCATCTTAGTTTCTCAATCCCTTTATATAACAGGAGATAATTAGCTAGTGTGAAAAGTTACCATATGTAGTAAGATAATGTTTTATAAGTAGACAAACTGCCATGCTTCTATTCAGCATTTATTTTTTAAACGTTTAAATGCTGTGTATTTTTTTTTTTAAATGTCACATTAGTGCTGGGAAACTAATAATTGTAAATAATGTTTTTATAGCAAAGTTCTTACCTAAGGAGTCTTTTTCTGTTTTAGCTTCTATCCATTCTGTAGGCCTTTCACCTTCTTCATTATCTGATTTGCTTGATTGCTCTCCAGTGTTGTGTCCCAGAATGGCATCCAGTTCATTAAAAAATTTCATACTTTTACTTGTATTCCCTGAGTCTTGGGCATTTTTTACGCTTTTGTATTCATGTTTTAAGTTTTTATACTTTGTTCTGCACTGCTTCCAGTCCCTTTCAATTCCAAATTTTTGAAGCCTAGCAGCAACTTGTTCAAATATTCTTTTATTTCTCACTGTCACTTCAAGTTGTTGCTGGATGTTTTTGTCTGACCATATATGTATTAGAGCTCTGACTTCATTGACAGTCCAGTGTTTTCCTCCTTCGTTTGCTACCGTTGGAATAAAAGGTGGATTTTTGGACGTCTCTAATATTGATGTTGGGTTACCTACATCAGGTGGGGTGGGGGAGAGACACAGGTATGAGTTACCTGCATGAGGTGGGGTGGGGTAGGGTAGAGGAGGGCAGAGAGAATGAGAGTGAAGGAAAATATTTTATTCATTTTTTTTCTTCACTTTTTTTACTTCACAACATTAGAGCAAATATAGAAATAAAATCAAGGTATCAAACAAAGCTGTTAATGATAAAACTGTATCTTCTGTCTTGTAAAGACAGTGCATTTTGGTTTAATTATATTACTAACTAGAGAGAAGGATTTTTTTTTTTTTTTTGCTGCTCTCCACCTCCAAAAAAATTAACTTAAGTAAAATACTTTCAGAGCTGACATATTTGCTGTTACTAGTACTTTATGGTGTCGTGCTTTACATTTTCATCATGATCTGAAAGGGCCGTAAAAACACTAATAAACTAGGCCCCATTCTCACTAACATTTATACATCTGCTTATCTTTATGCACACATGTAATTCCTTTGGGTTTGCACAGGTGCACAAAGTTAAGTGTATGTAAGGATTAGTAGAATCAGAGGCTTAATTTTTGCAAAACAACCCTGTTGGGGGAAACCGAGGCACGCATTATTTGCCTAAAATCACAAGAACTCAATGGGAGAGGTAGGACTAGAAGTCAATTGTTATAACTTGAAGCTTTGCATTTTCTCAATACAGTACAATGTAAAAGACTGACCAAATCAGAGAACTTACTGTGTATATTAGTAAAAATATTTTTATTTTAGAAGTGGTTTAATTTATTTCCTTTTCACCTGAAATTTTTCAAATTGTACTTTTTGCTAGCAACCACTAGTTTTAAATTTTTGGGGAAATTGGGGAAAGAATGCCACAATTTCCTAGTGTGCTGAAATATGTTCTCTTAATAAATATTTTTTTAAATTGTTTTATTTTAGACAGTAGTAGTAAATTCAATTAGGACTTCAGTTTTCTGATCAAATCAGTTTACAAAACTATTTTATTTTGTACTCATTTAAAACAATGAAATAGGATTAGGTCTTTCTAATAAATGTTTTCGTAGATTTAGAAAATTCATTATTTTCCTTTTTTGTTTTCTTAGTGATTTCCCAGAGAAGTGCAAGCATGGAAGTGCAGAATAATTGGCATAAATTTTGCAATCAGTGTGCTGATGTGACTTTTTTTTTTTGCCTTCACAACCATCCCTTTCCAAATGGCAAACTATGCTGTGGTGGTTAGATACTTCAGTCATTAAGTTCTGTATGGTGGCAAAAATGACCTTTGCTAGCACAGTCTGATTCAGTGAAGCATACTTACATGAATAAACCTATTTGGTGATAAACTTGGTCTAGAGGGAATAGTCATTGTGCATGAGTCTCTATAAGCCATTCTACTCATAAGGAAGCTTTACTAATAGATAGCATTTCCCCCCTTTTTTATTTTAATTATTAAGTCCCAAGTCAGAGTCTAGGAACCTCTGCAACTGCTGGCCCATTGATACACTACAGGTGGGGAGGCTACTCCCTGGTGACTTACCAACTAGTCTTTCTATATTTGCCTTAAAGGTGCATAGGATTGTTTCTTCTGCAGTTGAGTTGAGCACTACAGGAATAATCACACTGGATCACAGTGAACACCAAAGAAGCTTGAAGTGGTTGCAGCTCAGAATTATTGGGGTTGTCTTGGCAGCTGATCTGCTTTCTGTTTGTATTTTTAGATATTTTTAAGTGGCTATCATTTTGCTATCTAAGAGCCAACCATTGAGGCTAGAGAGAGAAAGGAAGAAAAGGGCCCAAGGTGCAGAATGGGGAAGGTCCTCCATTAACTTTTCACATTCCACAATTCACGACTAAGGAGCAGGTCATAGTTTGGTAGGGGTGAGGATTGGTTAGCTTTTGCATCTGGCCAACATTTCTATGGGTAAATCAGACTGCATATGAGCTAAACTTCAAGATTTGCATGACTTGAAATTGTTCTGGATTGGGTCTCAGTGGGTAGGTGGATTGAACATTACTCCAGAATTTTTCATTTAAAAAATGTTGAAATGGGATGCTTTGACAAGTCTGAAACCTTTTTCAAAACTTTTCAAATAAAAAGATTTTTTTTGTCAAAACTGACCCTTTCTCACAAGAAGTTATGGTTTTGAAAAATTAGCATTTTTTTAATGGAAAAATTCAAAAATTCCCAATCAGCTCTAAAAATAATCTTGTCAAGGGGATAGTTTTGGTAGTACAGTAATTCACAAAGCATACACTGTGATTTGGGCCTAAGCCTTATGCACTGATAAATGAAAAAGACTAAATACCTCACAGTTTTCAAAGCTTTGCCTAAACTTTCTCACAATAGTACCCTTCCACTCTACTGTATGCAGGAATTTAAAAACAAATCCAGAGAATGAAGAGTGAAGTCATTGTTTTTCCTTTTGGGAGGTGCCCAGGTTCTGCAATGATGGGCACCAATAAAAGATAGGGCTTATACCTACTCTGCTATTGCATGGAGGTGCAAATAGTAGCAGTATGCCCTCCTGAGGGTAATGCTAGGTTTACAATGGTGTCATTGCGCCAGGCCCACACTCAGAAGGGCCCCACTATGGTTGCCAGGCAAGAGCATTGGAAGCTCCCTAGAAGTGGGTGAGTGGGGGGCACCAGTGCCTGGACCAAGGCCCACCCTCTGCTCTGCCCTTCCCTTTGTGGTCCTACCCCCACTCAGCCTCTTCCCGGGAGGCCCTGCCTGGCGTTTGCTCCTCTCTTCCTTCTCTCTTCCCCCCAAATCGCTCACCATTAAGGCAGGAAAACAATTAAGGGGCCATGAACACCTCTCCCCCCTGTTCCGGCACTCCTGTTGCCAGGAGTCTGGTTTTCGCCCAGAAAGTCCGGTCAAAAAGTGGACCTCGCAGTTGACCAGACACTAAAAGTCCAGTTACAGAAGCAACCACAATCAGCCTGCCCACTAGAAGGGTGAGAAGAGTAGCTGCTGCTTCCTGGAGGAGCTGTAGCTCAGCTGGAGAGAGGACCAGCTCGCAGGGACCTGGGCCTGGCAGAGTGAGGTAGGTACCAGCTCTGTGCTGCCCTGGGGTGGGTTCCTGTATGCCTCCTCCCCTACCCACACCATGCTGTGCTTGTCTCCGGCCCCTGCCTCGCTCCAGGGACCACCTTCTACTCCTGCCCTGCCCAGCTGTGCCTGGCCCCGCCTTACTCCGTGGACTGACGCCCTACCCTATCTCTTACAATTTTCCCCATGGGGTTCCACAAATATGTTTGGCACCAGGCCCACAAAAGGTTAATCTGGCCCTGCCTGAGGGTCACGATGCCCATGAGGGAATTCTGCCCTGAGAAGGATGACTGTATGCTACTGGGGAGTCCTCTTTAGTTTCCAGCAAGGGCTTCATGGGAACCTCGCAGAGAGAGGTTGCAACAGTGATGTGCATCTCCCAGCCATCTCCCTTGCCTGTGCCACTCTGCTTTTGATGCTGTGTTTGCTGTCTGCCAGCCCCTGCTGAAGGGGAAGTCTCAGATGTGTTGTATTATTGCAATTCCCCTCTGGCAAGATGTGTGCTAGCTTCTGCCAATGCAGCCCCTGGAGTGAATCTTGGCCTAGGTTTTTAAAAAAGAATTAGATTTTCTTCCAGGACTCAGAGTTCCCATCTGTACAATAGGGTGAATGGCACAGAAGTGCTAAAGAATAATATTCATTTAGATCCTCTATCCCCTTAATTATTGAGCTGAGTGTGAATTGTAAGCAAAGCTCTCTCTCTCTCTCTCTCTCTCTCTCTCTATAAAAAAAAAATCAGGAGTGAAATTCTCACCACCTTTTGTGCCATGTAAAAGGGCTCTAAAGTCCCAGATCCAGTTGGAGGACAACTCCCTTGATGCAACTAATGTAATAAACCTTCACATCTCTTTAATAAAATTTCTAGTCATCTAGCTTTCAGTTGGAAAAAGTTTCCTACTTAATGAGTGTAGACATGCCTCACATTCCAGTCAAAAGCTCATAGTCTGTGTGGCGGGGGGAAATGTATATTTGGGTTTTCAGATCTCAGTCCTGCCAGTCAACTAACTGGTCCTGAGGACTTCTTGCTGGGGAAGCAAATGTTTTACATTGCTTGTGTCTCTGTTGAACATGAATATCCTTAGTAAAGGCATTGTTGCAGCTAAACATTCCCAGATGAGTTGTTGGGTCATCGGTGGGCCTGTGGCTTTGCTTGCCAACCCCCTGCATGAAATTGGAATCCAGCTGCTGTGGATGCTATTGGGGTCTTGAGTTATTCATCTGGTAGTCTACAGCCTACGTCACCGGATTCTATTCTATTTTGTTAAATCCCTGCAGATCTCCTCTGCGCTCAGTCCATTTACTCAGAGATTTGCCAATTTGTGCAGAAATTGCATGACGGCGGAAATTCCACAGATGACACATGCCTCACATGCTATCATATGACAGTCTTCAATTAATATGTAATAAAATACTCTTAGTTAATCTGATTAGCTGTTGCAGGGAATGGTTTTTGAGGGTGAAAGCTGATCATGCAGTCAACAAATTGGTCATGCAGTGGTCATCTGCCACCTATAGTGGTTAACATTCAGTTGTTCATGAGGCTGCTGAAATTTAAAACTAGAAGGTGTAAAGAGAGCAATACTGTGTCTGATGTAAAGTTACATTAATCAGAAACTGACTGCTGATGTACTAACGCTAATGGAAGCGGTTCCTAGCAAGACACAATTATTTTACTCCTTTTAGTTTTTCTAAGATGCAATGAGAAATACATCTAATAGCAGTGTTTTGCTTTTCTCCCCGCACCATCATACTGTACCTAGTTCAATTGGTCTGACATGTGAAATAAAAAGTAATGGATCCTCTGGGACATCCTCATCCTCTTCTAATGCAACTGATATTTCACCTGAAGGGGGTAGGGAAAGAATTTTCTTATAAACAGATATGGAATAAATCTATCTAGACAAAATTACAATGTGTAAACTGCAGTCAATTCACAGTGACCAATTCATTCGCGTACAAGCATAGAAATGTAGGCAGGAAGTAACTAATCATAATGGGATAGATGTGTTAGTGAATTTTTTAATATATTCATTTTACTGCATTAGAAACAAATTTTAAAATACATGTAAAGAAGAGAGATGATTTACCTCTTTTGGCTCATATGTGCCTTTTTGCTTCTGTTTGGGTGGGCTAGCCTATTTTTCAGAATATACATACTTCTACCCCAGGGGTGGGCAAACTTTGTGGCCCGAGGGCCACATCTGGGTATGGAAATTGTATGGCAGGCCATGAATGCTCATGAAATTTGGGGGTTGGGGTGCAGGAGGAGGTGAGGTCTCTGGCTGGGGGTGCGGGCCCTGGGCTGGTGTTGGGGGTGCAGGAGGGTGCTCTGGGCTGGGACTGAGGGGTTCGGAGGGCGGGAGGGGGATCAGGGCTAGGGCAGGGGGTTGGGGCATGGGAAACGGTCTGGTGTGCAGGCCCCAGGCGGCGCTTACCTCAAGCAGCTCCCAGAAGCAGCAGCATGTTCCCCCTCCGGTTCCTATGCAGACGCGTGGCCAGGCAGCTCTGCGCGCTGCCCAGTCCCCAGGTGTCACCCCTGTAGCTCCCATTGGATGTGGTTCCCGGCCAATGGAAGCTGCAGAGGGGGCAGCGTGCTGAGCCCGCTGGCTGCCCCTATGCGTGGGGGACGGAGGGGGGGGGGGGCACAAGCCCTGGACTTCGCTCCCCAGCGGGAGCACCGGAGCGGGACAAGCCCTGGGCCGGATTAAAACATCTGGAGGGCTGGATGCGGCCCCCCCCCCCCCCCCCGGGCTGTAGTTTGCCCACCCTTGTACTAGCCTGTCATTTCAAATTAAAAAACAGAAGCAAAAACCCAAATATGCACAATTTCCAGATGGATCCATATTATCCAAAGCAAGTTTATACAACAATAAAACAGCTAGAATTATTGCAAGAATAGCTTTTAAGTGTGATAAGGGAAAAACTGAATTAATAAGGTTGGACCAGAACAGACATTTACTTGATTGAACGCTAACCTTTGGTATGGTGTCCCTCCATGAGTTCTGAGCAAACACCAGACAGGTGTATAAGGCAGGCATGCTTAAGTGAAGTTCTGAATCTGAAGAATAATTTTGATTAGCCAGGGAGAGTAGATGGATTTGTGTGACCTACCTAGTTGGAATGGAAATCATCCATTTCAGCATTTCTAAACATCCTGTAAACATGGTATGTTTTATTTAGTATTGAATAACATTTACAATACATTTTTTGTTACTGCTGAACAATTTGAGTTACGGATATCTGTGGGACAGGTAGTGTATTGTTGCACTGCATGTCTAGTCTATATACATACATGTATTTACACAATGCTGTTGGAATATCTGATATTAACCTGATATTAGAAAAAATTAAAAATGGGATTTAGACTCTGAAGATTGACCCCTAAGTCCCATGACTTGCAATGAGACTTAGGCAGCTAGGCCCAGATTTTTAAAGGTGTTTAGACTCTGCGTGGCCCAAAGGGGTGAAGTCCAGCACAAAATGAGGGCTGGCCGTTGTGGAGAGATTTCATCCCTCTCTGATCTTGTGGAAGATACTCAAATTAAAATAGCTACAGGATGTATTAACTGTTTTTTGCATTTCTTCTCCTCTCCTTCCCATTCAGAGCATTGGGGAACACTGGGTGGGAGAACAGGGGCTTCCTATGGATGCAGAGTGTTCTGTTTTTGTTTTTGTTTTTGTTGTTTGTTTGTTTTTTCCCTGCAAGAGTGTTACTTTCAAGTCTGCCCCAAAGACCCTTCTAAACATAAAATCATAGAAGTGTAGGACTGGAAGGGACCTCAATAGGTCATCTTTTAAAAAAAAAAAAAAAAAAAAAAAAAAAAAATGAAGAAAGAGAACCCAGGGAACTACAGCCTCACCTCCGTCCCTGGAAAAATCATGGAACCGGTCCTCAAGGAAATCATTTTGAAGCACTTGGAGAGGAAGGTGATCAGGAACATTCAACATGGATTCACCAAGGGCAAGTCATGCCTGACCAACCTGATTGCCTTCTATGATGAGATAACTGGCTCTGTGGATATGGGGAAAGCAGTGGATGTGATATATCTTGACTTTAGCAAAACTTTTGATACGGTCTCCCACAGTATTCTTGCCAGCAAATTTTAAAAAAGTATGAATTGGATGCATGGATTATAAAGTGGATACAAAGCTGGTTAGATTGTAGGGCTCAACGGGTAGTGATTAATGGCTTGATGTCTAGTTGGCAGCCAGTATCAAGCAGTGTGCCCCAGGGCTTGGTCCTGGGGCTGGTTTTGTTTAACATCTTTATTAATAATCTGGATGATGGGATGGATTGCATCCTCAGCAAGGTCACAGATGACACTAAAATGGGTGGAGAGGTAGATATGCTGGAGGGTAGGGATAGGGTCTAGAGTGACCTAGACAAATTGGAGGATTGGGCCAAAAGAAATCTGAGGTTCAACAGGGAAAAGTGCAGAGTCCTGCATTTAGGATGGAAGAATCCTGTGCTCTGCTACAGACTGGGGACTGACTGGCTAAGCAGCAGTTCTGCAGAAAAGGACCTGGGGATTAGAGTGGATGAGAAGTTGGATATGAGTCAGCAGTGTGCCCTTGTTGCCAAGAAGGCTAACGGCATATTGGGCTGCATTAGTAGGAGCAATGCCAGCAAATCGAGGGAAGTGATTATTCCCCTCTATTTGGCACTGGTGAGGCCATATCTGGAGTATTGCATCCAGTTTTGGGCCCCCCACTACAGAAAGGATGTGGACAAATTGGAGAGAGTCCAGCGGAGGACAACGAAAATGATCGGGGGCTGGAGCACATGACTTACAAGGAGAGGCTGAGGGAACTGGGCTTGTTTAGTCTGCAGAAGAGAAGAAAAGAGTGAGGTGGGGTTTTGATAACAGCCTTCAACTACCTGAGGGGGGTTCCAAAAAGGATAGAGCTCGGCTGTTCTCAGTGGTGGCAGATGACAGAACAAGGAGCAATGGTCTCAAATTGCAGTGGGGGAGGTTTTGGTTGGATATTAGGAAACACTATTTCAATAGGAGGGTGGTGAAGTGCTGGAATGGGTTACCTAGGGAGGTGGTGGAATCTCCACCCTTAGAGGTTTTTAAGGTTAGGCTTGACAAAGCCCTGGTTGGGATGATTTCGTTGGTGTTGGTGCTGCTTTGAGCAGGGGGTTGGACTAGATGACCTCCTGTGGTCTCTTCCAACCCTAATTTGTACCAGTGCTTAACTACCCTGACAGGTAGGAGGATTTCCTAATGTCCAACCTAAACTTCCCTTGCTGCAATTTTAAGCCCATTGCTTCTTGTCTTATCCTTGGAGGTTAAGGAGAGTTTCCCCCCCCCCCCCCCCCCCCCGCCTCCTTGTAACATCCTGTTAGGTACAGTAGAACCTCCAATTTATGAACAACTCTGGATTGGAGGTGGTTTGTAACTCTGAAAAAAATGTTATGGTTGTTCTTTCCAAAGTTTACAACTGAACATTGACTTAATACAGCTTTGAAAATTTATATGCAGAAGAAAAATGCTGCTTTTAACCATCTTCATTTAAACAAAACAAGCACAGAAACAGTTTTCTTGCCTTGTCAAATCTTTTTTTTAAACTTTCCCTTTATTTTTATTAGTAGTTTATGTTAACACAGAACTGTACTGTATTTGCTTTTTGTGTGTATCTGCTGCTGCCTGATTATGTACTTCTGATTCCAAAGGAGGTGTGTGATGGTTACGTTTATGTTTTAATGTGTGTGTTTTGGCTGTGTTATGGTTGTGTGAAGTTTTGCATTTCAACTCTGAACTATTCATATTACATTATTGCCATTGACTATTTAATTTTTGTGTTTTATAAAGAAGAATTAAAACTAAAAGCACAAACGCTTCCCTTATTTCCTTTTCTTTATAGGCATTTGAATGTACCACTATTACATCATACTTTTGAAATCAGATTTTTCACATGCCCCAAAATGCAGTACATTCCACCAAGGATACAATTTTTTTAATTAATACCCTGGATTGGGGTTCATCAGAAAGGCTGGCTAATTGTTGGGTCCTTTCTGAAGTTATCTTAAAGATATTCAGGATAAGAGATGTGAAACATTAATTGAAAATGCCCCATAGTGATTTAAGGTTCAAAGGAAGCAAAGTTAAAATGAACCATTTGGGCAAACCAATTTAAAACATGCAGGATAATCTAGAGTTCAGGGGTGAATCCTCAGCTGGTGTAAATGGTCATAGCTCCACTGAAGTCAAAAGAGCTATAGCAATTTATACCAGCTCAAGAGCTGCCCCCTGAACTTCTGTGCATTATTTAAAATACAGTCTAAAAATGGAAGGTAGCAGTAATGTACAATGCACAATACATGTTAATAATTATTTTAACTAAATAGCTTCAAATGGCTGACGTGTTATAGAACTACATTTATATTAATTTTTAAAATTTCTTTACGATTAAAAACTAATAATTTGATTCTTTTCTTAAAACATGGAAAAATCACACTTTCCCAACGGTAAGAGCTGTCCACTTGCATTGTAGAGGGAGTTGTACAAAGGAGAGTTAGGCATCCAACTCCCCTTTGTGCCTTTGAAAATCTCCCCTGTACTTAATCGATTTTGTTTTGTAAAAATGATTCATAATTGTAACTTAATCCAAACCTCTTCACATTGTGGGAGCAAATTGGGTTCTGATTTGAATCTCTGATCTGTTCTCTCCCTCCCCCACCCCCATGATTCTGGTACTGCTGTAGATAATAATGAATACCGGGGGGGCTTTTTCTTGTTGCCAGTTGGGATGTGATTGAAATCTTGTAACAGCATCGCAGGGGCTTCTGGTACTGTGAGATCACCAACTGCAGCCCTGATCTAGCCTCAAACCTGAACCCTCACCTAATTCTAATTGTGATCAAAACAGTGTCTCCTCAGCCTATCTCTAATTGTCTTGTCTCTTCCACCTCTCCCTGTGACATAGTAAATCCCAGTGTAATGCTAATGAGGCTCACATGCACGCTGAGGGGCTTTAACAGAACCTGATGTGCAACTGGTTTGGTAAATACCACCATTTCTTCATATTTAAAAATGTCTTTTTAATTATTTCTGTCTTGCTTCAGGATGGTCTCTGTTTATATCACTTTAAACATAACAAATGTTGCATGACTAATAAATACACTAATAATGTAATATAATTTTGTAAGCCATGCATTTCCATTTCATTGTATTAACATACTTCACAATTAATATTCCATTTAAATATTCTTCTTTAAAATAGTAATAAAAATATTCTAGAATTAAACATCTTTGACTTCAGACCTGACAATAATTATTCATTTAAAAAAAACAAAAAAATTATAATTGGGAAATTTGTAATATAGTATATTCTAGAATAATTAATTTTCTTTCTGAACTAAAGCTCTAAAAACCTGTTGCAAAGTATTACAAATATATTCCAAAGAAATTTTTTTAGATGAATAGTAGGACCCAGTTGCACAAGGTACAGAGCCTCTGTGGGACTGGACCTTTCCAGCAGTTACTGTAATTTGTTAGGGTTATGCTGTATTTACAGACTTCAACACTGGTGGTGCTAACCTTTATTTTTCTCCATCTGCAAGGGATGTATCAAGTCAGTTGCTGTTCTAAGTCTGTTACTAGGGCCATATAATGTGGTTTTTAATCTTAACAGATTTATTGTTTTTTTGTGCAAAGACAAGAAATAGAAAAGAAATTAATTTTTACCTTCAGTGTTCTCTGTGGTAGTGCTTATGTTCAGCTGTCTCTCAGTTGCAGAGCACCTGCCGTTTTCGTCCTCTGTTAATTGTGTGACTGGTTCATATTGCAGTATAGCATCCAGATCATGAAAAAACTTCATGGTTTTAGTGGCATCTCCAGAGTTGTGGGCATATTTAACTGTTCTGAATTCATACTTCAGATTTTTATACTTTGCACGGCACTGTTTCCAGTCTCTGCAAACTCCTAACTCCTGTAGTCTTTTAGCAATGTAGATAAATATTCCTTTATTCCTTAGTGTTCCATGAAGTTGTTTTCTTATGTTTTTTTCTGACCAGACGCTTAGCAAGGCTTTAACCTCCTCTTCAGTCCAATGCTTTCCTGCTCCACTCTCCATGTTGAAAGTGACCTGGAAATGATTCACTATTTCTAGCCAAGGTTTTGTTTCCTAGGAAACCAGACGGCTGGTTGTCAGTAAGCTCCACAGAGATGAAAGGATCTAGTTTTACTGGCTCAAGCTGCCTGAGGGGAGTAACTTGAGAAACTGCCAAATAAGCAGGCTCTATATTAGAAGCAGACCAATAAAACAGCTCAGCCACAAATGAAGTGTAATCTAGTACCTAGTATTCCACAAGATAAAAAAATAAACTCAGGGTGTCTACTTGCTTTAACCCTTCTTATTCATATGTTTTAAGTATGATTACTATTTTTAATGAATGTTTTAAGAAAGAAAGTAAATGAGTTATTTTTTTTTTTAAGATTATCTCTTGTGTTGTAGTTTGTTAGGAATTAATTAATTATACATTGTAGCAGGGGTTTTTTTTGCAGCCAGTTTTACATTTTGGAACCTAAAAGATGTTGGTAAGAGTTCTCATTAAGTTACAAATTATGATTGTATTTGATATTGTATTAGCATTAAAAATACACATTGGAATCATCCACGTTTTTAAATTGTGTGTCTGTATTTTATAAAACTCCTATTTTATTCTAAGATTGCTCATGAGTACAACTGATTTAAACAAAAAAGTTGAAAACTAAGGGCAGGTCTGCACTATATCAGCGCAGCTGTATTGCGTCTTGTGAGGATGCACTATGCTGACAGAAGAGTGCTCTCCCATTGGCATAATTACTCCACTTCGGCGAGAAGCGGAAGCTATGTTGATGGGGGTACAGAGCTCCTGCCAAGCTCTGCACTTCCTATTTCAGAGGGTTCATTACCTATTAGGATTTGTGTGTGTTGGGGAGGCAGGGGTTGCTACTGGGGGCAAGGAGGGGTGTTTTTTTTGGGGGGGGGGAGGTGATGAGGGTTGGATTCAGAGTTTGAATCTGTGAAAATCAGAGGCATTACACCGAAGATTAACTGCAACGATCTGTCTTTATTTGATTTTGCTATGATATTTGGATGGCCATGATCAACCTAGAAATGGCCTAAATTTTAAAAACTCTGTTTAAAGTCGATGAATGTACTACACCCACCTTTAAGTTTTCCTGCCAATTTTTGTGTCTACAGATGCATTTTTCTAAGCAAAGTAAACTGGTGAAGGTGGGAAAGAAATTTTTCTGTAACTTTTGTTATAATAAATTTTGGTATTCCAAGAAACAATAGCAAAGAGAATTTTTTGGACAAAAGTGGTCTTTTTAGGGATGTCAACGATTTTTAAAAAATCACAATAAATCATGAGGTTAAAACAAACAATACAAAATGTAATGCTCAGTTTTAGATTATTTCAAATATTTGTACTGTAAAAAAGATTAAAGAAATAGTACTTTGCACTACAGTACTTGTATGAGATGTATTGAAATCTCTTTATCGTAAAAGTGCAACTTACAGTTGTCAATTTTTTAACATAACTATACTTAAAAACCAAACAATGTGAAACTTTAGAGTCTACAAGTCAAAGCATGAACTTGTTTTCTTACCGATTTGGCGGAACAAGAAATAGGACTGAGTGGACTTATATGAGGTGAATTGAAAAATGCTGTTTCTTTTATCTTTATTACAGTTCAGATATTTGTAACCAAAAATAATATAAAGTGAGCACTGTACACTTTGTATTCTGTGTTTTAATTGAAATCAATATATTTGAAAATGTATAAAAAATCCAAAAATACTTATAAGAAATTTAAATTGGCATTCTGTTATTGTTTAACAGTGCGATTAAAACTGCAATTATTCATGACTGTTTGTTTTTTAATCTAATTAATTTGTTTTGCATTAATTGCATGCATTAACTGCAATTAATTGATAGCCCTAGTTTGTTTGTTTATTTATTTTTAAAGTTGAATGCCCTTTAGCACTTCACTTTACACACAGGTGGTATTAATGACTTATAACTTTGAGACTTGGACATAATCAATGGTAGAAAATTACAGTTATTGTTGGAATCAAGCACACTGAACATTTGCACCTGATTCTCCTGTTTTTTATAAGGTCTTTTCTATATATGGAATTATTCATGAATAGTTACTGCACTTTAAATGCATGCCCTGCCTTCATCAGAATTAACTTTTCAAGTAGACAAGCTGTTACAGTAGTATAACCTCGAGAATGATTCCAATGATGCCAATTGAGTTGTAGTAGTTTAATGTTCGAGCAGACTCCCATCCTATTATACAAGACATGTAGCAGTTTTATATTTAAGTAATCTAACAGATTTTCCCTTTCATCTGCATTAAGCTACTTCATTTAGTATATACGTTACAGTTTGTTTGTTTTTCTTGGCTACAGTTTGTAGGTGCATTCTACAGACATTTTTATTTTGGGGTATTCGATCTTTGAGCAATTAAAGGATTCATTGGGAATTTACCAGTAGCCCAAAGACCACATATGCATCGATTATGGTTAAGGCTACAATTTAGTCATAGGTATTTTTAATAAAAGTCATGGACAGGTCACAGGCAATAAACAAAAATTCACAGCCTGTGACCTGTCCATGACTTGTACTGTGAATACCCTCAACTAAATCTTAGCTGGGGGGCTGCTGCTCTGGGAGCCCCTCCCCCGGGACCAGCTGCCTGCACCGGCCACCTTAGCAGCAGCCAGTGCAGCTAGCCCTGGGGCAGCTCCGGCAGTGGCCGGTGCAGCTGGCTGCAGGGCCACTCCAGCAGCGGCTGGTGTGACTGGCCCTTGGGCTGCCTGAGTAGCTGGCACCGGGGCCAGCCGCTTGGGTGGCCCTGGGGTCAGCCACAGTGGCTGCTGCAGAGGTCACGGAGGTTGTGGAAAGTCACGGAATTCGTGATTGCAGTGACCTCCATGACCGACACTGAGCCTTAATTATGGTCCTAGTATGTAACACTCAATCTTGTCCAAGCAAACTTTAGATGAAGGTAGAGGAGCTGAGGTGCTGCAGCCTGCATCTCTTTATATTTAAAACAAAAGAAAAAAGATGCTGTGGGCTAGGGTTACCATACGTCCGGTTTTTCCCGGACATGTCCGGCTTTTCGGCAATCAAACCCCCGTCCGGGAAAAACCGGATGTATAATCAAGTGCAACACTAACATACAAAAACCATATTTTGATAAGTCGGTTAAAATAGAGCACTTAAGACATTTTTAATACAAATTGTTATGTTTTATGCTTTACAAGTTAATATTTTGTTTGGTTGTTGTGTTCCGTGAACCCTTCAGTATTTATGCTATTTTGTCCACAGGGGCCAAGAAAGTGGTGGAATTGTGACAAGTGATGGAGACTCAGCCCAAACATTTAAAGTGCACAAGGTAAAATTTTAAGGACCTTTTTTTACTATTTTGTTGCCATTTTTAAGAAGTAAAAATCTAGTCTTTACATAAAAATTCAGTCTTTAAAATAGAGAGAAATAAGGAGTGCTCAAAGGAAAAGTAGGGAAAAAATAACACATTTCCACCTGGGGTGCACAAGGAGAGTCTCTGCTTGTTCCAGGAAATAGGAATAATAAGCAAGAGACATGACAAATTCTTGTTATTTCCTAAGAGTACCAGGTTCAGTTCCTTAACTTACTGTTCTATAGACCAATTTTAAACTTGTTTAAAAAAAAATCAACCACAAAACTCAGACCAGGTTATCCTTCAAGTCCACTTCAAGCTTTCGAAGAAACAAGGTGGGTGAGGCAATATCTTGTCTCTTTCACCAACAGAAGTTGGTCCAATAAAAGATATTGCATCACCAACACAGCTCCAACAACACTGCAATTAATTTTTCACTCCAGTAAAAAGAAGTCTGTTCAGCTGTCAGCACCAGAGCCCTTTTGTGCTAATGTGTTCGCTCTGGTGAGTTGAAAGGGTTTGATGCTGGCAGTTCTACGAACTGATGTGTGAAACCAGCAGCGTTCTAGTGGAATGGAGGGAAAAGAGTGAGACAAAAAAGAACATACTCCATGAAATTAGCTACAGATTAATGCCTGGAAGCAGATGCACCTATGACTGACTCGGGCTTCAGTAAGTGTTATGGCAGATGCTTTGAAGAGTTGAACGCTGCACACACAAATTAATAGATCCAGAGACTGGAAGGAAATCTGAAAAATCCTCCATCCATTTCTATCAACCTGATAGAAACCCGGAGGGTGCCAACAGGCCTAAAATGGCCAAAGCCCAAAAAGGTCTTAGGCCAAAGCACTTAAAGTGCTCTAGAGAATTTACTTCCTATATTTCCACTGCGCTGACGTCAGGAAATGAAATACAAGATAACCAACTACCCTCCTGCAAGAAACATAGGGATTGGAGCTGTGTCAGTTAAAACGGTATCTTCTGCCCAGAGGTCCTTCACTGACCTCAGTGCTAGAAGGGTCCGAGTCCCAGGAGTTGGGAGCGTGCCCAGCAGGACAGAGCTCTCACACTAACAAGTCCTTAAAGCAGAGCATGAGAGTTTCCTACTTTTCTCACACTGGAGAAACAAAATCCAGGAGTGAGGATCCTGCACTGATGCAGACTCTCTCAGCTGATAAACTGGCTCAGTTGCTTAATCCAATAACAGATGAGAGGGGGCGGTATCTCATAGCCTTTTGTTTTTAATGCTACTTTTCTTCCTATCCTTTAGCACTTTTAATTCATACTCTTGCTTAGGACCCTGTTCTTGTTTTTGAGCTTCCACTTCTTTTTAGGTTATGGGAGATTTCCACTTCTACCGTTAGCACTTCCTTTAGCAGACACTATAATACTTTATATTGATTCCATAAGAGCTGTGGAGAATGACATTTGAGCATATCCATATTAAGAATTAAATATGATGACTGCATCATCTCAGAAAGGTTTCATATTACAGCAGTTGCATAATATGATTTCTCTTATCTTTGGGATATGTCTTGGCTGCAGTATTTAAATTCTACAGTCACTATTATTTAAAAACGAAAACTTGAAGGGCACAAACCAGTGAATATGGTCTTGTCCTTGAAGTTGTTCTGTTTAAAAATTGAGTTAATTAAACTGGTGCAAATTCCTGTAGGACATACTTTTTATTAGTTTAAAATTGATTACTTCTGCTTAGCTTGCACTTATGAATTTACTGACCTGACCCCCAGACCATTTTAAATTAAGAGTCTATGCAGGGTTCTGCAGTGATGTAACTAAATTGGTCTAAAGCCACACTGTTCGGTCTGGTCTACAATTAAATTAGGTCAACCGAGCTACAGTGCTCAGGGCTGTAAAAAATGTTGTGCTCTGATCATCATAGTTAGGTCAACCTAACCCCCAGTGTAAACGTAGCCAAGGTGATGGTGAGGGGGAGTAACTCCATCGACTGAAAAATCCCTTTCATTGATGAAGGAAACATCTACGCTCTGGGGCTACAGCAGTGCCATAGCTGTGGTGCTGTAGCAGCTGTAATGTAGACATGGCCTTAGTTAAACCAGTGGGGCTTGGTGTGTAGGCCAGAGCTTGCTCTTTTTGCCTTGCCTTGTATTTATCTGTTGCTACAGTAGCATTTTACTTTTTACATTGAAATTCTGTTTGTGCTAACATCTCTTCTCCTTCCTCTAATGATCAGATTCAAACATAATTTCTGAGCCTCCAAGGCATTCAAAGCTTTTTAATGAATTAATCTTCATAACACTCCAGGGAAGTAAATATCATCCCCATTTTAGAGAGAGAGATTTAGACATATGAAGAGACTTTGGCAGACTTTTTGTGACCTTCAGAGAGTTCAGAATAGAAATTAGAGTACCTGATTTCCCAGTCCTGTACCTTAATTACTTAAACCCTACATGCTTTTAAATTCCTCTCTCAAAATGCTTGTTGCCAACAGGAGCACTGCCTTGGCTATTGAATATGCTAGGATCTCCTGGGGCCTATCTATAAAAGTTCTGATTCATTTCTGCCTTAAGTCAACTTGGATACCTGAAGACTTTTCAACAGAGTTTTCTGGTTCTTTCAGAATCACAGCAGTGGCCAGAATTACAAATAATGGGGACTTTTAAACACTTACCTGAAGCTGGTATAAAAACAGATTCATTATGGTGCTGGTGATTAAATGTATTATCCCATTTTTCAGTAAGAAAAACACAGAATATATTGTGTTGAAATATTTTTGTTTTATAGTGTTCTCTAAATAGCATTAAAGAATAAATGTAGTTGAGCTTTTAAACTTTAAAATAGCATTAAAAGAACAAAGCCAGTTGAGCTTTTTAAATTACATTTGAATATAAATACATACAGTATTCCCAAATTTTCTTCTGCTAGTGGTTTTTCAAAGGATATTTTCTTATTGAATGGTAACCGGGGACAGTCTATCTGAAAACAAAATATGCTCCAAACAAAATCCCCCCTTATGTTGTGTATTATCCTGATGTAACCCTTTGCCCGCATGACCACTTCTTGTGGTGTTCCCCTGTCCTGTGATCTGCCTGTCTGTCTTGTCTCTCTAGAGGTAAGCTTTTTTTTTTTTTTTTTTTTTTTTTCCCTTCTTCTTTCTTCTTCTCTTGTTGCTGTTGGTTTTTGCTTGCAAAATGCTGGCATAATGAGTGTGTTGCTGGAAACAATAATAAATATTTTTTTTTGTTTTGTTTTTTGTTCCACAAGGGAATGGGTCTTATTAATCATGTGTTCAGTGAAGACAATCTGAAGAAGCTGTATGTTTCAAATCTCGGAATTGGCCACACTAGGTACTCCACGTCGGGAATCTCTGAATTAGAGAACTGCCAACCTTTCGTTGTAGAAACTCTTCATGGGAAGATTGCTGTGGCACACAATGGTGAATTAATAAATGCTAAACAACTCAGAAGAAAGGTAGGAATCAGTCCTGGTTTTTCCAGTATCATTTATTAATGAGTAGGAGGTAGAAATGGGCAAAAAATTGGTCACATCTCATAGCTGACACACAATCCCTTAGGTCATTGAAAACTAAAGAAAATGGTGAGGAACTCCAATCCAAACTAATGGGCAGTGCACTGAGCAGGGCCGGCTCCAGCATTTCTGAGCAAAAAAAAAAAAAGCTGCGATCGGTGGCGGCAGCTCAGCGGCAGGTCCTTCTCTCCTAGAGGGAGTGAGGGACCTGCCACCCCCGAATTGCCGCAGGTGCTGCCCCTCTCCCTTGGCCGCCCCAAGCACCTGCTTGTTAAGCTGGTGCCTGGAGCCGGCCCTGGCACTGAGAAACAAAGTTTTTAATTTGTAACTCCCGTGGCAGGGGTATAATCTACTTTTCTTTTATGTTCTGTGTTAATGTTGATCCAATAGGAAAACTAATCCAGATACAGTTATGAATAGTTCAGTTTGAATCTGCCCGTTGCATGGCAGTCATTAGAAAAAGCAAAGAGTGCTTAGAAAATATCACTCAATACATTGACATGTCCTCATCTGCAATATAATCTATTTTTGTCATCACCTTGAGAAAGCTATAATGGATATTGAAAATAGTAGTGGAAAATAGTAATTTATGGTGATGTGAACACATAAGGAGACCATCAAAAATTTATATATCATAGCCCGTAAAGAAGGGGACATGTTGCAGAGCAGAATTAAAACCTCACAGATGCTTCTCTTTTAACTCTGTTCAAAGAACAAGGGAACATACTACTACATCAAAGAATTGTAAATTTATGACTTGGAAAAGATAATGGTACTTCATGCAGAATGTAGTCAATCTGTGGATGCCACCACTGCTGCAAGAATGTATCAAGACAAATATTGTGACTGGTTTCAAAATGATGCGTTAATTTTATGTTCAAGCATAGCTGTAAATGTGATAATGGTAAAAATGATATCTAGGCTTATTCTTCAGGATGCAAGATCTATAAAGGTTAACTAGGAACCCTCCAGTGTAAAGCATTAAACAGGCATGAATAGTAGGCTAGATACTTTGCAGGTTCTCCTCTTCCTTAAATGCAGTGTATGTTGAGCACAACAGACTAGAAGGACCATAAGTCAGATTCAGTCTCTCACATCTTGGGTTGTTGGTTTTCCCCCACCCCCTCCCTCTTCAGTCATTTCTTCTTTCACTGTTTACTTGTGCTTCGTCTGGTCACCTGTTCTCTGTGCTCTGCTTCAGCTCACCATGCGTAAGCAGCAGTGAGAAAGTGACGAAATCCCCAGACTCTGAGTAGCACAGTGGATATTAGGGAATGCCAACTTTGCTTTATGCTTTAGTCACCAGTAAAGCAAAGCAATGAAAAGACGGGTGAGGGATGCAGTTCAGAGTGTCATTTTATATGAGCCAATGTTGTGCACCAGCTCCTTGGACAAAAGTATTTACCAAGTGCTTTGGGATCTTAGTGACTGCTACATTAAAACAACTTTTCAGGGCATGTAACTCTTGCTAAACTAAAAATGGTGCAATGGTTTCATCGACTGATAACACTATATTTTGTCTTTAAAAAAAAAAAAGCTGATGAGACATGGTGTGGGACTATCGACCAGTTCTGACAGCGAATTGATCACCCAGCTGCTGGCATTTACACCTCCACTAGAGAATGATGATACCCCAGACTGGGTGGCAAGGTAAGGGGTTAGGAGCTGGAAACAAGAGTATTGTCTGAGTGTAAAATACAGCAGTAGTACTTACAGAATACAGCCATCTATAACATACCATTGTGTTTACTTAATCTCATTTCAGAATCAAAAATTTAATGAATGAAACCCCTACTTCATATTCACTACTAATGATGCATAAAGACATAATCTATGCAGTACGTGATCCCTATGGGAATCGTCCACTCTGCATTGGTCGTCTCATTTCAGTAGGCAGTATGAGTGGAAAAGGTAAATCCTATGTAAAGACTGGGTAACCAGCCATAAGTATGTTTACATTTTCAAAGCTATATAAATAATACATTTGCACTTAATGGGGAAATCATATCCACATTCATGCAGTTGAAAGACTTTTCTTTAAAATGTTGCTCACTCTGAACATCGGATGCAGTAATCTCCCAATATTGGTTGAGTTATAAAACACAAAATACAGTTTGATGGTAGGAACAAATTTTAAAGGAAATCAGAAGCACCTCTTCTCTCTTGACAATAATTCATAGATTCTAGGACTGGAAGGGACCTCGAGAGGTCATCGAGTCCAGTCCCCTGCCCACATGGCAGGACCAAATACTGTCTAGACCATCCCTGATAGACATTTATCTAACCTACTCTTAAATATCTCCAGAGATGGAGATTCCACAACCTCCCTAGGCAATTTATTCCAGTGTTTAACCACCCTGACAGTTAGGAACTTTTTCCTAATGTCCAACCTAGACCTCCCTTGCTGCAGTTTAAACCCATTGCTTCTTGCTCTATCCTTAGAGGCTAAGGTGAACAAGTTTTCTCCCTCCTCCTTATGACACCCTTTTAAATACCTGAAAACTGCTATCATGTCCCATCTCAGTCTTCTCTTTTCCAAACTAAACAAACCCAATTCTTTCAGCCTTCTTTCATAGGTCATGTTCTCAAGACCTTTAATCATTCTTGTTGCTCTTCTCTGGACCCTTTCCAATTTCTCCACATCTTTTTTAAAATGCGGTGCCCAGAACTGGACACAATACTCCAGCTGAGGCCTAACCAGAGCAGAGTAGAGCGGAAGAATGACTTCTCGTGTCTTGCTCACAACACACCTGTTAATACATCCCAGAATCATGTTTGCTTTTTTTGCAACAGCATCACACTGTTGACTCATATTTAGCTTGTGGTCCACTATAACCCCTAGATCCCTTTCTGCCGTACTCCTTCCTAGACAGTCTCTTCCCATTCTGTATGTGTGAAACTGATTTTTTTCTTCCTAAGTGGAGCACTTTGCATTTGTCTTTATTAAACTTCATCCTGTTTAACTCAGACCATTTCTCCAATTTGTCCAGATCATTTTGAATTATGACCCTGTCCTCCAAACCAGTTGCAATCCCTCCCAGTTTGGTATCATCCGCAAACTTAATAAGTGTACTTTCTATGCCAATATCTAAGTCGTTGATGAAGATATTGAACAGAGCCGGTCCCAAAACAGACCCCTGCGGTACCCCACTCGTTATGCCTTTCCAGCAGGATTGGGAACCATTAATAACAACTCTCTGAGTACGGTTATCCAGCCAGTTATGCACCCACCTTATAGTAGCCCCATCTAAATTGTATTTGCCTAGTTTATCGATAAGAATATCATGCGAGACCGTATCAAATGCCTTACTAAAGTCTAGGTATACCACATCCACAGCTTCACCCTTATCCACAAGGCTCGTTATCCTATCAAAGAAAGCTATCAGATTGGTTTGACATGATTTGTTCTTCACAAATCCATGCTGGCTGTTCCCTATCACCTTACCACCTTCCAAGTGTTTGCAGATGATTTCCTTAATTACTTGCTCCATTATCTTCCCTGGCACAGAAGTTAAACTAACTGGTCTGTAGTTTCCTGGGTTGTTTTTATTTCCCTTTTTATAGATGGGCACTATATTTGCCCTCTTCCAGTCTTCTGGAATCTCTCCCGTCTCCCATGATTTTCCAAAGATAATAGCTAGAGGCTCAGATACCTCCTCTATTAGCTCCTTGAGTATTCTAGGATGCATTTCATCAGGCCCTGGTGACTTGCAGGCATCTAACTTTTCTAAGTGATTTTTAACTTGTTCTTTTTTTATTTTATCTGCTAACCCTACCCCCTTCCCATTAGCATTCACTATGTTAGGCATTCCTTCAGACTTCTCGGTGAAGACCGAAACAAAGAAATCATTAAGCATCTCTGCCATTTCCAAGTTTCCTGATACTTTTTCTCCCTCTTCACTAAGCAGTGGGCCTACCCTGTCTTTGGTCTTCCTCTTGCTTCTAATGTATTGATAAAAAGTCTTCTTGTTTCCCTTTATTCCTGTAGCTAGTTTGAGCTCATTTTGTGCCTTTGCCTTTCTAATCTTGCCCCTGCATTCCTGTGTTTGCCTATATGCATCCTTTGTAATCTGTCCTAATTTCCATTTTTTATATGACCCCTTTTTATTTTTTAGATCATGCAAGATCTCGTGGTTAAGCCAAGGTGGTCTTTTGCCACATTTTCTATCTTCCCTAACCAGCGGAATAGCTTGATTTTGGGCCCTTAATAGTGTCCCTTTGAAAAACTGCCAACTCTCCTCAGTTGTTTTTCCCCTCAGTCTTGATTCCCATGGGACCTTACCGATCAGCTCTCTGAGCTTACCAAAATCTGCCTTCCTGAAATCCATTGTCTCTATTTTGCTGTTCTCCCTTCTACCCTTCCTTAGAATTGCAAACTCTATGATTTCATGATCACTTTCACCCAGGCTGCCTTCTACTTTCAAATTCTCAACGAGTTCCTCCCTATTTGTTAAAAATCAAGTCTAGAACAGCTTTTCCCCCTAGTAGCTTTTTCAACCTTCTGAAATAAAAGGTTGTCTGCAATGCAGTCCAAGAATTTGTTGGATAGTCTGTGCCCCGCTGTGTTATTTTCCCAACATATATCCGGATAGTTGAAGTCCCCCATCACCACCAAATCTTGGGCTTTGGATGATTTTGTTAGTTGCTTTAAAAAAGCCTCATCCACTTCTTCCACCTGGTTAGGTGGCCTGTAGTAGACTCCTAGCATGACATCTCCCTTGTTTTTTACCCTTTTTAGCCTAACCCAGAGACTCTCAACACTTCTGTCTCCTATGTCCATCTCTACCTCAGTCCAAGTGTGTACATTTTTAATATATAAGGCAACACCTCCTCCCTTTTCCCCCGTCTATCCTTCCTGAGCAAGCTGTACCCATCCACACCAACATTCCAATCATGTGTATTATCCTACCAAGTTTCAGTGATGCCAACAATGTCATAGTTGTATTTATTTATTAGCACTTCCAGTTCTTCCTGCTTATTCCCCATACTTCTCGCATTTGTATATAGGCATCTAAGATACTGGTTTGATCTTTCCTCCCAGTTTTGTCCTGACCCTCCTTTCTCTCTGACAATATAGCCCACACTCCCTCTCGTTTCCGACCCATCTCCCAGGTCTCCATGTTCCCCACTTACCTGTGGGCTTTGCTCACCTGTTCCCGTCGAACCTAGTTTAAAGCCCTCCTCACTAGGTTAGCTAGTCTGTGTCCAAATAAGGTCTTCCCCTCCTCGAAAGGTGAACGCCATCTCTGCCTAGCAGTCCTTCCTCGACTAGCATCCCGTGGTCTAGGAAGCCAAAGCCCTCCTGGCGACACCATCTTCGCAGCCAGGCATTCACCTCCTAATAAATCCCCCTTCCCCCATGGCAGCAGGAGAGAGAGGCAGCTCAGTTGCAGCAGAGATAATTGGAGAGAGAGTTCTCCCCTCTGCCCTGGGAGAAAAGTGGGGATGGCTGGATACAGGGCCTATTTCTTCTCCTTTTGTTGTAGGGTCGCTTATAAGAGTTGGGCTACTGGTGCTTATTTGTTTTATTGAAGGGGGGGGGGAGATTTTGGGGGGGATTCTTCTGGGAGGAGCTGGGAAACCCACTTGCCCACATAATAAAAACCCAAATATGGGAATTTGAATAAAGGCTCTTCATGTTCTTGCTAACCAAATGTTCTGAGTTGGATAAAATCTGGTCATTCGTGGAAGATAATCCCAAAGGAGAATTGTACATGCCTTCCCATCTCAGTGCCCTGAGTGATACCAGTGATTTTCAAGGAAAAGCCTTACAGACCCACTGTGCTGTAAGATGGGGGAACTTGACATTTTTAACTGCAGGAAAAAAATGTGTAAATCCATTCTTTGTCCAAAGGAATCAATATGGCATGGGGGAGTGTGTGAGAGAATTTTCTAAAGAGGAATCTCTTAGAAAATATTCACAATGTCCAAATATATTAGTGTTTGTATCCTGTTATGTTATTGATCTGCCCATTTGTTCCCTTTCATTTGCCTATCTTTGAGAATTTTCCTCACTTTGGGCCCAGTGAATGCCCATTAAAGTCCAAGGGCACCCTTTTATTGACTTCAGTGGCATTGGAGCAGCCACTTGATATACGGAGAGGAAGGAATGTCTTATCTAAACAAAAAGCATGTGTATACACCAGGGCCTCAAAATCTATTGAGATGGAATTAGGGGGGGAAAGTCATGCGGAGATAAGGAATTTATTTCTCTGAATTGTCCAGTGACTGTGTGGAACTGGCTCTTCTAATCTCTCAAGGACAAGTTTTATATAACGTTTCCAAAGAATAGTTTTTCAAGAAATGTTACAGCAACTTTCGATTCCAAACTTTCTATTCAGAAATCACGACTATTTGACTTGCCCAAGTACATGATTACAAAGTGTAACAGGGCAGAAGTGCTGCAGGAATTTAACACGTTTAGTGATGATAGTTCCAAGGACTGTGAAGATAATGTAGCTATAATTGAAAACTTTATTACAGGGAAGAAAAACAGTGAAACAGAAGGATGGGTGGTCTCCTCTGAATCCTGTAGCTTTTTATCTATTGGTGCACAGTAAGTTCCTTCACATACAAGATGATCTGTAAACACTTTAAATCGTGAATAGAGATACATACAGTGTGTAAGATTATATCTTCAGTTTATGGATTTAAATAAATATGGCAATAGTGTATTCAGAAGTCATCTGCAAAGAAGACTTTATGGGTATCTCTTCACTGTAAAGTTAACTCCTTTTCAGTTAGCTTAACTAAGTGAGTGCAGCCACAATGTAAAATAATATTCCAACTACAGAATGGTTGTATTAGCAGCTGGTGGGTTGTGTTGACTCAAACTACAGCCTATACACTCCTGATAGGCTAGCCACTTCAGTTGAAAGCTCCACCACACTCAAATTATGGGTTTTTATGTGCAGGTAGGATTCAAGTTGGGACAATACTGGAGTTAACTGTAGTGAAGACAAGCCCTGTATATAATTCAAAAAGAAACAGGAGAAATGTTCTCTGTGCAAAAACATTTAATTTTCAGTGAAAATAAAAACTACAGTGAAGTCAACAAAATAACATTCATTCCTATAATGAGGAATGTACAGTTAATTTGCAAATCTGACATTTAACAAATCTGCCACTAATTGAGTGTTATGTTGGTAAGTAAAATTGTGTCCGCTTAAAGTGGAAAAACAAGGTGAAAACTACAAGAAGTAAAAATAAATTCAGAGCAAAAACTGGAAACTAATAACATGTGTCTGAACTTCAGCAATCTATTACATTGTGAGATGTTATAGAAACAAGCTACACCATATGTTCCTCTGTGTTGACTTCTGTCATATCTGTGTACCAATAATTAACTGATGGTACCATCTTTGTTTCCTTAACAAAAGTTGCTTTGCTCTGGACCCACCTTCTGAGACTGAGATACTTCTGCTAAGAATCATCAACGGGGGACTTTTGCATTATTTATAAATCCCAGGCTTTCTCAATGTTATCAGCTAGCCCACTAATTCTAGTATCTGGCTAATGAATATGCATCCATATTCTGGCTAAATTACATCTCCAGCATTCATCCGAATCACTTAATCTTTGTTTTAAGACGTGCTGGTGTGTGATATGTGCAGTGAATATTTTTCAACATTACTCAGATATGCATATCTTGACTCATGTTTAGTAAAATTGAAAATCTAAGTATTTTGGAAATGAACTCCTGGTTCTTTTTGCCATTTAACCTCTAGTGTTCGGATGCAATTAATTGGATAACTAAGCTGAATTTACTCCTGGGGAATTCTGCGCCTAAAAATTCTATGCACGATATTTTAAAATTCTGCATATTTATTTTATTTGTCAAAATAACACAATATAATCATGCTGGTTTCAATTATTTTTTGTAATTTTATTTCAAAATACCTGTCAGCAAGTATGTCTGTAACAATACAGACCCCCCAAAAAAGAGAGATTCAGGTAATGTGTGGGTTTTTTTTTTTTTTTTGACAAATATATTCCTTACTAGCATATTAATACAGAACTTTGAGCAATCCATTTAAAGTACAATCCAGAAACGTATTTCCTGCATCCCTCAGAAGCATAGGCTTGGGGGATTCCAGGGGAATGAAGGAGCTGAGGAAGAGGAAAGGAGCCTGGGAGTGAATCTGGAAGGTTGTTGGGTGTGGGTGGGAGAAGTATGGAACGTGATTTTGGGGGGGAGGGAAGGATTGTTAGGGAGTTGGGGAGTCTCCCCCATGCCTTTCCTATTCAGTCAGGCACATCTGCTCCCATCCCTATGGGGCCCTGCAGCACCTCTCCCATTCAGTCCCTGGCTCAAAGCTGTCACCCCACTAGCTCCTGAGCCCACATCCCAGTCCCCCCCACTAGCCCTTCTGAACCCCAGTCATCCCCCCCCCCCCCCCTCCCTCCAGCAGTCACTAACATAGCTCTGCTGGCAGGATGAACACAGCTGTCTGCTGGCTGGTCTGGCGCCATAGCGACCTCTGATGGGTGAAAGGTGGAACGGCAGCAGTTCTCAGACAGAAAGTTAATTTTTGCAGGAAAAGAGGAAAAAATTCTGCGCTGTACATGAATTCTAGTGCATGCGCAGTGGCGCAGAATTCCTCTAGGAGTGTCAATTGAAGCAGAATATTTAGACAACAGTAGTTAGAAGATCAACTCATAGAAGATCTAGGAATATGTTTAATAATGCAATCTCCAAGCTTATTATATTTTTATTAAGTCTCCAGCTTCAATTTTTGTTCTAATTATGAAAAGATATAATCTAAGTATATGGACAGCAGACCTATATTCCAATAATCCCGCCTTATTCAGTTGTAGCTGCCTTCCACCTTCTGTTTTGATACTGACATGACCCTAGTTACTGACTGTTGTGACAGCTCTTATGGCTACATTCCTCATTCAAGGCCATTTGATTTTCTGGGATTTGTGTTACTCAGCTTTCATAGAAAAGTGTCTAAATTCATAGTCAAGACTAAATTAAGAGCCAGTTTATTCATCTCCTGATGGCCAGGACTTGACTCTATCTTACACTTGTAACTGAGACTAATATACATAAATCATTTAAGTGTCTTCTAGACGGTTTCATGTGATGGGAGAATGTTCTTAACAATTTATTGCTAAAACTGGAAATTTACCATTTTGGGGTACTAAAGCAGGCTGCACTAGTCTTGCATTAGTGCTGGCAAAGTCCAGTGCTAGGAGCCAAAGGGTCAACTTTAAAATAATTAATATTTTGCGACTGTTGAATATCCGAAAGTTGACTGGTTTAGCAGAACATGGTTTTGTTTATGTTCTAAAACTAACATGCAGGTGTATGGAAATTTCTAAATATTGCAAATATCTCTTCAAGGTATTATCGTGAAGTCCTCCCCGGGGAGATTGTGAAGATATCCAGATATGATGTCCAAACACTGGATGTTGTACCAAGACCTGAAGGAGATCCATCAGCATTTTGTATCTTTGAATATGTTTATTTTGCAAGGCCCGACAGCATTTTTGAAGGTATGAAGATAAACTCTAGTAAACAAGGAATGCAGGCATTATTGAAATGGGGGACTGTATCCTGGAAAGTAGTGACTCTGAAAACAATTGAGGGGTCACAGTGCACAAGAAACTTAACATGGAGCTCACCTTGTGATGCTGTGTCAAAAAGGGGTTAATGCAACCTTGGATGTATAAACAGGAGTAGTGAGTAGGAGGGAGGAAGGAAGAGATTTTTCTCTGTGTACATTATTGATGAGTCCACTACTAGAATACTGCATCCAGATCTGGTGAGAACATTTTTAAAAGGATGTTGAATTGGAGAGGGTACAGAGAAGAAAAGCCACAAAAATGATTCCGTGACTGGAAATAAAGGTCTTGCAGTGAGTGAAATCTGTTTAACTTCTCAAATGAAGATTGAAAAGTGTTCACACTTAGTTACTGTGTTATAAGTACCTTTCTGGGAGAAAACCAGGAACTAAAGATCATTGTAATCTAGTAGAGAATGGCATAACAAGATCCAATGGCTGGAAGTTAAAGCCAAACAAATTCAATGTAGAAATAAGGTGCAGTTTTTTTAAAAGCGAGAGTGATTAAGCAGTGGAACAAACTACTAAGGAGAGTGGTGGATTCTATATCTCTTGATGTCTTTGAAATAGCACTGGATGCCTTTCTGGAAGATATGCTGTAGTCAAACACAAGTTATTGGACTCAGTACCAGGGTGACTGGATGAAACTCTGTTGCCTGCGTTATTCAGAAGGTCTAACTAGATAATCTAGTGGTCCCTTCTGGCCTTAAAATCTATGAATAGATAAGATACTATTTTATCATTTTAGACTACATTAAAAAAAATATTTAGGACTTATTAAAGCATTTGCAGTGTGGCTTATCTTACCATCTTTCCTTACAAGAAGCAACCATTCCTATGGATGCTTCTTTCTAATTAAATTTTTAGTTCTGTATATTAGTGTATATGGAGCTATCAACTTTGTCCTATGATCACTACCATGGTAAAGCTCTCATAGGACAGGCCTCTATTCTGTGCTAATATCAAGCTACTTAGCAGAACCATTTGATGGAAGAACAAAAACAGTATGTGGAGAGAATAAAAATTCAGGTTCAAATCCTGCTCGTCTTGCTGAAGTGAATAGTTCTGTTGATGTCAGTGGGACTAATCACCTGAATAAGGCAAGAAGGATTTGGTCCTCACAGTGGCCTGAAAGATGGAAAGCAACATGGATATTATGGGAGGTGATGAAAGGTGTAAGGTGACTTGTGGTGGTGAATATTTCTCATTACTGTACAGGGGCTTCCAATTTTCCTATCCAATAACTATACCTAAAAATTACTGTAGAATTTCCTGTACTGTGCAAACTGAAAGCTAAATCATAATTACATAAAGAAAAATAATTATAATCCCCTCAATGTCCATAGGTCAAATGGTGTATTCAGTCAGGAGAAGATGCGGTCAGCAGCTTGCTGTTGAAGCACCAGTGGAAGCAGACTTGGTTAGCACAGTACCAGAATCTGCAACACCAGCAGCACTAGGTTATGCACAAAAGGTATCATGGATGGATTCTTTTTAATATTGATTTCTTCCCCTCCCTGCCACTGTGTCTAACTTTCTGTGAAATACTCTAGACTCTCCTTTACCGTAAAGATAGTTTTGGTATTCTCCTACTATCAGATAGTGAATGTGGATCTTCTGTGAACTGGGTTTCATACTGTGGTATGCTGCACCAGTTCCCTGTTGCCACTACATTGGTCAAGCTAAAGGCCTTTGATTAGCCCTAATCTGCAGGTCATCTTTAAAATCTTTACTATTCCTAATCTTTATTTTATTTAACTGTGTGTATAATTGTCTCTTGCTTGTAGTGTGGGCTGCCATACGTTGAAGTACTTTGTAAAAATCGATATGTAGGAAGAACTTTTATTCAGCCAAACATGCGGTTAAGACAGCTAGGAGTGGCAAAAAAATTTGGAGTCCTATCTGACAACTTTAAAGGCAAAAGAATTGTGCTAATCGATGATTCTATTGTGCGGGGCAATACCATCTCTCCCATAATAAAGCTGCTCAGGGAATCTGGTGCTAAGGAGGTAAGTTCACTTTCAGCAGTCGTAATGCAGATGTAAAGGGAAATTTGATGGAGACACAAGTTGGAGTGTTTCAGTTGCACCTCAGAATATTTCCCTTAGTGCACTTACAAGGTGTGGTAGAAAGAGAGCCAGTAAAAACAAAGAAAGCAAATGCACAACAAGATGTATCAAAGGTAATTGGGTGAAAAGTTTCTTGTGTGATTCCTTGATCTTAGGAAAATCTGCATATGAAAAACTTAAATGCAGGGGGCGTAAAAGGGAGTACTGCTCTATTTTAAACTAAGTGTGCCTCTACACTAGTGAGCTTACAGCGGCATAGCTGTACTGGTGGAGCTGCGCTGTTGTCAGATCACTCATGTGGCCATTCTATGCTGGCAGGAGAGAGCTCTCCTGTTGACATAATAAAACCACCTCCTATGTCAGCGGGAGAAGCTGACACCGATGCTTCTGTCGGTGTAACTTGTGTTGCTCAGGAGTAGAATTTTTTTGTTTGTTTTTGTTTTTGTTTTTTTCTGCACCCCTGAGTGAAAATAAGTTATACTGATAAAAGTGGTAGTGTAGACATGGCCTAAGATGTAACTGACAAATCAAGAATGAATGGAAAACAGTTTTATCTAAAAATCAATCAGTGTGGAGGCTATATCTTTCTACTACTTATATCACTGCTTTGGTATTGGTTTTTAACCCTACTTCTTAGGTAAATAGGCATTTGTCCTAAATCTCAAGCAATTTAATGTCTTTCTATTTCATATATAAATCAATGTGCTAGTCTGTGTCACAGAAGCAAATGTGCTTTGTATAACCAAAGCTGTAAGTGAGTAGATACAACCTAGGCACAAAGCCTGGGAACATTTACATGTGTGCTTATTTTTATTACCATGAATAGCTCTGTTAATTTAAATTGGATTGCTCACACTTTAAATAAAATCTATTTTTAATAGAAAAGAAAAGTTGCGAAGACAAAATAGTTTTATTTGAAGATTAAGAAGCTGTTTTGAAGGTTTTAATAATATTACTTCTTAAATCTCTTTACCCGTATTGATATTTTGGAGTCTGGAGAGACTGAAGACTCTGATCCTGAAGTGTAATGCATACAGTGGATCCTTATATGCATGCAGAGCCCCAAGTCAGTGGGGTTCTAAGTAGGTGCAGGACTTTGCCTTTGCTGATCACTTTACAGGGATTTGGGCTTTCGTGTCTGCTGTTAGTTAATGTTATATCAAGATGCAAGTTTTTACTGGTAATGTAATATGGAAAATGCATTTTCTTTCAGGTGCACATCCGTGTGGCTTCACCTCCCATAAAATTTCCTTGTTACATGGGAATAAATATTCCAACAAAAGAAGAACTCATTGCCAACAAACCTGAATTTCATGACCTTGCAAAATACATAGGTAAATGCTATAATTCCTTTCCTCTCCCCCATCCCCCACTTTAATTTTTTTAGTCATAAGGAATAGACATGATCACAAATTTTCAGTGGGGCAAACTGACACCCCTCCCCCCACTCCCTAAAAAACCCCAGAGCTACTGAATTTTTCATTGAGCTGCTCACATGGATACCAGCTGTATGTTTTTGTCTGATGCAGTTTATAGTTCTTCCTTTTACAATATATAGAACACTCAAATAACTTTAAAAAGTAAACTCCATATACACTTTCAAAATACTATATCTTCAAAGTTCTAGTTGTTTTGATTCTTGCCAAACTTCCCAGAAAAAGTCTACCTGGATTGAGCTGTGGCATGCAAAATTTCAGGAAGATAAGTTGAATACAAAGTAGTGATGAAAATTTAAGCATAATAAAATATTCTTACTAAATTTATAAATGTTTGCTGGTTTTGCTTGAAACTCAAATTGTAGAATTTTGTGTAAATATTTTTCTTGATCTGAAGGTATCTCATTTAAAAACTACGTAAGGTTTAAACAAATAAAATAAATGCAATGTATTTTAGAATCTTTACAGTAAGCAAGATTTGCTACAGAACAAAAAAACCCCAAATGCCTAAATTATTATTTGCACCATTGCAAATAACAGATGTGCATTATCATGATGTAGCAATAGTGCTCAGTAATGGCTTGTGAATGGGCGTATCTATTGTATATAATATTGTGCTGTAGCAATGATTTTAAAAACTTACCAGTTTGAAAACACAGCTGCAGTTAAAAGCCTTTAAACATGCAGATTTTTTTTTTTTTAGTGTTTTTAAGATTAGACAGAAGAAGCCAAGAAGTCAGTCTTTTAATAAGCGCCCTCTCCCCCATGGCATTAATTGTGATGGCACAAATAAAGCATTATGAATTTGCTGGAGGATCATATTTTAATATCCATTCACAATGTAATTCACAAAAGTGATAAAATGAGAGGGTGAAACTCTCCTCCTGCTAGAGCATTCACGTGAACCACTGTCTGCGTTATCTCAAAGGCCCAATAGCCATGTACAGCAAAAAGAACAAAAGTCACGATGCTCTGCTTATGGGACAAAGACCACTTGAAACAGCTGTGTGTGTGGCTGCTTCCAGGAGAACTTGGAATAATAGCACATTGCCTCCCTGAAATAGCAATGAGCTCAGAGAGTCTTAATGAACAGCTTGGATTTAGTTTCCATTTTGACAAAATGAGTAACATTATGATTCTCGGTCTTTTCCATACCGAACCCCCGCCTCCTATCTAGCCAACAAGGGTCCCCACTCCAGTTTAGTAATATGGAAAGGAAAAGGTTATTGTGACCCCCTAACACCCTGTTTTATGGTCTTTTCCTTGTGAGGGAGGTGACCCACAGGGAGAGAACCCATCTAACATGACTACATGTTCAAGATCCTTTTGTTTTGTTTAATACTAGTGTAGCTTTTAATGTTTCATTGTCTTATTTTTTTTCCCCTAGGAGCGGACAGTGTGGTTTATCTTTCTGTGGAAGGGTTGGTATCATCTGTACAAGAAAGTATCAAAGCAAGGCAAGAAAATCAAAACAGCCTTAAAACCAATAAGTCTCGTGTTAGAAAGATTGGCCACTGTACAGCATGTCTTACTGGGGAATACCCAGTAGAGCTCGACTGGTGACTTTAATGCCCAAGTAACATTGCTGAATGTAGTTTTTTGAATTGAGAAGTATGTTGTACCTAACGGCGCATAGCATCTTCTTGTATTTAGCAAGCCACTTAAAGCTAGTGATGTCTAATTGCTGTTCCAGAAATGTCTTTGCAGACTTTCTATAAAGTTTATGATGATGAAAACCATATAATGTAAGTACCTGGATAAATAAAATAAAAATCATGGACAATAGTGCCTTTTATTATTTGGATTTTTTTTCCTCGTGGATGTGTAATGTAAAAACCACCTAGTCTTTTGGATTACTTAGGGTACGTCTATACTTACCTCCAGGTTCAGCGGTAAGCAATTAATCTTCTGGGATCAATTTATCGCGTCTTGTCTACACGCGATAAATCGATCCCGGAAGTGCTCACCATCGACACCAGTACTCCTGCTCTGCGAGAGGAGAACGCGGAGTCAACGGGGGAGCCTGCCTGCCGCATGTGGACCAGCGGTAAGTACCTTGTAGTTCGAACTAAGATACTTCGACTTCAGCTACGTTATTCACGTAGCTAAAGTTGTGTATCTTAGTTCGAATTGGGGGGTTAGTGTGGACCAGCCCTTAGCTGTCCCAGCTAAACTATTTTTTGTTTTAACCTTGTCAAGGAAGTTTGATGTTCTTTTTAGGCTTATTCACAAAATTGGTAAATTATTTAAAAACCAATTTAGGATACAGATCATGGATCATACAGAATAATTTCTAATTATCAAACAGTATTATTGCAAAAGAAAAATGTGACGTTTGCTTTTTTTTTTTTTTTTTTTTTTTTTTGAAGAGTTAAATGGCTTTCCAAGGAATTGTTATCTAGTACTTTGTGGAATATTCTATTGTAAAGAACAGGAGATGTGCCTAAGTGTTTGGGGTTTTTTTGTTTTTTGTTTTTTTTGCTTATGTTGCTAAAAGGCCTTTATATTCAAGCTATGTATCTACATCTATTGGCATCCGAAGAAGGGGGTATTCACCCACGAAAGCTCATGCTCCTATACGTCTGTTAGTCTATAAGGTGCCACAGGACTCTTTGCTGCTACATCTAATGTGTCCATACTCAGTGAACACTATCTTTATAGCATGTGACATTTAAAAACAGAAGACTCAGGGAAATATTAAACCTCTCTAATTTGATATCTCATGAAAAACCTCTCTAATTTGATATCTTCATCAAGGATATTGAGGCCCAGCATAATTGCTTTTAGTAGATGTCATTGGGATATGACAGGGAAAACTAGTTGTGATATTTACAAACCTAGAAAGTATGATTAGACCTGCATTGCAAAGTTGCTAACTTTCTCCATCATTTCATTATTTTATTTCAATATAAATCCTTAAAAATTCTGTGGTCTAAGCTAATGTGTTTTTATACATGGGCCTTCCAGGTAGAATCAAAAGTAAAATAACATTTTGCTTAGCTTGTAAGCGGCATGATATGTTAAGTCAATAGAGTACTGTAAAAACTGCAGAAGAGTGGAGGAATGAGTTTTCATGAGAAATACACTAAGTTGCATTTCCAACTATTAGTCTACTGCTTTTATGCTTTTTGGCAAACAAAATTATATAGAATTTGTGCATGTACCCTAGAATGTTTTGACTACCATTGTTACTTTTAACTCTGATAACTGTTTAAACACAGTTTGTACATTTTAGCATGGTTCTGATTTCATTCAGGATAGATTCTCTAGTGCCTTAACACTTAAAGATCAAATGTTCTCCTTTTCCCCATATTCTGTTGTCACATTCCCCTGGTGTTGTCTGGACCGGTGATCTGGTAGGTCACCCCACTCCTTGACTCTCTGGGAGCCAGCCTTACCTTGCTCTGGTGTAAGAACCCCCACTCCTGGGCTATTCATGCATAGCCCCTGGCATGTAAGCTCCTCCTTGGATTGTGCAACCAAATGACACTAGCCAATATGTCCAGTCCCAGATGCAACCCTAGGAACCTCAGTCTTGCAGTGTCCAGTTATGCCCGCTGGACGCTGCAAGTTTATATGAGTTCGTCAATTTAATGAAGAAATTGATATGTACCAGGCTTGTTATCCCAGGGGGAGTGACACTCTTCAAACCAAACGCACTGCTTCAGGTAGAATAAACAGATTTATTAACTACAAAGATAGATTTTTTTTTTAAGTGATTATAAGTCAAAGCATATCAAGTCGGATTTGGTCAAATGAAATAAAAGCACAACACATTCTAAGCTGCTCTTAACACTTTCAATGCCCTTAGAAACTTAGATGCTCTCCCTTTTGATCAGCACTTCAGTTGCTTGGTGTTGGTGTCTGTAAATGGAGGTGGAAAAGAGAGGAAGAGCGTGGCAAACATATCTCCCTTTTTTTCATGTTCTTCTCTCTTAGCTTTGCACCCACCACCACTTCTGCGTCAGGTGAGCATTACCTCATCACAGTCCAAACTGACCAAAGGAAGGGGAGTGACTCACTTAAGAGTCTAAACAGATCCTTTTGTTGTTGCCTAGACCAGTGTCCTTTGTTCCTGTGAGGCTGGGCTGGGTTTGTCCCATACATGCCATGAGGGGGTGTGAACTGCCCCTCTGCTCCTGCAGAGTTTTTGCATGGGCTTGCTTTAAGCCATGAGGACACATTTTCAGCCTCATAACTATATACATAAAATTACAACCTATAACATTGGGGGCGGGGGGTAGCTCAGTGGTTTGAGCATTGGCCTGCTAAACCCAGGGTTGTGAGATCAATCCTTGAGGAGGCATTTAGAGATCTGGGGCAAAAATCTGGCTGGGGATTGGGCCCTGCTTTGAGTAGGGGGTTGGACTAGACCTCCTGAGATCCTTTACAATCCTGATATTCTATGATTTATTATAACAATGATTACTATAAGACACCTGATGACATGACAAACTTTGCATTAGATACCACGCAATCATAAGGATGAATATGGGGGTGCTGGGTTTTCCCCTGAAGTACAGAATGTCACAACTGTGCATTTTTAAAATGTAAAAATCTGACTATAAAGGGCTATAATAGTATCAGACTCTGCATTTGGAGGCAGAGGTTTTGACTTTCACTTGTGGTTTACACCAGCCTCAGAAAAATCAGGTCCACAATGTTTCTTGTTCAGTGCATTGTATGATAGCTTACTTGTAAGCAGTTAAAATTGCTTCCTAAACTTTTCCCTTCCTAGTTTCTCATTGGTTTCCTTCCCCATCCACATTTTCCTTTGACACTGTTCATCTATCAAAATAAAGGAGACTCCTTTGCAGTGGATTTGTTTATGGTGTTCCTTCTTTTCAAACATACCAAGAATTTGCATCAACGTCCTGATTTATTTCCCAGCACAATTACTTATATATAGCTAACATTGCTTCAATTTTTTTTAAAAACATTGGTTATATTACACTTCTGAAACTTTTTCAGTTTGAATACTGGTGACCGTGTATGGCTTCAGAGTGGTAGCCGTGTTAGTCTGTATCAGCAGAAAGAAGGAGGAGTACTTGTACTACCTTAGAGAGTGACAAATTTATTTGGGCATAAGCTTTTGTGGGCTAAAACCCAATTCATGTATGTAATCAATTAAAACTAATTTCTGCAGCTTGAAGTTTCAGCTAGTCATTGCCTATGATATCTTGGGCTGCGTGTATTTTAAGAGCTAGAACTGTAAATATCAGACATAAAAGACCATATTCCCCATAGTCATTTTATTACACTTTTTACAAGAGTGACTGTTGAATGCAGACACAGGGTGGGTGAGGTAGTAGCTGTTAGTGAACCCAAGTGCTGTTGGTGAAAGAGACAAACTGTTCAGTTTACACAGAGCTTAGGCTGGAAGAATGGCTCTGTGGCAGTGAAAGACTTGTGCGCCAGCAGCCAGGGCCGGTTCCAGGGTTTTGGCTGCCCCAAGCAGCCAAAAAAAAAAAAAAAAAAAAGCCGTGATCGCAATCTGCGGCGGCAAGTCAGCAGGAGGTCCTTCACTCGGAGCGGGAGTGAGGGACTTGCCGCCGCCGAATAGCTGGACCTGCCGCCCCTCTCCAGAGCGGATTCCCCAAGCACCTGCTTGTCAGGCTGGTGCCTGGAGCGGGCCCTGCCAGCAGCTGGGGACCAGGGTTCTTGTTGGCCGCTGATGCCCTGTGATGAGGGGCTCCTAGTGCGCCTGGAGCCAGCCGGGCGCATGCTCCTGGTAGGCACTCACTCAACTAAACCCCACCTCCCCTCTAAACGAGCTGAGAGCAGCAGACTGTCTTATCTCCGCCGTGTGGGGGGAGATGGAGTTACACCAGTGGTTCCCAAACCTTAACAACCTGTGAACCCCTTTCACTAAAATGTCAAGTCTTATGAACCCCCTCCTAAAAATGAATATTTCCAGGGATTTTCTCCTTTACCTGAGTATAAATTATAAAAGCAGTGATCTTGGAAATATAAAATTTGTTTTTATGACATGCTTATTACACACTATTAATTATAAATAATAATTACATTATTTTTATTACATTATGAAAATGGCAACACTCTTCCAAGATCTCACTTCCGTAGCTTGTATCACTTTGAATAAGCCTGTTCTAAGACCAGGCTCCTATGTTTCATCAAGGAGTATCGGATTTGAAACAGCAGGAAGCTATTTAAGAAGCCAACTCAGAGTTCCTCCTACATAAGCATTCAGGTCTTGAGTAGTCCAGCCAAACAACGCACGTTACAACAAAGCTTAAACTTGTTCTTTAAAATAATTTTAAAAACAATACTAGCTGCCTATTTAATTTTAAAAACAGCAAAAAATATCCACCTCCCTTTCCATTTCTTATAAAGAGTCTTGAAGTTTAAATCTCCTCAGTGTGATAGATATGCTTGCTTTGATGGGCTTAGCTCTTGGAAGTCCAGGGGCTCCAGGCTGCTGGCTCTGTGCTGTCCGGGGTTCCTAGGGACAGCTCTGTCCGCCCTTAGGGAATGTTTTCCCGAGAACCCCCTGTAACATTTCGTGAACCCCAGTTTGGGAACCACTGAGTTACACCTACCCTGCTTTGTGGTTTCCCACACACACACCAGGCGCCTCATTCAGTAGGTTGGTGTTGAGCTGTTCGCTCCAAGACCCGTCTCCCCGCAGCTGCTGGGAGCATGGAACAGCCTGACCCTAGCATCCAATCAAAATGCTGTAGCTAGTACCCAATGGGAACACCGGGGCTAGGACAGAGCACGGCCAATCCGAAGCTGCCTAGAAGGAGCCAATCGGAGAAAGAACATTCGGCCAATCAAAGGTGGCGCATTGCTGTTGTCGCGGCGAGCCTGGGGCGCTCTGTGGCTACCGGCGCTCGATGGCGTCGCGGCGGCCCTGGAGGGCGGAGAGCGCAGGTGGGTGCGAGCTTCAACGGCTGCTCTCGGGCAGGTGTCGGCGGGGGGAGCAGCCCAGGCCTGGGCCAGTGGGGGTGGCGGAAACGGACCGGGCTACGCGGCTAGATCCCTGCTGGGGCTGAGGGGTGAAACAGCCACGTTGCAGCCGCCCTTGTACGAGCGCAGCCCCGCAGCGTCTCCCCTCACGCACCTGGCGGTACCCCGCGTGGGTCAGAGGAGCCGTGGACGAAGGACGACAACCAAGGCGCTGGGTCCCACCGCGGCCGGCGGGAGATTTAAACAGCTCTAGGGAGAGAGGCTGGCCCTGCGTACCTGCCCCTCCGGTCGGGGAGGGGACACCAGCCGTGGCCCTGGGAAGCGTGTCCCCGACAGGCCGTGGCCCGGTAGGAGGTACTACCTCCCCCACCTTGTCGCTCTCGTCTGCTGGGCCTACAATAACCTGCAGAGTCTGGGCTGATGTGAGGTGCGTCCGAGGGAGACGAGAGTTCCCAGCATGTCCTACTCTGTTTCCGGCCAGACAATAGATGGTCTGCGCTTGGATCCAGATGTGCTGGGTTGTGTGCCCTGTCCTGGAGAGAACAGATGTGTTTAACTATCTTACCAGTTGTTTTGAGGTCTGTCAATAAATTGAATAAATAACAATTTATCAACAGTCTTTGCTTCAATAAATGAATCAGCTTCAATTACATCTAAGTAAATTTCTAATTTCTACAGTGTATTTCTGATGTAATGAGCAACACTGATTGTAGGTAGTTAAATGTCATTTTGAAGCATATTCTTGTGTTGGTTTCTATAGGTCATGGTTACTTTTGTCCAACCAGGTTGCAAAAACATTTTTTCCTAGTTTAAGATGTGTGTGCGTGCACAAAAGTAATCTGGTGATGTATTTTATTTTGGAAAACAATGGTTTATATAAAGGTATTGTAATGCATAAAATGGAGTGATCGCTATTAGCACTGGAAGTTTGTGGCTTTGGTTACAAAAATATCTTCCCTCTGTATTTTAAAGGACAATGCCAACTCAATATTGCTAACAATTCCATAAACAATAATTTCCTCCTGGTCCCCTGTCAATTTTTGTGGTTTTAAATTCACGTTTTTCCTGGTTTTTCAAAAATGTTACTGTGTGAAAGATCCACATACACTAAATGCTGGCAAATTCACAAATAAAACAAACTGAAGAACTAGAAACATTTTTTTCATTAACCTTAACAGAAAGCTTTTTGTTTTAGTGATCATAAGTATTATTTGTAACAGTAAGTTTAAAAAAATATGGAAGTGTTCCTCTACCATGTTCATAAAAATGTGGTGTTAGGTGAAAAGACACTTCAGTAGTGATAGCAGGCAAAAGCCTGTGCACGGGATTGAGGATATGCCTCATAATATTTCTCTCACTATATAAATCAATGCCTAGGCATGACAGAGAAAGTTTGGTTATACTTCCTTTAGTAAATTTTAGTTAACCTCTCCTCTAACATTGGGTCTGTTTCTGCAGCCTTGAAATCAGTGAGAATATGCCACTTATTTTATATTTTTATGTAATGTTTTGTGGTGGATATTTGTTTACAGTTAATATAAATTGCCTGGGAGTAGAATTATAATCTACAGGAAAACTCCAGCAGTTATTTAACAATAATTGTATCAACTCTTAAGTTTTCTTGTTTGTTTCCTTCAAGCTCATGCAGAATTTCAGCTTGATGACATTCAGCATATCTGGACAATTGTGATTCAAAAATAACTGAACTTGTGCAATTATAAACATGTAGAAGAGTTTGTCGTCAAATGTTTGGAAGTAGGATCTATGTAACCTTCATAACAGTAAGTAAATGATATATATGAGGAAAACCAAGGAGATTTGGCTTTGAAAGTGCTTTTCTGTTTTTATTATTACCAGTTTTCACTTATTTAAATGGCCTTAAATTACCTCTTTAAAAACTTTATGATCTCTTCACCCCTTGATGCATGGGATTGCTTTGTTTTTGAGAATTGTACATGTTTCTTCTGCAGCAGCATACATCACTAATACTTAAGGTCAAATTCTGCTCACCTTACTTATATGCAAAGTCATATTAAAATCAATAGGACTACTTTCACAAGTATGGCAAACCGAACTTAGTCCCTAATCAATACAGACAGCTGGGTTCCTTGCAGTTCTTTAACTGTCTTTCATTATTTTGTTTTATAGTGTCCACATGTGTAATAAGTTCTGCACAGAGAACACACAGAAGCAAGGCCTCTACCCAATTCACGGTCCATTTTGGTCAATTTCACAGCCACAGGATTTTTTAAATTGTCAACTTCATGATTTCAGCTATTTAAATCTGAAATTTCATGGTGTAATTGTAGGGGTCCTGACCCAAAAAGGAGTTGTGTGTGTGTGTGGGGGGGGGGGGTTTGCGGTACTGCGGTACTGCTACCCTTACTTCTGTGCTGCTGCTGGTGGCGATGCTGCCTTCAGAGCCGGGCAGCTGGAGAGCGGCATCTGCTGGATGGGAGCCTAGTTCTGAAGGCAGAACTGTCTCCATCAGCAGCGCAGAAGTAAGGATGGTATGGTATTACCACCCTTACTTCTGCGCTGCTGCCTGCAGATCTGGGCCCTCAGTCAACAGCCGCTGCTCTCTGGCCACCCAGCTCTGAAGTCAGCCCAGAAGTAAAGGTGGCAATACTGCAATCCCTCTAAAATAACCGTGTGACCCCCTGCAATTCCCTTTTGGGTCAGGCCCCCCAATTTGAGAAATGTTGGTCATCCCCCATGAAATCTGTATAATATACAGTAAAAGCACACACAAGACCAGATTTCACAGTCCGTGACGTGTTTTTCATGGCCATGAATTTAGTAGGGCCCTACCCATAAGATCTCACACTGTAAATATGGACTTGCCATACAAATATGATAATTATGTACTCGAGGAATGTGGGGAAGAAGGATTACTGAAATAGTGATGTCTACAGTCCTTATTAGAGAAAAACAGAGCATTGAACTCTTGCCAGGTAAATAAAGGAGAAGTTAATTTCTAATTATATTGTGTGTGTGTTTGTAATGTTTATGTGTAGACATACTCTGTTGAAGAAATCCTGGCTCCATTGAAGTCAGTGGCAAGACTGGGATCTTTAAATGTTATTTCTTTAAAACAAGTGTTTCAGTTTATCTCTAAAGATTCAAAATATACATTTTATAAACACAAGCTTTTACAAAACTGAACACCAGTAGAAGTATTTCCTTTTTAGTCGAAAATACTTCTTTCCCTTCTGCCCTCAAAGGCAAAATAATTTCCTCCAGTGTTTGCAATCTAAGCATTACATTAGAGTATAAGAACCTGAAAGTGGAAATTGAATAGACTTTTTTAATTGTTCTAATTTTAAAAGTAAGCAAACAACAAAAATAGCAAATAGTAAAATAAAAAAATACTTTTAAAATTCAGATTAAGGTTTGTAATATGAATAACTTGTTTTAAAAAGATATAGTCTTTAATTGGGCACAGTCTTTTTAAATTGCTTTTAGAAGAGGTCTCATGCTGTTTCCTTGGATTTCTTTTTCACTAGACTAAGCTGCCTTTTATATTCATAATATAAATAATAAAGGATTACAATGAATTCTGATTATTATTTTTATCTGTTTAGGGGACTGAAGATTATGTACTTAAAATGACTCTTCAGGAGATGGTGCATCAGGCAGCCAGCCTGTATTCTGATAGAAAAGCAGTATGTTTTGATGAATATAATGATAAACCTCCAGTTTTCTACACTTACAAGGAGGTTGTTAGTCTAGCCACCGAATTAACAGTTTTCCTGCAAAACTACTGTGATCACAGAGGAAGGTTTGAAATAGGCCTTTACTGCTATCCTGGAATAAATTTACCATCTTGGATTTTAGGGTAATACTTTGAATACTTCTATTTTACCTTTTGTCTTCTCTATAGTCAGGCTACACTAAAAAAATTTTTTTATTATTATTATTATTATTTTTTTTAAATCAACAAACTTCAAAACCAGTGGAGCACTAGTAGCTAGACCCATTTTAACTGATTTTATAAACTGCTATAGCTGAACTGTTTCGAATGTTATGCATCCTTATTGCAGTATTGGTAAATCCAGGGGGGATGTGTGTTGTTTTTTCTTTACCAAAAAAAAAAAAAAAAAAAACAATTCCAGAGCACTTTGGCTTGTGGCTCTTACATTCACTTGCAAAGCAATTAAAACGCTTACGTTTCCTTTACCAGTGCATATCTATGACCTTGGCTACACTTGCAGCTGTACAGCGCTGTGAGGTGAACCTGTCTTCGTACAGCTGAGTAGGGAAAGCGCTGCAGTCTGTCCACACTGACGGCTGACAGCAAAGTGGCATGGCCACACTTGCAACATTTGCAGCTGTGTTGGGAGCGGTGCATTATGGGCAGCTATCCCAGCATACATGTGGGTGGGGTGGAGTGCGACAGGGAGTGTGGGGGGAGAGAGTGCTTTTTGGATCGTGTCAGCACTCCATTTTGCAAGTTCCGAACTCCCGGCCCCCTGCTCATTCGTTTCACTCACTCAAAGCAAACAGCAAACTGTTTGCTTTTTCTCTGTGGTACGAGTTTGAAACCGGCATTTCCGCATTCCTGCAGCCGGTCACAACAATGGAGAGGATTGGCCACTTGACAAGGTGATCAGTACAGCGCTCCAGGTTGATTCCTGGTACACACTCACAGGGGAGAGTCGTAGCCACTCTGCTGTATCTCTTATGCTTCTCGGGGAGGTGGAGTAACTGCAGCGGTGTACCCAGGGAGATACAGCGCTGTACGTGCCTTGCCAGTGTAGCCAGTCAGTGAGTTACAGCGCTGTGGGCGGCTTTACAGCGCTGTAACTTGCAAGTGTAGCCAAGGCCTACATAACTGTCCATGAATATGCAGCACATCTTTGTTTAAATGTATATCTTTAGACATAAACATATAGTCTAATTTAAATAGTGATTTTTTTTTCCAGACCGTCATACCTCTGTTCAGTTAACTCCCCTCTCCTTTTCTCCCACTCCCCCCAGCCAAACAAAGGTACTAATTCACAATTAGGGCTAAGTTCAAGTTTCAGGCTTTAAATCCATCTAATTTGGCTGTAACCTGATTCAAGATAATATGCTTAAAATTTTAACAACTTGCTTTGGATTTTTTCTCTAAAAGAAAATCTAGAAAATGAAATGCAGAATTAAGTTGCAACAATAAGGATGCATGATTAAAATAACAAGTAATGAGGAAATGTAAAAGTTGAGGCTTCAACACTACTGTTAGTTCAACAATATTGCACATGAGCACTATTTTCTGTTCCCTTGTTTTCTGGTTAACTAGTTTAAAATGTTACCATATACATCAGAAATAGGTTTGAAAGAATCTGATTTTTATCAGTAAATGTCAGTAAACCTTGATTTCACTCTACATATTAAAAAGATGATGCAATATTTCCATAGATCACAATCAAAATTTACAGATAGGCAAAGTAAGAAAAATACTGCTTGAGAAAAACAGTAATTTAGACTTATGAATTAGGCTTGTTCACAAATGGACTAGTGAATGAATCTTAAAAACAGGTATGATTTGTTGATTTAAGTATACTTTGTATATTTTGACATGTGGTGTTGGCAATTTGTGTGCTAAGTTTATAAAGCTTTAACTTCTCAATATCAGTCATTCAGTTATTATCTTACCATTGCTCCATAATTTCCTGCAACTGGGAAAATTATAAATAGATTTTTAAAAATGCTTAAAACCCATAATTTTGTGTAATTGTGAAAATTTAAATTGATAATCTAAAAATGCATACAAATAAACAGACATCTATCAAAATCATAACAAAATAAAAATTATATTCTTCCAGGCCTAATCATAAAATATATCAAACACGGGATGTGCATCATGGCTAAATTCATGTTACTGCTGGAATCCTAACTTTTGCATTTCCTAATTCTTTATTTTAACTGTGTCACAACCATAACATTTTTTTAACATGTGACCAATGTGTGCAGCAGTGGTCACAATTCTTGGTGCTTTGGGAGGCATTATGCCACACATGTGTACTGAATTACAAGTGCTTAAAGGTTCCACTGACTTCACCAGTATAACTTGTAAGTTCCTTGACCAATGAGTGTGTACTTACTTACTGTTCATGCATGTGTAATGCACCTTTAGATTTAATGGCATTTTCTCCTGCACGTGCTCAACTTCACTGATGAAAGCAAAAAAACAGTGAGTTAAAACAAGCTTTATGTACTGAACCTGTTTTTGCTCATGCCCTTATACCAACTGCTGATTGCTTTATTTGCTCTTTCTCCCAAATTTGGCTGGTTTTGTTCCTGTAGTGTTTTAGAATCAGTTATCCCTTGTTCTGTTTAGCAAAATACGTAGTGTGATGAGAATTAATTTGTAAGGGAAAGCCAAATAGTAATAGATTTTTTTTTTTCAAAAATGAAACCTCAGCAGAATTTTAAAAACCTGATTAATATACCATCAGCTTTATTAATCTGGATGCTCAGGGTTTTTTGATAATGACAAAAAGCCAAGAATTCTTATTTGGTAAATTAAGCCACTAGGTGGTTCATATGCACAGTAGTGATAATAGTAAGCACTGAAGAAACACAGCAGTATGAAAGAAGCATAACTGATGACAGTGGGATGATACTTATCTGTCTTTGTTAGGGAAGAGATTATATAACTCAAATCTTCACAAGCCAGATCTCATGAACTTGCGAGAATAAAACGATGATGTTCCTAGCATGTATTGTGCATCTGCTCCATGTACACACGTGCTACATATTGTACCCAGGCCTCGGAGGAAGAGGAGCGAGCAGTGGTGGGGGGGAGGAAAGCCTCAGGGGAAGAGGTGCGAGCAGGGGCTGGGCCACAATCCAGGCTCCGGCGGGGCCCCCCCGGCCTCCCCTCCCACACTTCTAGGGAGCTTCCGGCACTCACATTTAAGCCTCCCCAAACGAAAGGCTCATATGCTGCCTATGTCTGGAAACTAAGGAACCTCATAGCATAAAAAGAAGCATCTGTGGAATTTATGTAAAAATGAAGATATAGTTTAACTCTTTGTCTTTTACAATGCTATTCATTGACTAGAATTTTTGCCTTGTTAGAATCCTCCAAGTTCCAGCTGCATATTCTCCTCTTGATCCAGATGCACCACCAGTGTTATCTAACTATTTTATGAAGAAATGTAACCTCCGGTATATCCTTGTTGAGAATGACAAAATAAATGTAAGTGTTAAGGATCCTAAAAGGAACATTAAAATGGGATTTAGAAAATTGAAGCAGTTGAGTTAGTTGCCTTTTATTTACCAAGAGTTCTGATGTAATTGTCTTCATTTTGACAGTGAATGGTTTTCAAGCTGTTCTGTAGTGGGTCAAAAACGAGTTCTCAACCTTAGGGGAGACTGTTAAGACGCAGGGAACAAACCCCAAATTGGCTTGGAGTTCTATACTTAGATTTCACCAACCAATTATCAAGTATAAACTCCTCAGGCACTATTACAGTCTTAATGTGGAGTGACCGTCAGTCTCCTTGGGTACTCCGATCTCCTTGGGTACCAACCATTTAAGCTTGCCTTTGTGATAGATGGTCTCTTACGCCCAAAATCACAACAGTATTACTGGTTTCTCCCAATCCCAAAGGATGTCACTTACCCAAGGTCAGTTGCACTTTAAATCTCACACCGAAGACAATGCTTGTAACCAATCCTATAATAATCGATGATATTCCGCAGTAGTTCCTCTGAAGCTGGGCCTTCTTTATTGGACAGGCGATAACACCTCCCGTTGGAGACTAGGGCCTGGTATACACTAGGAAATTAGGTTGGTATAACTACCTCACTCAGGGTTGTGAAAAATCCACACCCTGAGTGACCTAGTTAAACCAACAACCCCAGTGGAGACAGCACTAGATCGACAGGAGAATTCTCCTCTTAACCTACCTACTACCTCTTGGGGGACAGGAAGTTCCAGATATGTGTTTGTCAGTGTTCAGTTGAGACCCAGAGGCCTTGACATGAACTGGCAACTGGTTTGCCAGCATGACAAGGGTGATCTACCTTAGTTTGTCACAGACACTTTCAGATAATGTGAAGTACTTGGATGCTTTTTCTCTAAACATCACCTTATTTTCTGGTTCACTTATTCACTTCCATGATTTTGTAACACATTCCACAATGGTGGGCATTGGTATTCAGGAACCCTTCCAGTCTTCCTCCCCAGTAGGTGTTTCCTGTCAAGATGGAATGCAGAACTCTTGGAGAAAACCTGTACAACATCTAATTTACTACTGATTATTAGATCATCATTTTTATGAGTATTAAATTCATCCACAATTTTTATAAAAAGGAGCAAACAGCTGCTCTCTGAAAACCAGACTTCTTAAAACTGTCTCAGGTTGGGCTCCCAAAAGTGGAGGCACTCAAAATCACTAGTCACTTTTGAGAATTTTTATTTTTATTGTTAGTAGTACAATATGGGAATGGAGACCGTAAAACTGTGCACTGAGTTTTGCCTTTAACTTGCCTGTAAACTATTTTATTCTCTTACAGAAATTCAAAATATCCCACGCTGGCTGGTTTTACCAGAGTTCTTTTGCAATAGATGATGTTGGTTTAACTCTTTTTCAAATTAATTGGAATGATGTTGATGTAAATCTGCTGTTAGATGGCGCAGAAGACAAAAATGGACTCTCCAAAGCTGCAAGTAATTGGGAGACAGATTACGCAGCTGACCTGGACCAACTTAAATCAAAGACATCACAAAGGGGGTACACGGATGTCAGGCAGCAACGTTCTTTGGCATACATCTTGCATACATCAGGAACTACAGGGATCCCCAGAATAGTCAGAGTACCTCATAAATGTATTGTGCCAAATATTCTTCATCTTCAGTAAGTTTACTTTCCAAATTATCCTTTTTATATTTTCAAATGGCTGACAATTAGAGGCGAGATTTTTCAAAATAACAGTGCTTGTATTTGCTTGTCACTGATCGCTATAGTCGTGCTATATTTTGTGAATCACCTCACTGGAGGTGATCTTCACTGGTCTGTAAAGGAAAGGAAAAAATTGCAAAAGCTAGCTTTTGCAAGAGTAAGTATATAAAGCCAGGAATTGGTGCCCTTTGGAAAGCTTTATTAACTTGCAAGTAATCATATTTTACATTCACAAAGTACATTGCAAAATAAGGTGATTACAAAATTGTGGTTAAGGGGGGGACTGTGCCAAAGTCTAGTATCAGGTATGGTATTGAACTACCAGGAATGACTGAGGCAAGAATAATTTTAGTACAATAGAAGTTAATCTTCACAAATTCATTTTGCAAACAGTTGAAGCCAACTGGAGTTGAAGACCCACATGCTCTGGATCTAACTGATCGCCATATTTGGGGCTGGGAAGGAATTTTCCCCGGGCCAGATTGGCAGAGACCCTGGAGAGTTTTCGCCTTCCTCTGCAGCATGGGGCACAGGTCACATACTGGTTTAAACTAGTGTAAATGGTGGATTCTCTGTAACTTGAAGTTGTTAAATCATGGTTTGAGACTTCAGTAACTCAGCCTGAAGATATAGGTCTATTACAGGAGTGGGTGGGTGAGGTTCTGTGGCTTGCAATGTGCAGGAGGTCAGACTAGATGATCATAATGGTGCCTTCTGGTCTTAAATTCTATGAGTTGCCATTGTTATGTGTTTGTGGCTCCCCCTCTCCCTCCAAACTTTCTTTGTCGTTTTCTAAATAGAATAATATTTATTACTTTGCTTGGTTATACATTATTCTTAACATGCTTGACCTGATTTTATTAGTCCCAGATATCATGTTGATCATAATATAGACATTTTATTGCTGGTACTCTAAATGAAATAGATACAGAAACTTGAACTTGTGACTCTCCGATACCTCCTTCCAGCTCTCATATAGGAATTATTTTCCTCTTTAAATCCTAATTCCTGTTCTAGTTTTCTTGGCTTTTCTTTGTTCTGGTAAATACCTGCTCAAAAATACTAGTAATGGAAACGCTGCTAGCCCAATATGGAGTGTAGATACAGAGCGGCACTGATGAATGAGCACAGACCATTCAAAATCTGCACAGAGCTTCCTCCCCAGCATGCAGAACATAGATGCAGATGCCTTTCTGAAGGATATGCTCTAGCACAACCAGGAGTAATGGGTTTGAAGATGCAAGAACCACTTGGTGAAATTTTCCTGTGTATGCAGGCAGTTATACTAGATTATCTTAATGGTCCCTTCTGGCATTAAATTTTTATTAATCTAGGTACAGATGCTATGCCATACAAGTACTCCAACTCAGATCCCCTTCTGTTTTTAAATAGTGCCAACCAGTTACCAGCATATATATGCACCAGGCTTAATAACTCTGGCCTCTTTTTTTATTTTAGATCCCTATTTAAGATCTCACCACATGATATGCTGTTCATGGCCTCACCTCTGACATTTGATCCATCTGTAGTTGAGTTGTTCGTTGCTCTGACAAGTGGAGCCTCTCTGCTTATAGTACCAAACCCCATAAAAATGATGCCTCTGAAGTTGTCTGCTGCTCTTTTTCACCGTCACAGGGTCACAGTATTGCAGGTAAGCCATTCGCAATGGGGTCCTCTTGAGATACAAGGGATGTATTTTGTGTCTTATTCTTTCTGTTTGCCTGTGTGTGCAGATTTTGCAAGATACTGTAATGATAAAGAAGTTTTTACTGCGGCATCAGTTCCCTTTAGTTTTTATGCATCTGTTATCCTCTTTGCTACAGAGCACTAGAGCTTCATAATGTTAAGAAATTACCATTTGAAAGGATTGTTCTCAGTGATGTATGACAGATGAGATTTGACTGAAGACAGGGCTGACATTCAGCTGAAGGCTCCTGCTAATTATGTAGCTTTTTAATTTCCGCTGACATTCACTCTGGCACCAAATAATGGGCTTGATCTTGCAGCCCTAAGTAATTCTTAATCCTGGAAATAGTCCCATTGCCAGAAACACGATAAACTAAAGTATGCATCAATAGTGCCATTTATAACATGATAAAGAGCTAGTAATAAGAATCAGAATGATTATTTCCCCAGTAAATTTGGCTGTTTATAAGCTGTTAGCTCACCCAAGATTGCACTGGCTTCATTTCCTGTGGTAGAGAGAGATCTCCTCTGGTGTGAACTGAATTTTAACAGACTAAAATCTAATTTGCCTGTAGAGTATACTAGAAATAATAGTCCTTTGTAATCCTTATTAACTGAATAAGCCCAACTGCATATTCTGGGGTATGATATGGTACTATGCAACAGCTAATACTTGAGTAAAAAAATTAAAAATCTCTGCTCTTGGCGGAGAGGTGGATCTATGTAAGTTGTTTCTCATAAATCTAAAACTTTAAGCAGGATATCTGTTTTATGTATAGGCAGTAATATGTTAATAGTCTGGTTAGTGAGGCATATCCATTATTGAAACCACACAACCTCTTAAAGTGACAGGGTTTTAATTAACATTGTGACTGCAATACTTTTACCAGGAAGACACCCAGCCAGCATAGGAAAGGGTATTTTCTTCAGTTCTGCTTCCAGCCCTCTATATCTTCCTTCCAACTCCCAAGTCATTTGTATAGCCTTCCATCCTGCATGCACACACTCTTTTTAAAGATTTCCTTCTCTCTTGGAGAAAAGGAGGAAGTAGGTGATTGAGGGTGTAAATTCAGGTTTACTTAACAATTAAGTGAAGATACCACAGCAAAAATAATCCAGCTGTTAAAAAATATTAATTGTCAGGTCCTCTTACTTCTGCTCGGTTTACAATGGAGGGAGTAAGTAAAATCCTGGTACTACAGGGTACTTCTACACAGACTTTTTCCTGGCACACTAAAACATCTTGACCACTGTGTTGCCTGATGTTTTTAGAGGTTTTTTTCCCCTGGCCTATTTCTCTTAAGTTGTAGCCATAATTAGCAAGTCAGATGTTTCTTAAGCAGCTGAACTGTTTTTAGGGTTGGTGGTGGTTGGGAAATTTTGGTAACGTTTTTAATTTGCATTTCCTTGAGTTTGATCACTATCTTGATCAGTAAAGGGAAGGGCCCTTAGTGAAAGAAATGATACAAGTTCTCTTTAGGGTTTAGTTGACTAATAATTTCTGTGACAGTGTTTCTCAAACTTCAAGGCTGCCGTTCCTGTGAGGATTCTGATGTTTCTGGACAGACTTGAGCAAAGCCATGAAAAAACTCGTGGAAAAATTAATGCTTGTCCTTTTCTTAATCATGTCCATTTAGGAGCCATCAAAGTTTTTAATGGACTGTTGAGTGCTGACTATTAAATAGAAGGCTGTGATTTTCGTAGACCCATTGGGTTAAATGGGACTTGCAAGGCTCATCTAGTCTAACCCCCTTCCAAGATGCAGGATTTGTCCCCCCCGCCCCCAGTCCCCCAATCTCCTCTTTTCCAAACTAAACATGTCCAGTTCCTTCAGCCTTGGTTCATATGGCTTGCATCCCATCCATTTGATCATCTTTGTCACTACACCCTTTCTATACAATAGCGACAAGAATTGGACACAGTACTGCAGCTGAGGCCTAACCAGCGCTGAGTAGAGTGGTACCATCACATCGAGTGACTTGCATGCTATGCCTCTTTTAATGCAACCCAGAATTGCATTTGCTTTTTTCAACTGCATCGCATTGTTGATTCTTGTTGAGGTTGTGATCCACCACAACTCCCAGATCTTTCTCAGCAGTGCTGCTGCCAAGCCAGTTATCCCCCATTCTGTATTTGTACATGTTTGTTTTATCCCCCTAAGTGTAGCTCTTACATTTGTCTTTATTGAATTTCATTTTGTTGTCTATTGCCCAGTTCTCCAACTTATCCAGATCCCTTTGAATTTGAGTTCTGTCCTCCAAAGTGTTTGCAACCTCTCTTGTGTCATCTCCAAATTTGATCAGTTTGCTCTCTAGTCCTACATCCAGGTCATTAATAAAGATGTTAAATAACACCAGACCCAAAATAGATCCCTGTGGAACCCCACTTGAGACCTCCTTCCAGTCTGACATCATTCCATTAATAGTTACTATGTTTGCAGTTGTTTAACCAATTATGTATCCACTTAACGGTAGAACTACCAAATCCACATTTCTCCAGCTTACTTATGAGACTGTCATGTGGGACTATGTCAAAAGCCTTACTAAATTCCAGGTATATTATGTCCACTGCATTTCCCCTATCCACCAAACCAGTTACCTTGTCAAAGAAGGAAATCAAGCTGGTTTGGCATGATTTGTTCTTGGTAAATCTATGCTGGCTGCTAGCGATGACCTCTTCATCCTCCAGGTATTTGCAAAAGGAATATTTTATACATTGCTCTAGTAGCATCCCATGTATCAAGGCCAGGCTGACTGGTCTATAGTTCCCCAGCTCCTCCTTTCCCCCCTTTTTAAAGATGGGCACTATGCTAGCCCTTCTCCAGTCTTCTGGGACCTCTCCTGTCATTCATGAGCTTGCAAATATTATCGTCGGTGGCACCGAGCTTTCTTGAGCTAATTCCTTGAGCACTTTCGGGTGAATAGCATCAGGCCCCGTTGACTTAAATTCATTCAAATTAGTCAGAAGACCTCTGACGTGTTCTTTACTTATCCCGATCCGCATCTCTTCCCCTTTTTGTCTGTCACTTCGCTAATAGGTTGGTCACGTTATTTTTTGTAAGAAGACTGCAGCAAAGTAGACATTGAGCAACTCCACTTTCTTATCCTTTCCTGTTAACCAACTCACCTTCTCCATTGAGCAGCGGGCCCACGCCATCCCTGATTTTCTTTTTTGTCTGACATATTTGCAGAACCTCTTCTCGTCTCTAACATTTCTTGCCAGTTATAACTCATTCCTTGCCTTGCCTTGGCTGGGCTGCTGATCAGAGAATTTAATAGCATTGTCCGTTCAGTCCGCGCATGCACCTCCCCTCCCCCCATGCTCTGCCACCTTCTATAGAATTGCTAATTCGTTCTCTACTTTAGCTACCTTTTTAGAGCTCCCTTTTTCGCTCATTTATCTTTTATTTAATAATAATAAAAAAAAACCCTTTGTTTTTCATCAACCCCACCCTCACCGCATCTAGGGACCTCCCCGGACACAGGGTATGCCCAGTTCACTGGGCTTCAAGAAGTGTCTCAGTTGCAAAGAATCTATCCCAGTGAGTGATGGTCATTCTCAGTGTGTCCACTGCTTGGGAGAGAACCACATCCCCAAGAAGTATGTTTTATGCCAACAATTGAAACCCAGATCCAGGAAGGATAGAGAATAGAATGGAAGTGGCCCTCCAACCACCATCCTTGCTGCGCTAAGACGCTGGCCGGCCGGAATCCTCACTGCAACCCTCTGAGGTGAGCCTAAGAAAACAACCATGAGCCACTCAGACAAGGCTTCTAATGAAAGAGCCGTAAGTCCCCACAGTGAGCCCTGACTGAGACGAAAATGATCTCTGGCTCATTCAGTACCATCAGTACCGACGGCATTGAAGCTGTCTAAATCCGGTACCCAGAGCTCGCTCAACACAACCCCACCAGAACGTGTTGGGTTGCCTAAGGACCTGATGGGCACAGGCCAAGAATCATTGGTACCAACGGGGCGTGAGAAAACTAGATAACTTCCCTGGGGAAGGCTCCTTCAGTGCGGACATATACATCGGTATGTCTTCCGCATGCTAGACACCAGCAGACTGCTCACTCATGACTGAATCGCCAACTTCCTCGGTGCAGACATCTTGGCACCTCCAATCACTACCGGTACCAATGCCTATGACACTGCTGGACTTCTGGTACACGACAAACCTTTCAGTGTCTGATGTACTGGACTCACCTATGCTTGCTACAGGGGTCACAGTACTGAATCCACCCAGAGCTCCAGGCTCGCCAGAGATGACATGCCATGCACCCCCATTTTCAAGTGCTGAGTAAGACCGTGACCAAGAAGACAGAGTCTCCTGTTGCTTCTCTCATCCACCCTACAGTACCCCTTTCCAGTATGGACCTCAACCAGACCGCTCCTCAGGCCCCTGGGTATGGGCAGCCATGGTACCCACCTTCAGGACCCTTCCCACCCTCTGTGGCCTTACTTGGACCCTTGGCAAGCACATAGACACCATGCCTCCCGTGGCTCTAGCTTGGGCCTATCAGGAGACAATGAGAGAGCCTCCTCCTCGACTTCAGCCTCTTGTTCCTTTCTTAACAGTTCAGGGGACTCTGATGCCCTTGATGCAGCAGCTGAAGGAGTAGCTATGTCCCAGACTAACTTCTCCTAGTCATCACCAGATGAGACAGTTATGCCCCCGTTGGCAGATGACTTCAAGCTTTTCCAGGAGCCAGCTAAGAGCGTGACAGATGCATTAAAACTACCATTACAAAAGATGACCGAGTCACACCATAAAATATTAGACATTTTACACTCCTCTGCTTCATCCGGTGTAGCCCTCCCTATTAACGAGGCTCTCTTGGACTCCGCCAAACTCATATGGCAGATCCCTGGATCGGTCCCGCCAATGTGCAAGTGGCCTGATTTTAAAAAATTACATGCCAGCAAAAGACACGGGATTTTTCTTCTTCCACCCGCCTCCTAGTTTGATCATTGTGGACGTGGTGAACTCAAGGGGCCATCAGCATCACCTGAAATCCACCCTCTATGACCGGGACTGGAAGTGCCTGTAGTGGGGTGGCATCCTTGTAGATCAGGGTTGGTACGAAGATCTCACTTCTGGTATAATAAAGCCGCCTCTCTCAAGCGCCTCCCTCTCTGGCAGATATGTCCCTACAATCACTCAGGCCTTGGCTACACTTACCCGCTAGTTCGGCGGCTGGCAATCTAACTTCTGGGTTCGACTATCGCGTCTAGTCTGGACACGATAAGTCGAACCCGGAAGTGCTCGCCGTCGACTGCGGTACTCCAGCTCGGCGAGAGGAGTACCGCGGAGTCGACGGGGGAGCCTGCCTGCCGAGTGTGGACCAAGGTAAGTTCGAACTAAGGTACTTCGAACTTCAGCTACGTTATTCACGTAGCTGAAGTTGCGTACCTTAGTTCGAATTAGGGGGGTAGTGTAGACCTGGCCTCAGTTTTGAATGAGGCAGTACCCACCTCTCATGGGTGCCCCTTTTCTGGGTCTGAGTCTGCTTTTCTTTCAGTTCTTGCAAGGTGGTGGCACCAACTTCTCGCAGGCGCGCCCCCTCCCATTTCCTTCACACCCACACCACCTCCCTAATCCCCTGGCCAGTGGTTCTTTCGGCGAGTCTTCAGTGACTCAGCCCTCTGGTTGAGTCACACACTCTGTGCCCCCTTCAGGGGTATACAGTGTCTAGTTCTTTCTCATGGCCCTGATATGGCATAGCACCAAGGCTTCCTCCCCAGAGACACTGCATTACCTAACACTCTAACGGGCCTATCGCGGTACCCTTAGTTGGTGTGTCCTCCTTGGCAGCCCTCCCAGGGCTCAGTTGTCAGCCAAACCAGGTAGAAGGGTTGTCTAGTGGTTAAGGCAGAGGCCTGGGGCTCAGGTGTTCTGGGTTTGATTCTCTGCTCTGCCACAGACTCCCTGCTTACCCTTGGGAAAGTGACTTCATCTCTATGTGCCCTAAATCCCACCTGCCAAATGGGGCTAATGCTGACCCTGCCTCCTCGGCTAAATCCATTCATGGCTGTGTGATGATGTGGGAAATGGAGATACCAAGGTGGGTAGATTTGGACTGAATTTCTCCACAGTCTGAGAGTAAGAGCCAACTCTGAGTGCGGGGATGGGAGAGAGAGGGGTTCAAGCCAGCTCTGCACAGAGGGGGGTCGGTGTTTCAGCCCTGCAGCTTCTGCCATTAGGGTGGCTGGGGTTCCTGAGCTGGGGGCTTCAGGCCTGCGTCTTCTCCTCCCCGCATAGTGCAGTTCCTGCTGGGGTCCAGCACTTCTACTCCTCTTCCCCTCTCCCTCCCCCACCCAACATCGCTCCTGCCTGGGTCCGGGGCTTCTCCTCCTCCACCTCTCCTCCCCTCCCCCGCCCAGCGCAGCTTCTGCCAGGATCCGGGGCTTCGCCTCCCCCTAATCTGACACTGTACCTACCCCCAGCCCTAGCCTAGCTGGGCTCCCTTGGGTCACCTGATGCCTCCTGTGGCCGGAGTCGAGCCTGGCTGGCAGGGAGCTGCCATACAGGTGAACGCCATGACCACCAGCCCAAGAGGTGTGGGGCGGCACCAGGTGAGCAGGGGCTGTTTGCACTGCTGCTGATAGCCCAGCACTCCCGCCCACTTCTAACCCTAAGGCTTTTTTTGTGTGTGCATGTAACTCACTCAGCCCCTGCTGGAGCAGGGAGGCACAAAACAGTTGAACCTGCCTGACAAAGAAACAGCTCATCTGCCAAGGCACCCACGAAACAGCTGATCCCTGGCTGCCAACAGCTGGTCATCCCGGTGGGTGCTGAGCACCCCCTATTTTTTTCCAGGGGTGTTCCATTCCCGGAGCACCCACGGAGTCGGCGCCTATGCTTCCTTCCACTGATCAGAGGTACACGCACAAAGGTCATGACAGACAATATAGCATGCATGTATTACATAAACCATCAAGGAGGTGCCAGATCGCCTTACCTTTGTAGGGAAGCACTAAAGCTATGGAACTGATACACTTCCCACAATGTTACAATATCAGTGGCCTACCTACTGGGAATGCACAACACGACAGTGGACCGTCTCAGCCACAAATTCCCACACAGCCACAAATGGGAGATAGACTCAGTAGTACTCTGAGACATATTCCGATGATGGGGGATGCCGATAATAGACTTGTTCGCTACTTACCAGAGCAAGAAATGTCCACGGTACTGCTCCAGAGCGGGCATTGGCCAGGACTCCATAGGGGACGCTCTCCTCCTCTCATGGGACAAGGGCCTTCTTTATGTCTTCCCCATTCCCTCTATTGCTAAAAGTCCCATTTGAAAATAAAATGAGAGAAAGCAAACATCATACTGATTGCTCCCACGTGGCCCGGACAGATGACCCGCCCACCTCCCCTCTACTTTGGAGTTCTCATCATAAACTCTGTGGTAGAGAAGTAACTGAGGAGGGTTTGCCTGCATAGCACTCGTTAGCCTTGTGGCAGAGCATGATGGGGGAGGCAGTGCATGTATGTGCAAAACGGACACTGCTACCAAAATTCTTAGATCAGCAGTGGAGGGACACGGACACACATACAGTGGAGCACCCATAAGGACATACATCTCAAAGAACCACCGTTACTGCACAAAGTGAGTAATTTCTTCTTTTAGATGTAAGTTGCACTATATGGCCATGATCCTACATTAGAATAAATTAGTGTGACCCTTGCTCCTACACAGAATTCCATGTTAATGCAGTGGACTCCACATGGATGAAGTGGTTTGTATTAAGGGATCCCAAAGCAGAATCAGGGCCTGTATCACATGGATCAACAGTCAGCTGCTGTTTGACCTGCAGATAAGACAGTTCGAAGAACTCCTTTGAATGGATAACAATCTACACCTGTAAAATTCCATCCAAGATAATCTTCCTTTTCTTACAAACATCCTTTCACACCACTCAGATCGTTAGCAGTTCTGTTCAGCACTTTGATGATGGATATTATTGTATCATGAATCTGTTTGGCTTTTTGCTGTATTTGAGAATCGCCTGAGATATTACAGCTTACTGTGTGTTTGTAGGCCTGCAGTTTTCCATAACCTGTAAGAGCATAAATATCTTTTTGTGTGTGACACATGCTTTTTTTTTTTTTAACATTGCTCAGGCAACACCAACATTTCTCAGACGATTTGGAGATCAACTTATTAAGTCAACTGTGTTGTCTGCCAGTACTTCACTCCGTGTCTTAGCCCTCGGTGGAGAAGCATTTCCTGCACTGAATGTCTTGAGAAGCTGGAAGGGCAGGGAAAACAAAACACATGTTTTTAATCTCTATGGCATTACAGAAGTATCAAGCTGGGCCACATGCTACAGGATTCCTGAAGAAGTTCTTAGCTCTGATATTCGGTGAGAAATTTCACTGTTTTGCTAGCTGCTTTGGCACACACAAAGTTTGCAGTTGTTAGTGATCAAGTATTAAGGGCCCAACATTGCAAGCCCTTTGCAGGCAGAATCCCTATTCACTTGGCTGGAAGTTGCATATGTGGAAGGATAACTGCTGATGAACATAGGTTTAGAAATAGTAGTGGTGCTTGGCTTTATCCATTTCAAAATGTTATGTTTTCACAGTGGTTTCTTGCAAAATTATTGTAAAAAGTTGACCTGAAAATCCAATAATAGATGTAGTAACGATACTTAGCGCACATATGCTTTTTCATTCACTTCAAAGTGCCCTGCTAAGCAGAGAAGCATTATCTCCATTTTATAGATGGGGAAACTGAGGCGCATAGGAGTTAAGGGTTCTATTATTTCACCCATCCTCACATTATGGCATACCTTACTGTTCAGCAGATAGTTCCTTTGAAATTATTCTATGAGTAAGGGCAGCAGAAATTGATCCTAAGTGATTTTTCTGAAGTAACTCAGGGTATGTCTACACTGCAGTTAAAAACCTGCAGCAGGCCTGTGCCAGCTCACTGAAGAAGAGCTGAGAATAGAACCTGGTCTCCTGTTTCACATACTAGTGCACTATACACTGAGTCACATGGTTTCCTCAGTAATGAGAAGGCTGTTTATGCTGGAAGAAATTTAACAGAGGTTATGTTAACTTCATATATATAGGAACAGGTGAGTCTAGTTACAGTACAGAACCTAGCAGTAAAATTAAGTAAATACTATAATTAGCTTCCATCCTCTCCTCAGCACATGACATATGATGCATTGCTAATGGCTTTCTTGGTCTCTTTGGCATTATACTTTAACCATTCTGTCAATGCTTTCTACTAATTTCATATAATTCCTGGTGTTTGTGGTCAGGGAACTTATTAATTATAGAGGGTTTAGAAATTCTCATAGGAGCTGTGGAAATGTGTAGACACTGCATGATGCTCCTGACCCTCAGAAGTTTTCATTTTGCTTTCTGAAATATGTAGCCATGGTCACACTTTCAAATTAACTACCCTGTATTTCCCCTCCGTGGTCCCTTGAGGGTATCTGCTTAAGGTTTCCAGCTCTCAGCTATTACCTGTCTTGGATGCAGCCCTGAGTCTTTCCTTTGTGATTGGGATTTTAAGTCTGCACAGATCCATGCCTTACACTATGATATCTCCAGCAAGCCAGTCTGCCTAAAGACAAGTGCCTGTGCATTCCTCTCTTTCTGAGGGCTCTGAACAGTGTGCTGCCAGCAGTTACAAATTACCACACAGCTTTGTCTTAATAAGCACATTAAGGTAAAAGTATTACAGAGAAAACATAATAAAAACAATCAACAGATTTAAACACACACTAAACATATCAGAAAACATGTCAGTCTCATGGGGCCTTAGTCGGTGCAAGTCTTTCTATGCTTTCTGCAAGGTCCTGTCTTTGTTAGATCAGAAAGAAGGCCCTGTGTCCGTTCAAGGTCATCCATTTATACCAAAAGCCCTTTCTTTGTCTTCTAGTGCCTGGAAAACCCATCTTAAACCAGTATAAACAAACCCACTGCAAGGGTTGGTAACTAGCTTGTGGTGTTTAATCTTAGTGGCACACCTTAATTACCCCCCCCACTGTTTTTAATTCCTATAGGAGTGGTGGTAATCCTCCTCCCTGGAATAGAACACAATCAGACATATTAAATTCATAAATTTAATATAATGGCCCCCCAAAATGGGGTAGCACACCCATTGCCTGGCATCCTTAGTTACATGTGTAACCTGTGCTAGATGTGTTTTATGAAGTTTGCTGAATACAAACCAGCATCTTCTTTTGCACAAATGATATCTCTTGTTAATCTGATATTGATGTAAGTGGATCCCCAATAACACATGATGATTGGTCATAAAGTGCCAATACTCCCAGTGAAATCAGTAAAGAGCTGTCTTCAAAATCTGCTGTTGCAATATGGCTTTTTATTAGGCAGTTATTTATATAAAAATAAATTGTCTCATTTGTGAAAAGGAAATCAGAACTTCTGTAAACAAATTTGCTCATATTTCTGTTGCCTACTTGGGGTTCTAGTCTGAAGAAATTTACAACTGGGAGCAGAAATCATCTGGCGGTTTCTCTTGGAAGTCCAGCTGCCAACATTTCCCCAATGGCTGAACTTCCAAGTGAAATGCTGTTTTTTCTTTCAGCTTGGCTGCTGCGCTCCAGAGGTAGCTGTGCTGCTTTTAATTTCTACTTACAAAGGTGCCAGTAAATTGGTAATATTTATAACTTCTTCGGGTTCTTGGGCCTCACTATGCTCACTATGTGCCACTGGTGGTGCAAAAGGAATGAAAAATCGATCTCCTTTGCTGGTGATTCCCCTGGCATGGAGACTTCTAAGCTGCAACAGAGCTGGTATAGACTTCTCCTGCACCATCCCCAGCAGCCCCCATTGTTGGGGGCATGGTTGGAGCACACTGTGCTCTGAGTGATGAATGGCTCCTTGGGCAGATAGTCAACCAATGTAAATTAATGCTAGGTACCAGCAGAATACCTGCCCTAAGATCAGAGAGCTGCAGCTGACTCCCTAGGCTTCCTCCTTTCTATGTGGAGTCCTTGTGGCACCTTAGAGACTAACAAATTATTTGGGCATAAGCTTTCGTGGGCTAAAACCCACTTCATCAGATGCATGGAGTGGAAAATACAGTAGGGTATAAATACATAGCATATGAAAAGATGGGAGTTGCCTTACCAAGTGGGAGATCAATGCTAACGAGCCAATTCAATTAAGGTGGAAGTGCCCTTCTCAACAGTTGACAAGAAGGGAAGAAAAATCACTTTTGTAGTGCTAATGAGTTCAGTGTAATCAAGGTGGCCCATTACAAACAGGTGAGAGTATCAGCATGGGGAAATTAGTTGTTGTTTTTTTTTTTTTAGTGACCCATCCACTCGCAGTCTGTATTCAGGCCTAATTTGATGGTGTCCAGTTTGCAAATTAATTCCAGTTCTGCAGTTTCTCATTGGAGTCTGTTTCTGAACTTTTTTGTTGTTGAAGAATTTCCACTTTTAAGTCTGTTTATTGAGTGTCCAGGGATATTCAATTATTTGTTCTCCTACTGGTTTTTGAATGTTATAATTCTTGATGTCAGAGTTGTGTCCATTTATTCTTTTGCTTAGAAACTGTCCAGTTTAGCCAGTGTACATGGCAGAGGGGCAGTGCTGGCACATGATGGCATATATCACATTGCAGGTGAACGAACCCCTGATGGTGTGGCTGATGTGGTTAGGTCCTATGATGGTGTCCCTTGAATAGATATGCGGACAGAGTTGGCACCAGGGTTTGGTTCCTGGGTTAGTGTTTTTGTTGTGTGGTGAGTATTTGCTTCAGGTTGGGGGGCTGTCCATAAGCAAGGACTGGCCTGTCTCCCAAGGTCTCTGAGAGTGAGGGATCGTCCTTCAGGATAGGTTGTAGATCCTTGATGATGCGCTGAAGAGGTTTTAGTTGGGGGCTGTAGGTGACGGCTAGTGGCGTTCTGTTACTTTGTTCTTTGTTGGTCCTGGCCTGTAGTAGGTGACTTCTGGGTACCCTTCTAGCTCTGTCAATCTGTTTCTTCACTTCAGCAGGTGGGTATTTAAGAATGCTTGATAGAGATCCTGTAGGTGTTTGTCTCTGTCTGAGGGATTGGAGCAAATGCAGTTGTATCTTAGACCTTGGCTATAGACAATGGATCGTGTGATGTGGTCTGGATGAAAGCTGGAGGCATGTAGGTAAGTATAGCGGTCAGTAGGTTTCCGGTATAGGGTGCCAGTCCTCGCTTACAGAGAGCACCCCCCAACCTGAAGCAAATACTATGGGTGTGGGGGAAGTGTCCTTTGTTGTTGCTTTGTAGTGTATATAGAAGACTTGGATTTTTTTTTAATAAGATTATTTTTCTTGTTTTTACTTTAGGACTATAAAGTCTTGTCATCTTTGTTTTTGCTGGTGGTCTTTCAGTTCCAAGCGTGGGAGAGTTGACTCTTTGTTAAAGAGGTCTTTTTCCCATCTGCTTGTAACACATGTGTCAACTTTGAACCCACCCAGCGATTTGCAAATTGCTGCAATAGAGTGGAATAGGAAAGAAGGGGGAGGTTATTATTGGGGGCAAAGGTGCACTTCAGAGTGCTTCTTTTCCAGTTAATCAGCAAGAGGTAGGGAATTCATTGGTGGACCAGTCTTGCAGATCGGAAATTGTAATGAGTTGCCACAGCCCAAATAGTGGGAGTTGGTGGAGGAACTGCTAAGAGAGGAGCATGATGAGGAGGAAGCTGGATGGGGCCCCACACATCTCTCTTCACATGGGTTATATCTATACTGCAGTTCAGTTTATGCTTCCCAGCATGGGTACACTGACATGCACTAGCTCTGCTTGAGCTGATGCACTAAAAATAGGAGTGTAGCCTGGGGTAGCATGTTCGCAACTGCAGTGTATACATACCCACAGACCTCTGCAGTGTCTATGGTCGGCCTGCATTTTGAATTTTTTGTTTTCTCTGCTATCTGAAGGAAAAGATTTTTACTTTTAATTTTTTTTAAATGTTTAGATTTGATTCCCCTGTACCACTGGGATCACCACTGCTTGGAACAACAGTTGAAGTCAGAGATGCCACTGGTTCTGCAGTTCTAGACGGAGAGGGACAAGTTTTCATAGGTTATCTTATATTTATTTCTCTTAATTGATTAGTTTCAAAAAAATCTTCATGTTTTAATCTCTGTGCATTTTGTTTTCTAAAGTGCCATTGCCTGTATAACAAAACACTCTGAAATACAGAAGTGAAATCTGGTGTTTTCTCTAGCAATGTACTTTTTAAATTGTATACAGTATTTAAACAGTTTACTGGGCTGGATACTGATTTTTGTGATAAAACCCTGTCAAAGTTCTTTAAGGGCTGTCAGAATTATTGTTTCATACATTTAGATATTAAAATCTAAAAGCCACTGCTTGTATCTTTTCAATTTAAAACTACCTTCAGTAGTGTCATATGCTCTTCAGTGGCGAAAGAATCAATCTATTCTCCATAGGCCATCTGTGCCAGCACAGTTGGTGGATGTAAACCCTCCGAGCAAGACATGGGTGGCTGATCCTTCTCAATTAGAAACTGCCCAGGGAATAAAAATTCCATAAACCCTAAGAAGACTGCATCACAACATTCAGAGAAATGGTTCAGGCTCTTTCATTACAACCTGAAACAGGATGGGACATGTAGATTAGCCGATACCACCTTGATGGGGGCCACATATCTAGCAATATAGGCTGACTTTGAGAAATCAGCTTAACAGGCAAGAAATTATCATTATTTTATACACAAAACCAGTTTATTTTAATGACTTGTTTTCTGCTTCCATTTGGCTCAGTATAAATAGAAGTTATTTAACTGCATCAGTTAAATTAATTGTAGGATACAGTCCCACTGATACTTCTGCTTTCAGAAGTTTAGTTCCAAACGTTAGTGTCTTATATATGCCAAATGTTAACAGCTCTTTGCCAAGTTATTTTAATACTTGTAACATTCTGAAGTATGAGGTAGGCCCTTCATAATTTTGTAATTCTAAGCTATAATATTACATCCTTTTGCACAGGTGGTAAAGAACGAATCTGCTTCCTTGATGATGAAGTAACTGTCCCTTTGAACACAATGAGAGAAACAGGGGACTTTGTGAGAGTGAAGGATGCAGAGATGTTTTTCTTAGGACGGAAGGACAATCAGATTAAACGTCATAGCAAACGTCTTAATATTGAATATGTACAGCAGGTAATGTGATGTGTAATGCTCGGAGCTTATGCAATGTGGAACATTATGGACAGATAGCTACAGTGACTTGTTCATCAGCAAAAAAGTGCAAGAGTTAATATAATTGAATCAAACTTTGGGTGTAGATTTTTCAAAGTGCTCAGCATCCCAACAGCTCCCATTGTTCTTAAGCATGCTGCCAGATGCTGAGCTCTTTTGAAAATCTGGCCTAAATTGTTTGTAGTTTATTTTATGCAAACTAAATCTCAAAACTGTGTAGAGAATTTGACAACTGAAGAATACTAACGTGTGTCATTGAAAAGTGTAGTGTAGTAGTTTAGAGCACAAGGGTGGCATCAAGACTCTTAGATTCTGTTCCTAGTTTAAGTGGCCTGGGAAAGTCATGTAACCCTTCTTTATTTCAGTTTGCCCATCTGTAAATGGGTACAATAAATCCCTACCTCAGGCAAGTGCTCTGAGGATTGATTAATATTTCTAAAGCACTGAGACCCTTGGGCAAAAAAGACTATATGAGTACCAAATGTTGATTACAATTAGATCTGTAATGAGTCAAATATCAGCAGAGAGAGAGATTAACAGATGTTGACAAAGGAGAAGAAGGGATATGAGGTATGGAAAAAGGAGGAGGATCAAATCCAAGCTGTCTTGTTAGCAGGCACAACTCAGTTGCAATCAGTGTTATTGCATCAGGGCTGTGTTTGGCTAGGAAAGTCAATGAGGCAGAGAGATGTACAGTATTGTTAATTAATGCTAATGCTTGATAGCAATGATCCAGGTTCTTCTCCCTACTGTGAGCAGTGGAAATGACTCTGGAAACATCCTTCTGTAGAGCTAGGATTGTAACTGCACTGAATGCACAAATAGCTCCTTACTGTCCCATAGGGCATTGTATTTCTGTCAAAATTAATGTTGTATCTCTGGGGACAAGGGGATGTTTGTGGTTGAATGAAGATATGCTTTAGTTACTCTTGTTTTTCATAAGGTGATCAGAGATATGTGTCTACAGAAAATGTTTTAAAATTTGTTTAGACTTGGTCTAATAAGGTGAAGCGTAGAAAAATGAAATGATTGGACCAAAGTCTTCCCTTAGTTACCACTGGTGCAATTTCATTGCATTCAGTTGGATGATACAAATGTAAGTGAAGGCAAAATTTGGCCCACTGAGTCCATTTCTTAATCTTTTCAGTAGGAGCCATTTCTGTCTAACTCAGAATGCTCATCCTCAAGGATGTTCCAAACTGTGCCCCCAGTTCACATCATCACATCAGTGCATCTGATGTTAGGTATCTGACTTAAACACATACAATGACATTCATATTCAAGGATGACATTTTATCTTTAGTCTAATCCAGGGATAGTCAATAGACGGACCATAGTCCAAATCTGGACCACAAGACACTTTTCAGTGGACTGTGGGGACAGAGGCGATGCGTGGGTGGGGCATGTGGGGTCACATGCCCCCCCCCCATTTCTCCTGATGCCTCTGATGGGTACAGTGCTCCCCCTGGCAGTGGTGCTCTCCGTGTGTCCGTATTTCGCATGGAGGGAGCAAAGCAGCTGGCTGAGCTCCTCCCACCCCCAATGGGGCTGCTTCACCTTCCTTGCTGCTGGAGTCCCAGTGTTGCTGCTGCCTGCTTTGCAGACTATCCACTGAGGTGAGTCAGGGGTAGAAAGTAGAGGCAACGCGTGGGACTCCAACAGCAGGGAAGGTGAAACAGTCCCATGGTTGGGGGAGAGGAGGAGCTCAGCCAGCCACCCTGCTTCCTCCGTGTGGTGCATGGACACACGGAGAGTGATGCTGGTAGGGGAAGTGCTACCTCCTCGCTTCTGGGCGTCCCAATAAATGGGGCGGGGGGTGTAACCCCCAGAACCTTCATATGTCTCTCCTCCCTCCCGCCCCCCGCCATAGCTATATGTCGCCTCTGCGTGCAGGCTGAAGCTGAGCTGGGGTTGGAGCCATGCGGAGCTTGTGCTCCAAGCGGTCCCTGGAGCCCACTGCTCCACCCCCATGTTCCCCACCCCCAAAGCTGACCTTGTGCCCCCAGCTTCGTGCCTCCATCCCGGAGCCTGCCCACCCACTCCCACCTCATATCCCCAGAGCCCACCCACCCCGGTCTCGTGCCCCCTGCCCCAGAGCATTTCTCAGAGCCCCCACCCTGGCCTAAGGTCCTTTCCAGGCCCAGTTCTTTGGGGCCAGTCCCCGGAGCCCTCTCCAGCCCTTCCCCCCTACCCGCTGTCCCAATCGGCCTCTCCCTCCCCAGTCCACCTCCAGTCACCCACCTCTGCCACATCCCAGGCTCCCCCCACGTTCCCAGGGCTACTATCTGGAGTCTCCTTGGTCCTTCCCACTATCTGGAGCCTCTTTCCTGCCCCTCTGCTATCCCAGCCCCCAAAGGCGCATCACACCGCTAACTGGATCATAGTTCAGCAACTTCACCTGCTTGGGTCTAAGCTCAAAAGTACTCTCACACATTCACACCCTGCTTTGCTGCCTAAATCCTAGCCCATACCTATTCCTCTCCCCTGCCACTTGGCTCGATTGAGGGCATGAAGGAATGTTGGGGGGGAGGGTGCAAGGAGCAATGCCAGGTGCCTCAGTCTAGCTCCATGTGTCCCATTTTCAATTAAGGGAAATAAGGTCACCTAACTCTCTGGGCAGGGAGCTGGCAGGCAATCAGGCAGCTTGGGGGGCAAAGGGGGGGCAATTGGGAATTAGGGGAGGGAAGCTGGGTTGGGGTCTGGACCTTGACTATATGTTGACCAAGAAATTTGGACCTTGACAAAAAATAGACTACCCTGGTCTAAACCTTTGGGTCTAGCTAAATCAATATATACTGAATAGTTTATGTAAGGTCACTGTTAAATGGGCTAAGCTTTAACTTTGAAATTCTTAAGGGGATTTGGATGACTCAAGTGATGGATAAAATCCAAATCAGGTAGGGTAACAAAAGTTGTTCAGATTTGATTGGTGTACAGTGATCAATTGGTGGTGTCAGCCCTGTTCCTAGAGGGGAGGTGTTCCCAGGATAAAACTGAGATTACATTTGGCCCCTTTGTCGGCAGTCTCAGCAGAAATGCCAACCATAGAATGAATATGGAGAGTGAATTTTGTTCCCACTCCTGTATGTGCCTCTTCCAGGTCGTTCCTCAAGTTCAGTGGTGTGGGTCACTGAGAAGTTTGTACTGCTGCTGCCTATGCTGTGGTTGCACTGTGGGATTAGATACATTCATTCTTCAGTGCTGTCATTCTGACACTTTTCATGAGAGCTAAATCCTTATTTAAATTAAACAAAAATAAAAACAAGGGGCGGGCAAGGGGGATTTCATGATGTTTGTGAAGCAACAAATTCAGTAGCTGCCAGTGTCAAAAAATAATCTTCACAATAATTCCTAATTTATTGGTTGTGTTTTTTTTACCCTGCACGTCAGCACAAATAAGGCTAATGTTCTTGTATTGCAGGCTGCTGAAGGTCTTTGTCATGTGGAAGCCTGTGCAGTGACATGGTATCGACAGGAAAAGTTAATCTTGTTTGTTGTACCTAAAGACAACTTAGCAAGAGACACTCTTAAGGAACTCCAGAAACATCTCCCAACCTACGCAATCCCTGATGAACTTGTGCTGATAGAAACTTTGCCTTTCACATTGCATGGTAAATGTTTGACAAGTGCTCTTCAGTGCAGATGCTGCTGTGTGCCTTTTCTGTTTTGTTTAGAAGCTACATTTGTTGTCTCTTCTTCTTCACTGAAACTAGACCCCAAAACAGTAGTAGCTGGTTCATGCACTATTACTTATTTTATTGCATTGTGCTCTGATGTGACCCATGGTATTAAGCCATCACCATAAGCTAGAGCTATGTTCTGAAGCAAATCTGTCTGGCTCTCATTTGTTTTCCATTGCATTCCTCTGTAGTGTTTATTTGACATCCTTAGACTCTCTGGAATTGAATAATAGTAGTTAAAAGCATTTTAAGTTTGAAAATACACACACATGTATTTGTTTGACCTGCTTTTGCTTCCATTGAAGTCAGTGCAACTGCTTTCAGTTGGGACAGGATGAGGCACTATATGTGGGTGGGTGTCGTATGATACATTTTCAAAGTCCTGCTCCCTTTTATGTGGGTGCAGTTGATTGCTGGTGTAAAAAAAATGAGTGCAATTTTGCCCACAAAGAAATCTAGACTGAGACCTAGATGAACATGTAGCCTATAACAACAATTTGAAAATACAAAGTCTAAAATGCAGTGAAAAAAAGCTTGTGCTTTTTATTTTGTTTGAAGGCAAAATTGATGTTTCTGAGCTGCGCAAGATTTACAGTAACCATCTAAATTCCAGAAGGCATGACAGTAAGCTGAGCGGAGCAGAGGAATTGTGGGAAAGATTGCAGTATTTATGGAAGGTAGTATTTTAAGCTGCCTTTTTATCATTGCCAGTGGATCATTATACATGTGTCAGGAATTAAACGGTTTTAATAAGTGTGACTAATGCAACCAGAATATTTTTGCTGCATGTACATTGTGTACTGTAGCTCCAGCCGTTCATTTAGTACTTAAATACAGTTTCTCTGTAACAGCCAGGAGGGAGCCTTTCCCCCCCACCCCCCATAAGCTGAAGTTGCAAACTGTAATGGGCTAAGCTGTTAGTGTATGTAGGGTGAATTACAGCCACATAATCTGTCATCAGTTTCAGAATACTTCTTCCCATGCCAAGCAAGAAAGCCATAAGGGAGGCCAGTAACTGCAGAATCTGAATCGAGCATAAAATTAGCACTGCTGAAATTGACACTTTCCCCCACGACTTGATCAGCCAGCATTTCTCAAAGAGCACCAAAAAGAGCAAATACAATCCTGCAAGGTGCTGAATTCTTTCAGTCCCTGTTGATTTCAGTGGGGGTCTGAGGCACTGACAGGCTCAGGCCCTACTTCCCTGTGGCACTGGGACATTGTTCACCTCACAAACTCTGTTCTTCGCTTCTTCTCTAGTCTCTCCTGAGTCTTCCAGATGATTCACCAAGCATTTCCAAAGATTCACTGTTTCTGTACAGTGGTGGAGATTCCTTGAAGTCACTACGGTTTCATGATGAGATTGAGAATTTGGCAGGCAAGGCCATTCCTGGACTCCTGGAAGTTATTCTCAGCAGCTCCATTGCTGAGGTTTACCGACATGTTCTTAAAGCTGTATTCCCAAGTGAGGACCAAATAATGAATCATAACACTGTGAAAAGAAAACTGAATGAAAGCAGTGGAGGGGAATTCCATGGAGAACACACAAAACCAAAATCTAGAAGGTACTTTAATGCTGCTGCAGGATTGATTGCATTTATTGCACTAAACCGAGGAAATCGGATGTCGTCGATGACTTCCCCTGAGTCTCTTATGAGACCATATAATGCAGGACAGGCAGGAACAGAGTTAAGACAACAAGCATCTTGTTCATCTGGTGTAACTTCTAATTCAATGAAATATGAAGTGACAGAGAATAAATCTGAAAAGAGCAGAAGCCGTCCAAAAATTGCAAGCAAGACAAATGAAACAGGTACTCATTCTGTAGAACAAGCTCCTTCAGAAATGCCTGAGAAGCTGATATTACATGTAAGATGGAAGTCAAATATGGGCAAATGTGTAGATGCCTCCCCATTAGTTATAATACCAGCCACGGATGATTTATCAGCAACTGTATACGTTGGGTCTCATTCTCACACAATGCAGGCAATTGATTTACACTCAGGAAAAATCAAGTGGGAGAGAATCCTTGGAGATCGTATTGAATCCTCTGCATGTGCGTCTAAGTGTGGAAACTTCATTATTGTTGGTATGTATTTTAAATGGTTTTCCTTTTTCTTAAATTGTAACCAGATTACACAGCAGCTTATTCAATGTCAAGCAATATGTAGCTGGCATCTCTACTTCCACTAACCCGTGTTCTGTGTCTGTCTAAAATTAAACTGCAGTAAATGGGAACAAAAGAGAAAAGCAGTCTCAATGCCACTATTGAGGGTGGCTGGGCCCTTTAAAGCGAAGTGGATTCCAATTCACTTGTGACAAGTGTAGCTCATCTCCTCAGGGGAGGAGGATGAGTAATAATGAGTGAAGTCATGTAACAGATGGGTCAGGTGGCTGAATCAGGCCTAAGGTAGATAAAGCAAGAGACCTAGAGAGAGAAAGTGGGTGTTTGCAGATTCCTCAGGCAGAAAGAAGGCTCCTGTAGGGCCCTGAGTCAGCAGAGGAGGTCTGTCTGTTGGTCTCTTCCAATCTAGAAAGGAATAATATTGAGAAAAGGAGCAACCATTTGAGGGGAGCTGATCCAAGGTCACAGCTGATAGGAATAAGCACAGCTCCAAGGAGGGGAACTGTGAGGCCCCTCTGTTAGGAGAGGAAAACTTTGGAAACCTAGAGAGACAGATCCGCAGGTGGGAGGAACTGGGCTCAGCTGGGAACTGGGTAGAGGAGCCTGTTTTGTGTTTGAACTCTGAAAGGAATTTTAAAGAGAGGATGGACACTCAGGGAGGAGGGGCTGGTCCCACCTTGAAACTGGGGTGAAGATTCTGTAAGTTTGAGTTCTATTTTGAATGACCCTGTGCAGGACTTAATACACTGGACCATGGGAAGGGAATATCTAAACAGTATGGACTTTTTAAGGGCCCCTCAGCAGCCATGCCAGATCCTGAGCAGGTGTTCAGGAGGCAGTAACCCTATCACAACCATAAAAAATATTAGCAGGGCAACTTATTTAAAGTATTGCAATCAAGAAGGAGTATTATGTATTAATGGATTTATTCTTCTTTTCTTAACTGTACTGTACTAGTACATTGATAATCAATAGGTAAACGTTCCTTTGAAGAATTTAGTTAGAACATAATAATTGAACTGCTTAGAAAAGCATGGGATGATATTTTTTAAAAATGTCTTTAAGGTAAGCTTTAAAAATTAAGAGGTAGTGCAACCCACCCACCCCCTGGGTGTGATGTTCTGTCCCATCTAGTGGCACTAAGACCACTTAAAGAGAGATTAATGAGTCTGCTCTATAGCCTTAGTTAAGAGCCATCTGTAAGCTCCAGAGGTCCCAGGTTCAATCCTGCCTGCCGACGACTGTGGTCTGTCGGTGTTACCGTAGAACTTAGTGTATGATACTTCAGAAAGTTAAATCTAGTGCAAAATAATCTTTTTTTTTTTAAAAAAAGCTTTTTTGGGTACTCTGAGCAAAGGTCACTTATACAAGATATTGGCAAATGCACTTTCCACTGCATTGGTATATGCTGTCTGAATTTTAAAGCAGTTTGTTTTTGGCATGTCAAAATGGCCATAATTGCCTCATAAAGGATTAATGTGTCACCTGTAACTGACCTCCCCATGAAAAATCAGGAGGGTTTTTGTCATCTGCTCAGATGAAAAGAGAGTAATTAAATACTCACTAATGTTATCTATGTGGTGCATGCACACCTGATATGTCTAACGTGTTAAATAGTACAAAGCTTGGATCCTTTGCCTTTTGACTTGACATAAGACAGTGGTGACCAAAGTTTTGGCTGATATTTTGATTGCTGTTGAGCTTGCAGGTAACAAAATTGTGCTGATGTTTTATTATGCCCTAACGTCTCTTGAACTAGAGTCTGGATTTTATTAAACAAAATGGAGGCTCTTTATTATACCCCTCAGTCTCTTTATTGCCAGATGCACTGTTGTTGTTGCCATGTTGGTCCCAGGATATTAAAGAGACAAGGTGGGTGAGGTAATATCTTTTATTGGACCAACTTCTGTTGGTGAGAGAGGCAAGCTTTATGTTTATTGCCAGAAACATAAATGAGAATAAAAGTAATTTCATTAATATGCACAAACTTTTCACTTCCCTTGTCCATATTCAGTAGCTCACCCGTCCTCCAACAAACTTCACAGTAATAGCACAGTAAAAATAGGCATAGCTTTAAAATGACTCAGAAGAAGAGCATTGAGCGCTTAATGTCAAATGCACTTGTGAGGTTTTATTTTCAGCAAGAAGCTTGAATGCAGAAAGTGCTGGGAAATATGTTAGCTCGTGAGTCAATCTATCACCTCCAATCTTTTGATCAGCAATGACGCAGTTAAAACGCTAATCCAAATATCATTACCTGTTTTTTTTTGTTTTTTTTTTTCTATTGCACTTTATTTTATCCAGGCTGCTATAATGGTTTTGTGTATGTACTCAGAAGCGATAATGGGGAAATACACTGTATCTTTACCGCAGAAGATGCTGTGAAAAGCTCTGCAGTTGTGCATCCTTCCACTGGACTAGTCTACATTGGATCGCATGACCAGCATATATATGCTTTGGATATTTATGTAAGAAGTCACCCTGACTAACTTTATGTACATCAAAAGTAAAACATCTGACCCTCTTGAACCATATCTATGGTAATACCAGCTTAAGCTCCATCAGTGTTGGCAATTTTGGGAGCCCTAATGTAAACAGACTGCCAACTGCTTTCATTTAAGCCTTGAGTTAATTAGGCCTGCTTGGAGTAGGGTTAAATGACCGTGATTAAAAGTACTGTTGGCAGTCTGTGGTCTCCCTACATTACACTCCCAGCACTGCCAATGCCAATTCCGAACTATATGGCAAATTACCCTCTATCACTAGTACGGAACTGTGTGGTTAGGGCAAATCTAAAACCTGTACTCCCAGTGCAGGCAACTTGTAATAAACCCACAATGGGTTGAGAGAAGGAAAGTGATGTGGGTGTGTATTACGTATTTCTTAGCTGAGTTTCCAATATTTAGCTCTGTGAAAGAAGAAACTGCCCTGAGCAATATGGGTTTCTTTGATTGCTGGCAAATTATAATCTTCACTTAAGTAGTATTTTCCAAGTAAACTTGCTGTTGATAAAACTTTGACGTCCGAGTCCTTGCAAATAACATAATGAACTTTAACTCTCAGTTATCAGATTGTATAGCTTTTTATATACTTTTTCTTGGATTGACAGAAGGAGGAACGTGTCTGGAAGCTGCACTGTGAAGGTGGAGCTGTGTTTTCATCTCCATATCTAAGTATCTTGCCAGATCACCTATATATTGCTACACTAGGAGGACTTTTATTGGCTGTAAATCCAGTATGTACCTTCCTTGCTATCTCTGGGCCAGATCTTGAACCCTTATTCAGCCAAAACATGCTCTGAAGTCAGTAGAAGTTTTGCTTCAGTAAGCACTGCAAGGTCATACTTTCTAATAACAATCTTTTTCATCCAGGGATCTCACTGCATTTCAAAAGAGAGCAGTATTATCTTGATTTTACAGATGGGGAATCTGAGGTGCAGAGAGACGAAGACTTAAATTCACACAAGGACTCTGTGAACCTCCTAACTTGGAGGTGCTCTACCTCCCAGTGGGATTCTCAGTCCCAAGTTAGTTGCCCAGGTTCCCTACACAATGTGTGGGGAGAGTCAGGTGCCTAAGAAAGAGATTCATGGAAGCTAGCGGGGGCTGCTTAACTTAACCAGTAGGAGATGCTGAGGAGAGGCATGTGGCCTGAGCACTGCCTTTCAAAGGTATTTCTGTGTCTAAGGCTTTGACTACATTGGCAAAACTTTTGTCGTTCACAGGTGTTTTAAAAAAACAACAACCACACACCCTCACACACACCCCAAAAGACAAATGTTTTGTCTACGACAAGCACTGATGTGAATAGCACTTTGTTGGCGGGAGTGCTCTCCTGTTGACAACACTAATGCTGCTCATTATGGGTGGGAGTTTTTTGTCGGCAGAAAAGCTCTCTCATGCTGACAAACAGCGGCTACACTGCGCGCTTTTTAGCAGCATGGCTGTAGCTGCACAGCCATGTTGCTAAAAGCTGTTCTAGGTATTAAGTTGGAGTAATCTCTGCAGAGTAGGTCTGCTATTGCTCTGCCGCTTGGGGAACTGAATTATCTTTTCTTGTGGCTATTCCCAGGGCCCAGCCCAGTTACTAGGAAGAAGATTTGCCCAGTAGTTTTGTGCAGCTTTCTACAATCACATTAAATGCCATGTCTTGTGCTTTGTCATTCACAGGATACGGGTAATAAGATCTGGAAAAGTTCCTGTGGAAAACCCCTCTTCTCCTCTCCTCACTGCAATGAGCAGTATGTGTGCATTGGATGTGTGGATGGGAATGTGTACTGTTTTAGCCACTCAGGAGAAAAGGTGAAAAACTATCACTATTAGATTATTCGACTTTCTTACATCACAAACTCTTGCTTTGATTTATCTTTTAGTAATAAATCGCAGTTTTATAAAATTGTTCTGAGGATTTCAGTGGTTAACATATATTAACACTTACACCAGCCAGGTAAAATAAGTATCAGTAGGTACCCATTTTACAGAAAGGTAAATTCTAACAGAGAGAGGTAAAGCAGTTTGCCAAAGGCTATCCAGCAAGTCAGTGGCAGGGTTGGAAATAAAACCCAGAATCCCAGTCTCTCCCCAGCCATCCCTCCATTCCTAATGCAGAGGTAAAAATCCTGAGCATCTCAGCTGAATTCTAACCATTTAATTTGGGAGGGGAGGATGAGAGGGATGTCAGGTGGTGACATTTTTGGTTTGACACTTTTGTTAGCAGATGCCAGGGATACACACAGCAGAGTTGAAAGCAAGAGTTGCTTTCAAGTCCCATCCCTATCTTTCAGATTTGTTTTATAAAGGTACTGACTGGAATTAAGGTTTCACTGACATGCTTATCAAGGTGTCAAACAAAATGCTGGTGTCATGGCAGAGGTACCTGTGTAAGTGTGTGTGTGTGTGTGTGTGTGTCTTGGTCTCATTCTTAGAATCTTGGATGTGATGGTAAGGTTTATTTTCTCAGAGATGTGCAAGATTCTGCATCTCTGGTTTTAAGTTTTGTTGTTGAAACTGTCGTTTGTTTGCCTGGGCACAGCCATAGGGTACTTAACTCACAAGTGTTGTCCATAGTAAAAATTGTCACTGATAAAATCATAGAATCATAGGACTGGAAGGGACCTCGAGAGGTCATTTAGTTCAGTCCCTTGCACTCATGGCAGGACTAAATATTATCTAGACCATGCCTGAGAGGTATTTGTCTAGCCTGCTCTTAAAAAAACTCCAATGATGGAGATTCCACAACCTCCCTAGGCAACTTATTCCAGTGCTTAACCACCCTGACAATCAGGAAGTTTTTCCTAATGTCCAACCTAAACCACCCTTGCTGCAATTGCTTCTTGTTCTATCCTCAGAGGTTAAGAAGAACAATTTTTCTCCCTCCTCCTTGTAACAATCTTTTATGTAGTTGAAAATTGTTATCATGTCCCCTCTCAGTCTTTTCTTCTCCAGACTACACAAACCCAATTTTTTCAATCTTCCCTCATAGGTCATGTTTTCTAGACCTTTAATCATTCTTGTTGCTCTTCTCCGGACTTCCTCCAATTTGTCCACATCTTTCCTGAAATGTGGCACGCAGAACTGGACACTGTACTTCAGTTGAGGCCTAATCAGCATTGAGTAGAATGGAAGAATTACTTCTTGTGTCTTTCTTACATCATGCCTGCTAATACATCCCAGAATGATGTTTGCTTTACTGTTGACTCATATTTAGCTTGTGATCCACTATGACCCCCAGATCCCTTTCCACAGTATTCCTTTGTAGGCAGACATTTCCCATTTTGTATGTGTACAACTGATTGTTCCTTCCTAAGTGGAGTACTTTGCATTTGTCCTTCCTGCATGTCATTCTATTTACTTCAGACCATTTCTCCAGTTTGTCCAGATCATTTTGAATTTTAATCCTATCCTCCAAAGGACTTGCAACCCCTCCCAGTTTGGTATCATCAGTAAACTTTATAAGTGTACTCTGTGCCATTTATTTAAATAATTGATGAAGATATTGAACAGAACCGGATCAGGAACTGATCCCTGTGGAACCCCACTCAATATGCCTTTCCAGCTTGTCTGTGAACCACTGATAACTACTCTCTGAGAACAAGATATATCACATCTACTGCTTTCCCGTTATGCTATTAGGTTGGTTTCACACAATTTGTTCTTGTCACATCCATGCTGACTGTTACTTATTACTAAAGCTGCGAGTTTGTTATGGATTCTGTGACTTTCTGGGATCACCATGACTTCTGCTATAATGGTCCATGTTCCCCCTCAGATTCTGACCCTTCTCTCAGGTCTCCATGTTTTGGACTTAACAGTGGGCTTTTGTCACCTGCCCCCATCGAACCAAGTTTAAACCCCTCCTCACTAGATTAGCCAATCTGTATCCAAATATGCTCTTCTCCTTCCTCAATAGGTAGACCCTGTCTCTGCTTAGCAGTCCTTCTTCCCAGAACAGCATCCCGTAGTCAAGGAATCTAAAGCCCTCCTGGCGACACCATCCTCACAGCCAGGCATTCATCTCCAGGATGCAACTGTCTCTGCCTGAGCCCCTACCCTTGACCGGAAGGATCAGAGAGAACACCAACTGTGCCACCAACTCCTTCACCCTTACTGCCAGAGCCTTGTAGTCACTTCTCATCTTCTCAGGGTCATACCTTGCAGTATCATTGGTGCCCACATGGATGAGTAGCATGGGGTAGTAGTCAGAAGGCTGGATGATCCTTGACAGTCCCTTCCATAACATCTCGGATATGGGCCCCTGGCAGGCAGCATACCTCCCGGGATGCCATGTCAGGCTGACAGATGGGTGCCTCCGTCCCTCTCAGAAGAGGGTCACCAACCACCACTACCCGACGTTTCCTCCTGGGAGTGGTGGCTGTGATCTTCACAGCTTGGGGGGTACGTGGCTTCTCCTTCTCCACCTTTGCAGGTGATTCCTCGTTGCCAGGGCAGCATAATGGTTCTTCGTCACTGGTGGGAGTAGTGGGGGAGCACTGCCTGCTGCAAGAAGTAACCAGCAGCCAGTGTCCTCCCTTTGAAAAAGCCACATCCTCCTCTCCTGATGGCATGACAGCAGCCCTCTCTAACTGGATAGCTTTCCCAGCCTTGGATGTCTGATGTTCTAAAACAGTGATGCTGGGACTCCTCCCCCCCACACTTCATTGGCTTGCAGGGATCTTTATGTAGGTGATTCTTGGAACTCCCACAAGATTGGATTTGTTACACTACACCAATACAATGAGGAAAGGGGATGTGGGGGGACACCTCTACTGTAATGGCCTTGAGGTACTTACTGTGTTGCCTGTTTAGCCTCTTTTTAGTAGAGCCTCCACATAGGTGAAATAATTTACAGGAAACGAGAGGGAAAAGGTGGTTGAGATAATATCTTTTGTTGGTGAGAGAGACAAGCTTTCAAGCTTACTCAGAGCTCTTCTTCAGTTCAGCTCTGTGTAAGCTTGAAAGTTTGTCTCTTACCAACAGAAGTTGGTCCAATAAAAGATATTACCTCACCCACCTTTTCTCTGGAATATCCTGGGACCAACATGGCTACAACAACACTGCATTACAGGAAACTATCATGTGAGTGCCTGCCTACTGAATTTATGTGTGGAGCTTAGCTCATGAATGTTGCAAGTATTTTCTAGCCATGTATTATATACTGTACACCATATGCCAGAATCTAGATGATGCAGTATATTTGTCCTCTCTGTCAACAACTTGTCCCTAAAGATTAAATAGATGTGTCATTGGTAACCTGAACAACCTGTAATAATGGATTATTTTTTTAATACTGTTCTGTAGGTTTGGCAGTTTTCCACCAGTGGACCAGTCTTTTCATCCCCATGTATCTCAAGTTTAACTAAGCAAGAAATATATTTTGGTTCCCATGACCGCTTTATCTACTGCTGTAATATGGAAGGTAATTTACTGTGGAAATTTAAAACCACTTCAAGTGTATATGCAACTCCCTTTATTTTCCATAGTCATGACTTGGAGAGTGAAACGCTGCTGGCAGCAACATCCACAGATGGCACAGTGTGGGTCCTGAATGCTAAGACTGGATTGGTAACAGGTGTCAATAAACTTCCAGGAGAAGTATTCTCTTCCCCTGTAGTATGCGGATCAAGGCTCGTTGTTGGCTGTAGAAATGATTACGTTTATTGCCTAGATTTGTGTATCGCTGAAGAAACAGCTACTAGGATGTGTTAATCTGCTTTATCTCTAGTGTTTACACTTGGACATTAAGAACATCCTTAAATTGTACTTTAAAGCACCCTGGCCTGTAGGTGCTGCTCTTGGCCCATTCTACTTTTGTAAAATGTATCATGTTTGCTTTGCAAACTTTGTTAGTTAACAATTTTGCACCAACAGGCATGTCTACGCTGCAATAAAAGATGTGTGGCAGTGAGTCTCAGAGCTTGGATCAACTGACTTGGACTTGTGCTGGGGGGCCAACAAAAGCTCTTTTTAGTCCTGTAGCGGGAGCTCGAGTCAGTTGACCCTGGGCTCTGAGACTCGCTGCCGCTGATTGTTGCAGAGTCAATGTACCCATTGTCTTGTCTGGACTAGGAAAAATATGTGGTTTTCTTTTAAAATTTTGCCTGTGTGCTGTTTAAAACATGATAGTGCTTAGTGGCAACAGTGTGTAATACTTTTTAAAAATGATACGTGGTCATGGACAACAGTAAACTCCCCCCAATCATGACCTCTGGACACATTTTTAAGATGTTAGCTAGCACCAATGTTCACCTAATGTAGACACTAACATGTTTTCAAAGTCAAGCTATTTTCCTAATCAAGAGAGGGCACTTGACTTAATGATTGCTCAGCATCATGTGTCTGATTTAAGCTGAATTTTGGTGAAAAATAAATGTGTTCACTCTGACATAACTGTTTCTGGCAATTTATATTGAATTTTGTGCCATATGTCAGGTCTAGCATGGAAATTTGCTTGTCTGTTTGGTCTCAAGTTTTCCAGTATTTGGTTTGGCAATTTAGTCTTTTTATTGAATGTATTAACATATTTTGTAAATAGATAACTGTGTCTCAGCGTGCCTACTGCACATGCATAGACTGAGGTGCTCTGCCCCTCCAAGCACCTTTGCCTTGAGGTTGCTATCTGTTGTGGGGAATCCTTCAGTGCTGATTATTCTATTCTATATAGGTTTTTAAAATGCGTTCGGGGGATGCAGCAGTGCCTGGGCTAGCCCCACGGGGGGGCAGGGAGGGAGTGCCACCCAGTTCTGCTCTGTCCCCAGCCTCGGGCCTCAGCTCCGCTCCTGGCCCCTGGCCCCGCTCTCAGCTCTGACTCGGAGGGGAAAGGTGGCAGACAGGTAAGGGGGGACAAGAAGTGGGAAGTTTGGGGACCACTGCTTTACAACTTAATCTTTTTACGGTATCTAGGGAAGCTGACCTAACTTGCAAGAATAAACTGAATCTTCATTTTTACACAGTGATCTATGTCCATTAGTAAATGCTTAGCCCAAAAATAGTTGATCTGAACATTGTGAAGTTTACACTGGAACCCATTCCAAAATTATATGATTGTTATAAGCCCTTTTAAGCCCATGTTTGAGTTTAAACACAGGAATAGTCTTATAGATATCAGTGGGTATGTCTACATAGCATTTTGGAGCAAGCCCTAGCCTGGGTCAACAGACTCTGCCTAGAGGGGCTTGCAGTAACACTAAAAATAGCTGTGTAGACATTTTTGATCTAAGCCAGGCATGGCCAAACAGCAACTCGCGAGCCACGTGGCTTTTTTAGCATTAGTACGGCGTGCTGGGGCTCGGGCCTTTAGCCCTGCAGGAGGTGCCCAGATTCAGGGCTTCAGCTACACATGCACATTATAACAGGAAATTGCATCACGCAGGGCTGTGCGGACCTTGCGTGCTTGGGATATCCCTGCTTTCTGCACAAAGTCTGTGTTTACTGTTAAGTCGGATTTCAATAGTTCTCTGAGTGATGATCTCACTGGATTCCAACCATGCACATGCACCCCATGCGCTGGAGCCAGAACTGTTCATAGTAGTGTCTGTTGACCTGCATGTGAGTCGTACATCAACTGTGTGACACATCCGAGGCTTTAAGAGGCCATGCAGGTCCAGTTCCCTCTTACTGCCACATGGCCAGAGACAGAACCTCTGTTTCTTGGTGCTCTTAGCTTGCACCTCTTTTTCCTTGTACTTAGTTTTTTGTTGTTTTTTTCCCGCCCTTTAGTTGTAGTTAAAGCTCAGATTTTGTCATGGTAATTTTTAGTAAAAGTCAGACAGGTCACGGGCAATAACCAAAAATTCAAGGAAGCCTGTGACCTGTCTGTGACTTTTATTAAAAATGGTGATGGGGGGGAGGGGGAGACAAGCTCACAGCAGTTGGGAGCTGCGGGTCCCCACTGCCCGTGGAGGCTCGGAGCTCCAGGACTGCAGGGAGTTGCTTGGCGCTCCAAGAGCTACCTGCTGCCCATGGTGGCTTGGTGCTCCAGGGGCCGCCTGCTGTGGCTCAGCACTCCAGTGGCTTGGCGGTCCGGGCAGGCACCTGGGCGCTGCAGGGCCCCCCACTGCCCGTGGGGACTGGGCGCTGTGGGAGATGCCCCATCCCCATGCCACAGCTGGGAGTTGCAGGACCCCTGCACCTGAGATCACTGGTGCCCCCCACTAGCTGACAGCTCCAACCCTGCAGCCCCTAGGGCTGAAGCAGAAAATGTCACAGAGATCTCTGGTAGTCACAGATTCTGTGACCTCTGTGACATAATCATAGTCTTAGTTGTAAAGTTAGTTGTCCTTTCAGATAATTTGTTAGTTGTTGCCATTTTGGACTTTTCTTCCCTTCACGGGACTCTTCCCCAGTGCAGGGTCTATGCCCCAGCAAGCTGGGTTTAAGTACTGTGCTTCGCGCCCTTGCGCCTTCTCTGTGAGCGACGAGCACCAACCTTGCCACTGCTCCATTTGCAGCTTGCTCCCACCTCGGCCTCTGTAAGCTCCTCATGGAAGAGGTGATGCAGCCACGTGCACCTTTGGATCCAGCACTGGGGGGATCTGTCGGAGTGCCGAGCACTTCTCCCAGTACTTCCTGCCTGGCGCTAGCGGCACTGCTGCCTCTGCCCAAATCCCACCGTGTGCGCAAGAAGCACAGTCATGGGCAAAGGGCGGCTCACCAATGGGGACCACCCCTAAACGCAACATTGCCTCCCTGAGTCGTGCCAAGTCGTGCATCGACTCAGAGGCACCCACTCCAAAGAAGCCTCGTTGAGAGCATAAATCCAAACATCGCACTCTGCTGGAAGTTTTATACGTAAGTGTTAACCCTATGTTAATTTTGTGGATGACAGTGACATGTTCAAATTGTAAGAATTGCATGAGGAAGAAAACCGAAGTTTTAAGCCAGAATAGGAGGAAGATTTTGCATTCACTGTTAAAGGTGGCAAGCCCCTGTGCCTTATCCGCAATGCATTGCTCACTACAAAGTGAGCAACTTGAAACTTCACTACTAAACGAATCACAATAACTTTTCATCTAAATATACACCTGAAAAAGAATTAAGGAAAAACAAGTTAACCCCATTAAAATTACACCTCAACAGACACTACTTTCGGCATTCAGTAAGGAAGCTGACATAATGACTGAAGCTAGTTTTGTTATGTCATGGAATATCGCTCGTGCCAACTGTCCATATTGTGATGGATAATTTAAGAAGAATATTGCAGAAGTGGTTGCAATTTTAGATCCAAATAACACAAGACTTCAATGACTAATAAAGGAAATTCCAATTTTGTGCCACATTATGGAGCGAGAGATCTCCCAGATCAGTGCTGATGTTGCAAGCAAGATGCAAAATGATCTAAAGAATTCTCTAGCATTCAGTCTAGCTGTGGACAAATCCACAGATATACAAGATAAACCACATCTAGCTGTATTTGTTTGCTGTATTTCCGCGGATATAATTGTGAGAGAAGAAATGTTGGACTTAGTGGCGCTAAAAGAAACAACCTGTGGGATTGGCATAAAGAACGCACTTGACGCAGCATTGACAAATGCTGCTGTATCGCTGGATAAACTAGTGAGTGTTTCAATGGATTGAGCTCCTGAAACTATGTGGGGGGGAAGGGCGGGAAAGTAGGCCTTATTGGACTCTTGAAAAGCGATCCCAAATTTCTGGAGTTTCTCCCTGTTCATTGCATGAACATCTCACAAGCAGGTACTTGAAGTACGAAAATGTTACGAAAATGGGCCTAGAAATTGTCAATTTCATCTGCTCGACTAGGAAGACTCATCAAGAGTTCAAAGATTTAATTGAAGAGCCAGCTTTTCAAGACAAACCTAACGATGTATCTTTCTACTGCATTGTGAGGTGGTTATCAACCAGCAATGTCTTAAATAGGTTTGTGGAACTGTTGGAGCCTATCAGTGCTTTCTTTGAAGAAAAGTCCTGTCTGCAACTGAAAGATGGGCAATGGATGCAGGATCTGATGTTTTTCATTGATATTATGCAGCATCTACAAACTCTCGACTTGGCCCTCCAAAGGAAGGATAAGATTATTTCTGACCTTATTCAGACAGTCTTCAGCTTCCAAAATAAGTTGAAGCTTCTGCAAAGAGACATGATGTCAAGAGACTTCAACCACTTTCCCCATCTCAAGAGTAGGGTAAACACATTCCCTGAAATTGAAGTAGAAGATCACAAACTTGAGGAATACAGAGGTAAATTACAAGGACTGCTTGATGACTTTCAGGCCAGGTTTAAAGATGTGCAGAAGCTGAGATCCTGCTTTGCCTTTTTTGTAAACTCATTCATGTTTGATGTGATCACCAATGGCTGTCTGATTCTCAAAACCATGGACATAGAAACATCTACTCTAGAAATAGAACTGTTGGAACTCTAGGAGGACCAGGCTCTAAAGACGATGCATACATCAGTCTACAATTGAGTTCTGGAAGCAAGTGCCAGGAATGGAGATATCCCATCTCCTAGAACCGGAAGGGACTTTGAAAGGTCTTCGAGTCCAGCCCTGTGCCTTCACTAGCAGGACCAAGTACTGATTTTGCCCCAGATCCCCAAGTGGCCCCCTCAAGGATTGAACTCACAACCCTGGGTTTAGCAGGCCAATGCTCAAACCACTGAGCTATCCCTCCCCCCCAATGAAGTAGCCTCAACTCAAAAAGATTAGTGTGCACCTCATTTCAATTTTCGGCACTACATACTGCTGTGAATCGCTGTACTCTATGATGAAGTTCATAAAATCGAAACGTGCAGTTCTTACAACGTAGCATATGACCGACCTCCTCCGTACCGCCTTGACAGCATATCAGCTGGATTTCCAAAGACTTGCGTCCAGGATGGAAACCCACAAGGCTTCTAGCTCTCGCAGTAATTAGCCATGATACAGTAAGTAGGATGCTAATATTGGTAAAAATGCATGTGTAAAGGTTGTGCATGTCTTATGGCTCTCAAACTTCTGAAGATTATCGTATGTGGCTCAGAGGGTCAGTAAGTTTAGCCATCCCAATCTAAGCAATAGGAGTTATTCATCCCCAAACACCTTCCTTTGACTAACTGGCAACTTCCATTAATGTTCTCAGGAATCTTATAAATTAAGGGTGGAACTCTGCTGTTTAGCTGAAATGAAATCAGTGGGAGTTACATGCCCAAATTTCTTTGTAGATCCCACCTTAAGTCTACAGACACTGCGCTGGAATTTACCTTATGCTATGACTGATCCTTTAAGATGCTTCAACTCCCATATTCCCAATATATTTTTCTGTAGCTAAGGGTGCTCAGGTTGTTTCTAATTCTAAGCCTGTTCTCCAATGTGTTTGCAACCCCTTCCAGCCTGGTGTTATCTGGAAATTTTATAAATACTCTCCACTGCATTGTCCAAGTCATTAATGAAAATATTGAATAGTAACAGACCCAGGACTGACCCCCGACTGATCACACTAGATTCACCCTCCCAGTGTGACAGTGAACAATTAACACCATTAATTTGGGCTTGAATAGGGTCTGGGAATGGCTAGCTCACTACAAAAGCAATTTTCCCTCTCTTGGTATTGACACTTCCTCATCAGTTATTGAGAGTGGACCACATCTATCCTGACTGAATTGGCCTTGTTAACACTGGTTCTTGACTTGTAAGGTAACTCCCTTCTATTCACATGTCAGTATATTTATGCCTGCATCTGTAATTTTCACTCCATGCATTTGAAGAAGTGGGTTTTTTTTAGCCACGAAAGCTTATGCCCAAATAAATCTGTTTAGTCTTTAAGGTGCCACTGGACTCCTTGTTGGTTCAGTAAACCATTGTAGTCAAAAGCATAATTATCAATCTTTCAACCAGTTGTTGTGCACCCAGTTTGTAGTAGTTTAATCTAGACCACATTTCTCATTTGCTTATGAGAATGTCATGTGGGACTATCAAAAGCCTTACTAAAATCAAGATATGTCACTGCTACTGCTTCCCCTCCCCCACCCCTCCATCCACTAGGCCAGTGACCCTGTCAAAGAAGGAAATTAGATTGGTTTGGGATGACTGGTTCTTGACAAGTCCATGTTGGCTATTCCTTATAAGCCTATTAGCCTTTAGGGGCTTACAAATTGATTGATAATCTGTTCCAGTATCTTTCCAGGTATTGAAGTTAGGCTGACTGGTCTATAATTTCCTGGGTTGTCTTTGTTCTTTTTAAAGATATTTACTTTGTTTGCCCTTCTCCAGTCCTCTGGGATTTCACCCATCCTCCATGTGTTCTTGAAGATTAATTGTTCTGAGATTGCTTCAGCTAGTTCCTTAAGTACCATGGGATGAATTTCATCAGGGACTGCCAACTTGAATACATCTAACATATTCAATTTCCTGACAAGCTACAAGGAGAGTAGGTAAGCTTGCTTTTGTAGCTTGACAAAGGTTTGAAACATTAATACTACTTAGCAATGGTATTGTAATGCATGGGGCATTAACCCATTTAAAAAAGTTAGAGAGCCATTTTTGTACTAAGTATTTACTAATTGCCTTGGATTATTGAGTAAAACTCAAGACTCAGTTCACACATGTCCAGATGTGAAGACATTTAGCTTGGTGACTTTTGAAGCTCCTGCGTGAACAATTAAAATGGTGCTGTTGAAATGAATTTTGTATTGTCATTTTTTCCCAGTTCAGTAACACACAGCAGTGATGTGAATTTGTTGAATCTAAATTTGCAATGTCTATCAATGACAAAAGCTTCATTTTAAACTCAGGAACCATCTTCTTTGTTACAAAAACAACAGTTGTAGATTTTTTTTTATTGAAATAGAACAACTTTTTCCAATAATGGGACCATTTACATTAAAATCTGACCACCAAAATATGAAAATAAAATAGAAATTAACTAATGTATCTCTTCATCATAGGTCTTGTTACACAATTTTATTGTTGATAAAAACACATAGCATGACACTTGTAGCACTAAAAATTCTATTTATAAATAAATCTGATCTGTACCATTAACAGAAGGAGACCGTGAATGCATACATCATCTGATCATTTTGACTGGATTATAATTTTATAGGAATTAAAATGACATTAGTATAAGAAACAATTGCACTTTAAAACATTTGAAAAATTAAAAAAGTACAGAAAACAAAAACCTCACAATTATTAATTTTGTACATTGAACATTGAGGTTAATCATATATAACCTGTTCAGAAGAAATGGTATTTTGTGTTTATAAATTACAAAAAAATTGAGACCTTCTACATAGTGGTTTATTCAGTTTTTAAAACATTTTTGCTGCTTTGAATAAATTCAGTAGTAACAATTTTTTACTTTACAGAATTCTGACAATTTGTTCAGAAGACACAACAAAGCTAAAGCAAAGTAACAATTCACAGGTGTTTAGTGCAAATTTCTGTATTGATGTTACATGAAATGTCAGTGTTGAACATGTAGACTTTAGAAGTATTTCCAAGCAAGTACTGTACATACTGAGTGCAGTTTTTAGTATACTAGATACCCTACACTTGTAAAGACTCTGCTTTGAAACTTTAGATTACAACCATCCTTAATCAATTCAAACTGTTTGTGTGCTATAAATGTGTCTAGTGTTGTTTTGGTAGGTCAGTTCATTTTGTCATGCACAATAGCACCTACTTTTTGCTCTATAAATCATTAAACATGCTTTTCATTTCTTTGATCCTGACTATTTTTTTTCTCTACCTTTGTGGTTGGCCTGTTCTCCTGCTCCCACCAACCTCCTGCATCTCCTTCCTGACCCCCTCCCACCACCACCACCACCGCCTGCATCCAAAATCCTGGTGATGGATTTCAAGCAGTTTAGAGTTATAATTACAAGAACAACTCTTTTGCACACTTCAAAACCCAGATATGGTATAAATGTACATTAAGTGCTACTTTATGGACTAATTAAACACACAAATATTATGGGCCAAATCCCCCCTTCAGCTAATCTCACAGAGCTCCCATTGAAGTCCATAGGAGTTGTGTGCAGGTACCAGAGAGCTCACTTGTCCCTCTGTGTATAAAAATTTTAAATACTTAATGTGTTAGGAACAAGGGTCAAGATTTTAAACGTTCTAGTTTAAATATGAAACAGAGTGGAACACTGATTGTGCAAGAGCCACAAGAACAAACCTATTTTGAGCTGCACCTCTATTGAAGCTCATGTGTCTTTTGTGTTTGTGCTATTTTAACTGTGCTGCTTAACCTTTGTTTCCTACATAGGATGCAGTCTATTCAATAACAACTTTTGCTGACTAGCTTTTTTTCAGTTCTTAGAACAAGGAGGACAGTACAGGGTTCATTGTTTTCTGCTTTATTTACACTGTGTTCCCCTCCTTGTGTGATGTACAGCAATTTGGCTAAAGAAAAGTAATAATATGAAGTTATCAGATACATTATGCTGTAGTAATGCAATTTCTCCTCGCTTCTTATTGAAATGCCTCCTCTTAAAATGCTGTAGACTTAGCTTATGACTCACAAGAAAACACATGTTTAAACAGGGGAGGATTTGCAGCAATATGCAAAGTTCATTGAAAACACAGGAATTTTTTTTAGGAAGATGAAGCTTGCTTTTAGTTGATGTACTTACTATGTGTAAAAAGCCATTTTTTAAAAAAAAGCATAACTTCCTGGGTAGAAAACTTAAGGATGCTAATATTTTTTATTACATTTTAAAGACTACTTTAAAAAAAAAAGTGGAAATGTTTTTTAATCTTTAACTGCATGGAGAACACTTTTTTTTTTTTAATAAAGTTCAGCTGCAACAACTGCTTCCTCCCACCCCCCAGGAAGTAAATTTTTTACTCAATTTTACAGCTGGGTTGTCCAGACAAATCGTTTACCTTCCTTATACTAAAGTCACTCAGGGAACAACCTTAGCAAGAATTAGAAGTCAGAACCCATTTTATTCTCTGTTCAGGAAACTGAATTTTAAATAAGTTTTTAAGTTACCACCTCGTCATGAGGATCCCAGGGTCTTGGTTTTCTGATTTTAAGCTTTTAGGCCCCAAACCTGCAAATATTTACACATGAATAACTTTAAACGTGTCAGCAGTCCCTTTGAACTCAAGGAGACTCCTTAGGTATGTAAAGCTACTCATGGACACAGATATTTGTAGGAATAGGATCCTAGGCATCCATGTGCTCAGAGCACACTTGCAATCTAATAATTGACATTGCCTCTGAGTGAACAGGAGAAACCCTTTGGATCCCTGCTCCATGACTTTTTGTTTGGTTGCCCTATGAATATGTTAACTAGAATGATGGGCAGATCATTCCCTCTTTTTGAGGAGGGAGGTACAGCGATTGTGTTGAGTCCCCCAGCATGAAAGACAATAATGCCTGGATGCTACCACTTCATTTGCAGGTGGGAAGAAGTCTCCCAAAATGCCTTGGAGAGGTTTTCAAATTGCAAATAAACTGCATCAAACCTTGAGTTCAAAAGCGACCACTGGGGCTAAGACGAGGGCACATTCATTTTTTGTATTAGAGTGGCTTGTATTCGTTGTCTGCATGGAGAATAGAGATCCAAAAACCTCAGACTCAAATGCTAACAAAATTTTAAAGAGCTTTTGATCTGAAGTTTTGGCCTCTCTTTTTTTATACTGGGCAAAACTAAAATCTCTCATTTGAGCAGCCCTGAATTTTGAGAAATTGGATCTGAACTGTATGCCTGGGCCCACTCTCTACCTAGTTTTTCAAAGCAAAAGGATCTATGATGTGAGCACACACTATAGTGAGCTAGAGCGAAATGGTGATCAGTTAGGTTTTTAATCCTTCAGGAAATGCATTTAAATTTTGTTCAGTTTATTTTGTCATGTGTAAAAAGCTGAATCAATAAAAAGGAGAAAACAACTAAGAAACAAATGTAAAGAGCAAAAAGGTTACAGTTTACTTAATAATCTGCGGACAGTCACTCCAGGCTTTTGCTTTCCTCTTGGCTAGGGCCAGCCAGGCTGGTTCTGTTGACACAGGGTTAGCATCAGGAGTAGAGAATCTCTTCGTAACTTCTTTTGCTAATGGAGTTGATGGAACAGAATCTGAAATCTCCACTGTTTATGGATTTGGGAGAGGGAAAAAAAATAAAACAGATGAAACATGCTACATTGTAGAATAAGGGAGAACTATGAACTTTGCTGTGAATCTGTTCACAAAATGTATAGGTAATATCTTTAAAACTATTGTTCAGTCTTCCTTTTTTAACCCTCTGTATATGTTGAAAACCAAATTAATTTGGCTCAGATTTATAGAGGAAAAAAATTAGTCATTTAAAATTGGACTAACCCACACACTTGAATGTGGTTCTACGCCAAAAAGTAACTCAGCGAACATGGAATGTTAGGACACTATTTTTACAGTCTCAATGGTTTTCAGAGCAAATTTTCTCAGTTTACAAGTACAAATGCTGTTTTTAATCTTGTTGTCAATCCTGGAACCTCCCACCCAAAACCTGACAATCAAGCTAAATTCTTTCCTCCTTATGTATAAGCAGTAACCAAGTTTCTACAGGCACAGGTCTGCTCTCTTATACATATGCCACCCCACTGTCTCCAAATTATGCCCTCAGTGACACCTGGGCAAATCAAGGTCAGTACATTTACACAGAATAATGTAGCTCTGCAGTTTCTACTTAGTTATCAATTCTGATGTTTCTGTTTAAGTAGGAATAGAATCCAGCTTCCCTTCCCATAGCTGCTTGTTTGCAAGCTTCACAAGTACCAAAACCATTTATCACTAAAATAAGCAGATATCTCTGAATATATACAAGTGGTGTATCTGTTGAATAAGAAATTGCCTTTTACAGTCACTTTTCAGAGCAGAACCGCATGAAGTATAATGCAGGGATCAGCTGACAGCATTATTAAATACTATAGTGATGGATGCTATGGAAAAACCCTTAAATAGACAGGCCTTTTGCAAGTCTATTATTCTCTGAAAGAGGGACAATCTCTGATTTACCCCCCCAATTATTTTATGACTAGAAATTTTAGAATAAATTTCCTTGATCAAGGGATTAACCCAAAGCCTGTTAAATTCAGTGGGCTTTGGCTAAGGCTTTAATAGCTTGGGAGTATGTGTAATTCCATGGGCAAGTTAATGATAGAAAGGTAAGGAGTTGTCATTTGAGTCAAAAAAAAAAAAAAATCTACAGAATCATAATTTCAATTACACCACCCTCTGTGGTGTGGCAGAGGGGACTTGCTGCCTGCTCCAGTTCCCCGTACTCTGGATGGTGGAAATGTTTATAATCCAGCGTCATTGAAATGGGAGACAGGGCTTTTGAATGATACCCATGAATGCAATGGTATCAGACATGACAAACCTAGAACAATTATGTAAATATATGTTTGAGAAAATATTTAAAAATCAACTTTTTTTTAAAATTATACTTTAACAGAGACATGTAAAACATGCAGCCTTCACAAAATTAAATTGTGGCCCTCAATTGACAGTGTTCTATTATCAGTTAATGCTAAGAAAATTACCTGATTAATTTTTTTAATGTTACAGATTACTAATATTGGAAGGTTTCAGAGTAGCAGCCATGTAAAAGTAGAAGGAATGCTTCAAGTTGATTTGTCATCATTGGCAATAATCAATACCACTTTTGTTCATTAGGCCAAAAGACTTGTAATGAGGCACTGGTTAAGATATCAGCATCCAGCCAGAAAACACTGGAATCCATCTGAAAACAGTATGGACATACTTAAATTACTTTGATTAATTATGTAATGCATGTTATGTATTACAAAAGACTTTGATCATTTTTAGGTATCAATGGAGAGGTGAAGAGTACCAATTAGTAGCTGAATCTGGGGAGAATACCACTGAAGAGGACCTGGTTAAAACACCACACTCAGTGGCACTTTACCTGCTATAAGAAGTGCACTCAGTAAACTGAATTTGGCAAGGCTGAAATGGAGGTACATCGACCATCAGAAAAAAGCTGAAGCTGCTGGGACAAGTGCTGGGTGTGGGCAAGAATTGCCTTATATTGAGAAGAACACCACCTTCTTCTGCCCTAAACTGAAAGCACAAAGGCATCCATGAAGCACAGTTTCAACATGAGAGAGACTGAATGAAGCAGTCACTCTTTGTGAGAATGTTGCATGGAAAGTTGTTGGTGCATTGACCCAAAAGATACCCATGCATACACCACTGTGTATCCCACAGAGTGCTGCACCAAGACTGTACCTAGTGTTGTCTCAAGAAAAAAGCAATTTATGAACTCCAACTGAATCACACACTTTGCAGTAGTAAAATCAGTATTTGTTTGTATTGCCTCAGAGGCTCTAATGGATGGGAAAGTGGTAGAGATGGTCAATGCAGAAGCTAAATACAGAGAAATATGTGCTTTGAAAGTGAAGAGAAACAAATGCTTAGCAGAAAGACTTATAAAGCAGTTATTGAACTGTGGAATATGGACATAGTTTTTAAGCAGTCCAATCTGCAGAAATGAATCACTACGTATGTCCTTAAAAGCAACAAAAGGTGTGGTGTGAGAAGTGAAAGCACTGATGTCAACAATAGTATGAAGATTCTAGGTGCAGCTACTATTTTTTTTTTTTTAAACAGAAAAGCATTTTGTCCTGCAGTACATAGGAGTTTCAAGGATCCATAGCTGATGCCAAACCTGAAAAAATATCACATGACCTGTACTTCATTTTTAAGTAGTGCATTGATGGTTGCAGTGACTTCAGCACCAGCAAGCATGAAGGTAAGCAAGTGGAGCACAAAGCTGCCATTTTATCGCAAAGCCTCATGGATGAGAGTTTGAGTGAAAGGCAGGTTTCCAATATACACACGACAACTATGTGGTATATGCATAATCTACCACTACAAGTGGCTGTTGCTTTAGCAATTCATTCCAAAACCCATTCCTTGAGCAGCGTAGGCGCTACATTGGCTCCTCCACTGATTACAACAACCTACTCCAAGTTCTCCGTGGTACCACCATTGATGTGGAAGAATTGCTTGAAGAATTTCATTGTTGCATGGCATAACGAAGCTGCTACCTCTCACCATTGAATGCCGTTTCTTCATAGTTCCTGGGAGGAGGCTGACACTAAAATTATCTTGAATGGCATCAGTACCCCAGCGATACTACTAAATGCTGGATTTTTGCACAAGACACAGATGTTTTAGTGCTCTCTGTGAAATGCTCCCCAAGATTTCTGCAAGATTGTTTGTGGCTGCTGCTGGGGAACAGAATTGTTGTACATCCCTCAGAAATGTGTTCCTATCCCTTGGACCATTAAAAACTGCACACTGCCAAGTTTCCATGCCCTTTCAGGATGTGACAATACTGGAAGGTTGTCAGAAAAGACCAAATTAACCTACTCAAAGGCATTTGATTCATCCTCCAAAGACTCTCCTTGCTCGAAACGGCTGAGACAGTCACTGATGAGGTCATAGATGCACTGGAGAGGTTCATATGTTGAGTTTACCATTTGAAGGCCAACATTACAGCACATGAACAGCTCTGTAGCTGGATGTTTTCCAAGAAGCAGATGGTGAAAAACTGCCATTGACAAGGGTCAAGAGGGAAAATTCCATGCAGTAGAATGATTCTAGGACATCCAGAAACTACCTTTTCCCCATGGGGCATGAATGGGTCTTGGATTGATCATGCCAGTTATGTGTGAAATACCATGTGGTCCACAACCAGTCTTTCCGCTAATTAAATGCTGTGTGTCAAAAAACAGATGCTCAACACCCTGCAAATGTTTGGCCAGATGATGGGGATCAGTGTGATGTGTCTAGCAGTGAAGCCCTAGACTGAGATGACACTGATTAACAAATCGTTTGAGTCTTGCATGTCAAGGCTAACTTCATTAGGATCAGTGTCTCTTTATGTAAGCAATGCATAGCTGTTAAAGTATAATTTAAAAAACATTGATTTTTAAACATTTTCTTGAATATAATATTTAGTTAATTGTTCTAGGTTTGTCATGTTTGGTACCCTTGTGTTTGCAGGAGAAAGGACTTTTGAAAGATACCCAAACTCAACCCATTTCCAATAACATTGTATTAAAATTTCCACCAACCCGAGGAGCTTGGAAGCAGCAAGTCATCTCTCTCCCTCCGTCCTGCTGCAAAGTATGACACCATTGGAATTATGATTCTGTAGATTTTTACAAACCAGCTGACACCTCCCTTATCTTTCTGTTGCTAACTTGCCCACAAAATGAGATTTTACTACATTATGCTCCTACACAAAAAATTAACTATATAATCCCTGTCTCTATTTTCATGGCTCAGGTATAGTGCAAGCAACCCTATTCTGTCCCTGTTCAACCCTGACCTAAAGGAACCACCTCTAGATTGGCACCACTGGAATAAGTATTAGATGTGGAGGCACTTTGTGTGGGCAGCTGTCCACTATGAACTGGACTGAGTCTGCCCAACTTGTGTAACAGATTTTTAAAAAAATCTATAACTGGGGGGTGGGAAAAAAATCAAAACTTTAAAATCCTGTGGGAGATCATCTGCTTTTTAGAGAAACACTGATTAAAAACTATCTGACCCATTTTTTTGTCAGTAGGAATTCTATAAGCCTGCGCAGCAGCTGTTAGCAGAGAATTTGGAAAGATGGTTACTTCAAAGGCTCTGCAGAGAGTTTGAAATATCGCTTTCCAAACAGCCAGTTTTAGCTACTTTCAGTGCAAGTCTGAAGTATCTTGGTTTTCAAATATTTTTCAGTTCTTAAAGATCTCTTTTAACATACATATTGTCGTAAGGGAGGGTAGATTTGCCAAATTCCAGTGTAGGCCTTTATATTAAATGACTGCACCGTCATAACCTGCATCAGCCAAACATGTCTATTTGTAATAAGATATGATGCCTGTTATATTTGTTGTTCTAATATCACTATTTGACCTCAGAGGCAAATAGTGACCAAGGTGAAATCAATTCAATAGATGCTTGAGGCACAATGAATTTTGATCAAAAGAAGAGGTGTCAGCACAGGCATTGTTACATATTTCTGAAGACATTCACACCCTATTTGAAAATCTCTACATTATGAATTGTAAAAGTAATTTTTCCTGTGAAACTCAGATTTTAAGGGTGGGGGGCCTAAGTTAGAGGCCCAGAAAAAATATAACTAGCTTCCAATGATCTAATTAGGAAAAAGTCTAGCATATAGTTGGTTGATGGTTCAGAGGTAAATATTTCACTGAATTATTCTGCTATCAGTCAAGATATAGTCCTTGGTATGTAGTGGCTGACTGGTTAATAATGTTACAGTATTCATTATTATTGATCTATGAGGAATTAGACAACACTAACTGAATTACTTCATCACTTTTCAGCCAATTATAAACCATAATCCTTGGCATGTAGTAGTACAGAATATACAGACTCAGACTTACTTCTACTGAGAATACATAAATCAGCTACTACGTGACTTTTAGCAATATTCCCTCAGCACATTTTTCTCCAAACAGTAAGTTGTAGGAAAGCTATGTCAAAGGAGGTCTAACCAAAGATCATTAGCAATACTTCGTACTAATCCTTTTATTAAAAATTATATTATAGTACCTTAAATTTTGCACATTAGCTATTATTTGTAGTAGTAATAATGCTTTTCATGTATATGTGAATAAGGAATCAATTTAGCTTTAATTTATATCAGTGTATTATAGAATATTATGATCTACATAAATGGGTCCTGCCTGATCTCAATCAGTAAAATAAATCCTGGTCACTGCACCATTGCCCCGATGAGCACAGCACGTTTGTTTTGTATCAGCTAATTGGCAGGATTTAACAGAGAAACAGGCCAGGGTACAAGTATGTTTTGTGGAGAAATATTTGACGAGCCCTATTGATTATAGCCCTAACATACCCGGAGAAGCACATTATTAAAATACAGATGTCTAAGACATCCATCACACTATTCTGTGAATTTAGAAAGTGCTTTCCCTGTAATGTTTTGCCAGTTACTTCAACAGAAGTAGGGGTTAGGGGTTCAGGAGGGAGGTGCAGGGGGTAGATATGAAGGGGGTGCAGGGACTGGGGTGAAGGGGGCACAGTGCAGAGGTTAGGGACACAGGAGGGGGCGCAGGAGGAGGGCGGGGGTTGGGGTGAAGATGGCACAGCAGGGGGGGCAGAGGTTGAGAGTGAAGGGGATGTAAGGATTAGGTGTGTAGGAGGGGGAGCAGGCATTAGGGGCAAAGGGCACAGTGCAGGGGTTAGGGAGCCTATAGGGGACATGGGGAAATGGGGGGTGCACCACACCCACAGGGACTAGAGGCACCAAAATGCAAGTTTGCCTAGGGTGTCATTTTCCCTAAGGCTGGCCCTGTGCCTGGATCTGGCAAAGTTCATAACTAAACAAAACCGTGGATTATGGTCTCTTTGCTTTATGGACATACATACAGTATCAGTCTCAGCTAGGGTTGCCAACTTTATTTGCGGAAAACAAAACGCCCTGCCCCACCACTGCTCCCTCCCTCCATCACTTGCTCACCCTCGCTCATGCACTCATTTTCACCAGGCTGGGGCAGGGGGTTGGAAGGCGGGAGGGCTCTGGCTGAGGGTGCAGGCTCTGGGGTGGCACTGGGGCTTTGGGCTGCAGGAGGGGGCTTCAGGTCTTAGCTAAGGGAGCCTGCCTTAGCCCCGCTGCCGGTGGCTGACCAGAACCATCAGGATCCCTTTTCAATGGGGCATTCCCCTTGAAAACCCTAGTCTCAGCCCTGTAAATCAAATCTTGAAACAGAAGTGCTAATCTGGAAGCAACTGTCACAATTACATTGCGAATTCCATGCTTATAGTCTCTCAGGGGACTTCCAGATTAAATCTGGTCATTTTAAAAGTAGAAAATGGATCTTACTTAATTGCCAGCCCATCAGACTTAACCAGCAATCTGACAGACAAGCTGGGTTCCTTCTTGCTGAAATAATAAAGATGTTGCAGCTGGAACTTAGTTTATAATTCTGATGATGATATGTAAGCCAAAAAAAGAATCTAGTTCCCTCCTGAGAGCTCTGCAATGCTACCACTAAAAAAAAAAGTGATCACTATTGAAAACCTAAATCTATCACTGTACCTGTCACAGAAGTAGGAAGAGTATTGGACTTTTTGAGCTGCTCTCTGCGTTCTAGTCTTGACACAGCCATCTCAATTTTCTTCTCGTCTTCCTGAGGTGTAGGTTTCTGCAATACACTTGTTTTGCTGATATTGCTGCCTTTATTATCTGACTGATTGCTTACAGCAGCCTAGGATGGAGAAGGAAAAGTGTTAGATCAGAAACAGTCCACTATGTATTGTCTACTACAGTGGTTCTCAAGCAGGTTTCAGGGGGCCACCAAACAGGACCAGCGTTAGACTCGCTGGGGCCCAGGTCAGAAAGGCGAAGCCACACCGCATGGGGCTGAAGCCTGGGTCTCTGAGCCCGGCCACTTGGGGCTGAAGCCAAAGCCTGAGCAACTTAGTTTCAAGGGGGCCCCTGTGGCAATTGCCCTGCTTGCTACCCCTAATGCCAGCCCCTGGCTTTTTATATGCAGAAAACCAGTTGTTGCACAGGTGGGCTGTGGATTTTTTTATAGCATGTTGGGGGGACCTTGGAAAGAAAAAGGTTGAGAACCCCCTGGTCTACTGTATACAAATAAGAGATCTCATAATTGATGATATCCCAAATGATGGCCTATAGTGACAGCAACCCCAAATTAACAATGATGCTTTTACATGCACATCTTTCATACATAATTGATGATAAAAACATGCAAAAGTCAGTGAAATTCATGAAGTGCTGGAGATCAGACTGAAATTCAGTAACAGTATACAACATTTTGTACTGAAAATTGATTTGCAATGTTCTTCATTTGTGCAAAGTTAAACCCCAGACTTACCACCTGATTTTACTGACTGTCACTTTAGCTTTTTATAAAATTTCTAAAACTGAACAGGAATTCAAATATAACTAAATCAAGAAATCCGTATTTAAAAAAAAGTTTTCTGGAGATTCTTTGTTTATTATTTTACATTATCTTTAGCGAGCTTCTCAGCCTGCTTTGCCTCTCTGGCTTGTCTCCTCTCCTCTCTGGTAGCTTGCTGCTCACGAAATCCCTTTTGCTTTTGTAGTGCTAATGTAATCCACAGCGGTTGTGCAGATTCAACTTTTTCCATCAATTTGGAGCCATCTAAAGAATGCCTGCTCTGGAGAACTGGCTTTTCTATAAGAAAAAGGAAAGGATAAGAGTGGTTGTGTGCAATACAAAAGGTGTTCATTTTTCCTTAGTCCCTTAGTCCTAAAAAATAAAATACAGCAATATAGACAACAAACATTGTTTAAACACATTGAACTCAGTGTCAGCCTTTCAAGCATTTATCACATTCTGAAGCAGATTTGTTACTTATCAAGAAGAGACATTACAATAGTCCAGCCTTATACTTAGCAGGCCAAAGTCATCCTTGGTGTAACTTCACTGATCTTAGTCCAGGCAGGAATTCAGCCTTGTACCCTAATTCTACCTATTTTGATTCTTAATCCCTTTAGACCAAATGTGCCCAGCTTTGCCTAAGTGTGGGCTCAAGTGACACCTTGCCATAAATGCTATTTGTATAAAATGGAGGCTAGCTGGGTAGTGCACAGAGACTGGTTGTCCCAGTATGCAATGCTTCATCTTAATCTGAACAATATCACAATGGAGGTCACATGCTGGAAACTAGTGTTTTCAGGCCCAACTTGTATTTCAAAGAAAATGGTAACTGTTGATCTCATGTAAGAACACACTGGACCACATTTGGGCATCATAATGTAGGCCCACTTTTGACAACGGGACACAGTTCTGCACGGTCTCATATTTCTAGAGACTGATTTAGAGACTGATTTAGAGCCCCTACCAAGGTAACAGCTTTCTGAAATTTTACAGGTTTGTGGAGGGTTGCTGGTGGTGGTGGTGGTGGTGGTTCTTTTTTTAATAATTGATGGCATTTAAGCATCAGCAGTTATTTTCTTATAACACATAATCATAATTGTTTAGACTGAAGAAGAATCACTAGATATATAAAGTTGATATAAATGGCTTTCCTTCAAGAGCTTAAAAGTGAGAGTGACTAAACAAAAACATCCAAAATCCTACACATAATGGTCAGGTTTTTCACTAGGTTTCCATTTAAAGCATCAGTTTGATTCCCCCCATAGAAAGCATCTGGGATGAGAGTTTAGAGCATGGTAGGTGTTCACTTTTTCAAAAACTTCATTTGTTTACAACCTCATATCTTAAAATGGCCCAGTCTAGAAATGTCAAAACTTGTTTTATTCTTTTGGACTTGTAGAGCACTGGTGCCTTTGGCTACTTCTGGAAAGTATGCCATTTAACTGAGGAGTTATTTGATATGTTGCTTTGGAACCTTTGAGCAAACTGTTGTGCTTCTCAGGTTGGACAGCACAGAGTTTAGGAAGTCTACCACCAGATACTACATGCCTTTGAAATTCTGGATTGGAGCTATATCTGCAGAGCTGAGTGAAGCACAAACTCTGGGGGAGTCCTGAATTTAGCTCACTCTCTGCTCTTCATTTTAGCAGCACATCTCCAACTAGTTTTCACACATCATCTGTACATCAAAAAGCTTAGGGGAAAACAAAAATCTAAGGAAAATCCCCAAAATGGTTGTTTTGAAGATTGTAAGAACAGAGTAGCTATTTCAGGAAAAAGATTCATTCAGGGCATTATAAAAACATGTAGAACTTTCAAAAAGCAAACAATTGAAAGCCTTGGAATTTGGAGTTAAGTTTCCAGAGACAACTTGGATTCTGACTATCCTACTCTGTGCCTCTGATCTGTCCTTACAGTGACACAGCACCTCATTCTACATTGCTACTATCCATTAAACCCCATCCTCAGATGAACATAATAATGTACAAATTACATTCTCACTATGCTGGAGCTACAGGTCTCCCTCCACAGTGCAGCAACTGAAGAGCAATGGGACACAGGGAAGCTCTGACCATATCCCCTTTGCTGGCAACAGGTAAGAAAGATGGCTGAGGAGCCATTATACTGTCTCTCTGCCACTGCAGGGTCCCTCTATGATGGGATGTGTTTTATGGCAATCTGCCAGTGGTAGGGCACAAAGCCACTGCATTACAACAGGATCTAGACCAGTTTATTAAGATATGTACAAGCTGTCTGAAAAACGATACATGAAGGATAGTGTAACATACCAATGGTTCCCAACCACTTCTCTGCTGCGGCACACCTTCAGAATTTTAATTATTTTGAGGCACACCATCATATTGTCTCCAAATGAACTGGCCTCCTTATCACCTCGGTTTAAGCTGTTTACCACCCTTGCCATTCACAGTCTGTAGGGGCTGTGTGCTGGGAGGGGTGTAGCTCAGGTGCAGGAAGGGGCTGTGTCTGAGGGCGTGCTGCTGCTACAGGTCCTAGCCATGTGATCAGTCCTTAGTTGGCACAGTGGAGGCTGCTCCATTCCTTGTGGCCATGTGCACACTGAACTAGGCAGGGCCATGCCGTACTACAGTCCCCATGGCCATGGGCACCCAGTGGTTTGCAGCACAGAGGACTATATTTTTGAGCTTATGGTTGTTACCCAGCCCAGCTGGAGAAACTGATCTGGATACACAGAGCAGCTGGTGTAGCCGCTCCTCTCCCCACCCTCAAATGTTCCTCTGTGCCCCCGTAGGGGGCTCCGGTCATCCCACGCCCTCTAGAGGAGCCTGGGGCTTAGAGTGAGAGCAAGGCCAAATGGAAGTAAGAAATCTGTCCCCACCCCCATGCATGCGTTGCCTCCGCAACTTATCCATTTTGGGGGTTAACGCCCCCATCTCTGCCCATGCAGGGGGGCAGGTGCCCCCCCATCCTCCCTAAATGGTGCCCCAGCCCCCATCAGTTCTGTCCTCACCCTCCACCAGTCCAGCCCCCACCTCACCCCAATTCTGCCCCACCCCCCCTCACCCCAAGTTCAGCCCCCTTCCTCTCCTGAGCTTCTTCCCCCTCCCAATCCTGAGGGGGAGGGCTGCAGGAGGGATGGGGAGAGTGGAGCTGATCAGTTGCTCACAAGAGGGGAGTGGGGAGGAGAGGGAGATTGAGCTCTAATTGGTTGCTCTACCCCTGGAGGAGGTGGGGCAATGAGGCAGGCAGCCAATCAGAAGGCAGATTTCCCCACTTTCTTTCCCCGTCCCATCCCCACTCCACATACAGTTTTTTTTAAAATTCTGCAGCACAACCGTTCAGGCCTAATGGCACACCAGTTGGGAAACACTGATTTAGTCTGACCTGCACACTGCAGAGCACAGAACCTCACCTACCCACTCCTGTAATAACCCCTAACCCCTAATTGCAGTTCTCAAATCATTGCTTAAAGTAGGGCTGCCAAACAATTAAAAAATTAATTGTGATTAATGGTGAGATTAAAAAAAATAGTCATGATTTATTGCAGTTTTAATTACACTGTTAATAATAGAATACCATTTAAATATTTTTAGATGTTTTCCATATTTTCAAATATATTGACTTCAGTTACAACACAGAATACAAAGTGTACAGTGCTCAATTTGTTATTTTTTATTACAGATATTTGCACTGTAAAAATAATAAACAAAATAAATATTTTTCAATTCACCTCATACAAGTACCGTAGTGCAATCTCTTTATCATGAAAGTGTAACGTAGATTTTTTTTTACGTAACTGCAATAAAAAATTATAAATGTAAAACTTTAGCACTTACAAGTCTACTCAGTCCTACTTCTTGTTCAGCCAATTGCTAAGACAAATAAGTTTGTTTACTCTTACAGGAGATAATGCTGCCCGCTTCTTACTTACAATGGAACCTGAAAGTGAGATCAGGCATTCACATGGCACTGTTGTAGCTAGCACTGCAAGGATTTATGTGCCAGATATACTAAACATTTGTATGCTGTTTCATGCTTTGACCACCATTCCAGAGGACATGCTTCCGTGCTGATGACTGGTTCTGTTTGATAACGATCCACAGCAGTGTGGACTGATGCACATTCATTTTCATCATCTGAGTCAGATGCCACCAACAGAAGCTTGATTTTCTTTTTTGGTGGTTCAGGTTCTGTAGTTTCCGCATCAGAGTGTGGCTCTTTTCAGACTTCTGACAGCTTGTTCCACACCTTGTCCCTCTCAGATTTTGAAAGGCACTTCAGATTCTTAAACCTTGGGTCAAGTGCTGTAGCTATCTTTAGAAATCTCATATTGGTACCTTTACATTTTGTCAAATCTGCAGCGAAAGTGTTCTTAAATAGAATAACATATGCTGGGTCATCATCTGAGACTGCCATAACACAAAATACATGGCAGAATCCGGGTAAAACCATGGAGCAGGAGACATACAATTCTCCCCCACAGTGTTCAGTCACAAATTTAATTAAACCCTTTTTTTTTTTTTTTTTTTTTTTTTTTTAAAAACAAGGATCATCAGCATGGAAGCATGTCCTCTGGAATAGTGGTAGGGGCATACGAACGTTTAGCATATCTGGCACATAAATACTTCGTAACGTGGGCTACAATAGTGCCATGCGAGCACCTGTTCTCACTTTCAGGTGATACTGTTAATAAGAAGCGGACAGCAATATCTCCCGTAGATGTAAACAAACTTGTCTGTTTTAGCTATTGGCTGAACAAGATGTAGGACTGAGTGGACTTGTAGGTTCTCAAGTTTTATATTGTTTTGTTTTTGAGTGCAGTCATGTAAAAAAAATTAATTCTACATTTGTAAGTTGCATTTCCATGCTAAAGAGATTGCACTACCATACTTGTATGAGGTAAACTGAAAATACTATTTGTTTTGTTTACAAATATTTGCACTGTAAAAAGATAATCAAAATAATGCTATAAAGTGAGCATTGTACACTTTGTATTATGTGTTGTAATAGAAATTAATATATTTGAAAATTTAAATTGGTATTATATTATTGTTTAATAGTGCAATTAAATAGCGATTAATCGCAAATAATTTTTTAATCTAGTTAATCAGTTTTGCAGTAATTACTTGGGTTAACTGCAATTAATTGATAGCCCCACTTTAAAGACTTCAAGTTACAGAGAATCCACCATTTGCACTTGTTTAAACTTGCAAGTGACCCATGTCCCATGCTGCAGAGGAAGGCAAAAAACCCCCAGGGTCTCTACCAATCTGACATGGGGGGAAATTCCTTCCCGATCCCAAATATGATGATCAGTTAGACCCTGAACATGTGGGCAAGGCTCACCAGCCAGACACCTGGGAAATAATTCTCTGTAGTAACTCAGAGCCCTCCCCATCTAGTATCCCATCACTGGCCATTGGAGATATTTGCTGCTAGCAATCACAGATCAGCTACATGCCATTGTAGGCAGTCTCACCATACCATCCCCTCCATAAACTTATCAAGCTCAGTCTTGAAGCCAGAAGGTTTTTTGCTTTCCATTGTTCCCCTTGGACGTCTGTTCCCAGAACTTCACTCATCTGATGGTTAGAAACCTTCTCCTAATTTCAAGTCTAAACTTGTTGGCCAGTTTATATCCATTTGTTCTTGTGTCTACATTGGCGCTTAACTTAAATAACTCCTCTCCCTCCCTAGTATTTATCCCTTTGATGCATTTAGAGAGAGCAATCATATCTCCCCTCAGCCTTCTTTTGGTTAGTCTAAACAAGTTTCCTCTCATAAGATAGGCTTTCTATTCCTCGCATCATCCTAGTAGCTCTTCTCTGCACCTGTTTAAGTTTGAATTCATCTTTCTTAAACAGGGGAGACCAGAATTGCACACTATTCCAGATGAGGTCTCACCAGTGCCTTGTATAATGATACTAACACTTCCCTGTCTCTACTGGAAAAACCTCTCCTTGGACTGCATTAACCTTTTTTTCACATCACACTGGCAGCTTAGTCATCTTGTGATGAACCAATATACCCTCCACTGTCACTTCCAACTGATATGTCCCCAGCTTATAGCAACATTTTTTGTTAGTTCTTAAATGTGTGACTTTTCATTCTGCAATATTAAATTTCATCCTTTTTCTATTATTCAACATCATTGAGATCTTCTGTTATGATATTCAAGTCCTCCTCCATATTGGCAATACTTCCCAACTTTGTGTCAAATTTTATTAGCACACACTCACTTTTTATGCCAATGTCAGTAAAAACATTAAATAAGATTGGTCCCAAGAGCAATCCCTGAGGAACTCCATAGTAACCTCCCTCCAGCCTGACAGTTCACCTTTCAGTATGATCTGTTGTAGTCTTCCCTTGAGCCAGTTCCTTATCCACCTTTCAATTCTCATACTAATCCCCATCCTCTCCAATTTCACTAATAATTTCTCATGTGTATCAAATGTCTTACTGAAATCCAGGTAGATGAGCTCTACTGCATTGCCTTTGTCTATAAAAAAAAAATCAGTTATCTTCTCAAAGGAGGAGATCAGGTTGTCTGGCACGATCAACCTTTTGTAAAACCATGTTGTATTTTATCCCAATTACTGTTAACCTCTATGCCCTTAACTACTTTCTCTTTCAAAATTTATTCCAAGACCTTGCATACAACTGAGGTCAAACTAACAAGTCTGTAGTTTCCCAGATCACTTTTTCTCCCTTTCTTAAAAAAATAGGAACGATATTAGCAATTGTCCAGTCATAGAGTACAATGTCTGAGTTTACAGATTCATTAAAAATCCTTGCTATTGGGCTTGCAATTTCATGTGCCAGTTCCTTTAATATTTTTGGATGGAAATTATCTGGACCCCCCAATTTAGTCATGTTAAACTGTTTGAGTTTGACTTTGACTTCCACCTTGGATGTGGTAATTTCTACCTCAATATTCTCATTCCCATTAACCACCCTGCAACTACCCCTAAGTTCTTCATTTACTTCAGTTTTTAATGAGGCTAAGTATTTGTTTAGATGTTGGGACATGCCTAGTTTATCTTTAATCTCCACCCCATCCTCAGTGTTTAGTAATTCCACTTCTTTCCTTGTTTTCTTCTTATTTATATGGCTATAGAACTTTTTACTAATTATTTTAATTCCGTTTGCAAGGTCCAACTCTGCTTGGCTTTTGGCTGTTCTCACTTTAATCCTACACTTTCTGACCTCCAAGAGGTAGCTTTCTTTGCTGATTCATCCCATCTTCCATTCCTTGTAGGCTTTCTGCTTTCTCTTAATCACTTGTTTGAGATGCTTGTTCATCCAGCTTGGTCTGCAACCCTTCCCTATGAATTTTTTCCCCTTGCTTGGGATGCAAACTTCAGATACTTTAAGTCAAAGTTGAAGAAACTAATTCCAAACTTCCTTCACATTGAGATCCTTGAGTTCTTCAGTCCAGTCCACTCCCTAATTCCCTTAATTTTTTAAAGTTAGCCCTATTGAAATCAGGGGCCCTAATTGCAGATCTATTTTTGTTTATCCTTCCATTTAGTTTGAACTGAATTAGCTCATGATCACTCAAACCAAGGTTGTCCTCTACAACCAGTTCTTCTATGACGTCCTCACTGCTCACCAATACCAAATCAAAAATGGCATCCCCTCTTGTTGGTTCAGCAACTATTTGGTGAAGAAATCTGTTGGCTAGCACATCCAGGAAAATCTGGACCCTACTATGATAATATCTGGGAAGTTAAAGTCTCTCATAATCACACAATTCACACTAGTATTTATTTAATTAAAAACATTAAGGAGATCTCTATCCATATCTTCTGACTGAACAAGAGACTTCAATTGCTTCTTTAAAACACACTTCCTTGAGAGACCACAATTAGATGCCTAAATTGCCACTACCAGACACACTAGGGTATCATTTATTATTTATGTCTGATCTGTTTTGTCTGTGTCTAAACCAGACTGTAAACTTGTTGAAACTGGAATTAGTCTCCTGATTTATTTGTACACTGCTGGCACTAAGTTGTTACCAAACCAAATAAGGATTAATAATAGTCTACATTTAAGGCCAAAATTCTGCACACAAACCTCCAGCCTCTCATTCTGGAAACATGACCCAGAGTTACATGTGACACTTTCACGTTGCATACCTTTTTTCAGTGGCTCAGGCTTTTTGTCAGCTTTCTCTCTCCATGGCATGGTGATAGATGGGAAAAATGACTTCTTTTCTCTGGTTTCTTCCTCTTCATTTTTGTTCTCATTCTGTGCTGGCGAGTGCACCACGTTCACTTTACTGTCTTCTTTTTTCCAGGTGGTGTCTAACTCAGGTTTAGCCGCCCTTTGACCTAACATGTCAGCTAAGTTTGATCTCTTCATTTTAGAAAGAGGAGAGGATGGCGGGGTCTGGTTTGTGGGCTTTGGAGCTAATGCAGGTTTCTGTTGGAGTGATGATTTACACACAGGTTTCTCATGACTAGGTAACGGAATCTGGCTGTTGGTCGATGGGAATAACAGTGTAACTGTTGTGTCTGAGTTCTCCGAAACATTATTTGAAGAGTCTTTTAAAACATTAACAGTGGCATCCCTTCTCTCTAGGCTAGGGGATATACTGTCTTTTAGAGCGGTATTAATGGTTTCTTTTCCACTTTCTGTTGTAACTAGTGGGGCAGGTACACCATCAAAACTATCTCCTGCACTGTATCTTTTCTTTTTCTTTTGCTCCTCCTGTTGATCGTAGTGGAAACGCAAGGAGTAATTTGTCCTTCTTAACTTTATCCCAAATGGAGAAACATTTTCTTCTTCACGTGGTGCTGTTTTATCCAGTTTTCTTGTACCAGTGTTCTGCTGACTTTCCAAAGTAGCTGGAGATTCTGATTGGGGCAGTTCTTTTCCTGGAGAATGAGAGAGGCTTGGAACAAGGAAAGATGGAAGATCTTTGGCAAACTTATAGCCTTCTGTGTTGTTTGCCATTTCAAGGTGTGTTTCCCTCTTTGTAGCCATTTCAGTTGCATTATCTTTACAAGCTGGAGTCTCATTGTGAGCAGCCACATCATCATTTGCATCATTGGATGAATCTGTCTTTTTTCTTGTGTTCTCTGGTTCAGTACCTTCTGCACCACTTGCACTCTCAGCATCTGCACTGGCTTTTGAGGTTTCTGAAAATTTCTGCCATGCTGGTGTTATGGAAAATTTTGCGTTTGCAGAAAGGGTTTTCCTTAAATTGCCATGGGAAGCACCATGTCCTTTGGGTGTCCAGTCATCACTGTATCTACAGACACTTACTCGGTCTTTTTCATTTAGCTTGTTGTTTTCTGCACTCTTTAGCATTCTAGATCTAATAGAAGCCCATTCAGCTAATATGTCCTGGTTGTTCAATGTCTCCTGTGTATACTTCATTTTACTGCAGCTAGATTTGGGATCAAGAGTAGTTTTCTGGGTGTTTTCTGGTGGGGGAATATCCAGGTTTTTTCTTTCTTCTGTCAAACCAAGTAAAGATTTACAAGCTGTATCTTTGATCTGATTCAGGTTTACGGCAGTGCCACAAAGCTGTGCTCCAGTAACCAAAATAGCTGTGTGTGGGACACTCAAAGAGTAGGGAAGTGCAGTAGAACCTTTGCTAAATTTGTGGGTCTTGGATTCTTTGAGGGCAGAATGGTGTGCTGCCTCTTTGACAGGAGTAACAGGGCTCAAATTCACTTTCTGAAATATGATCTGTTTCTCTCCCGATGACACTTGAAATGTGAATGGTCTGTGCATAGCCTGCCTTTCATCTACTTCCTGCCATCTTAGTTCTTCACCTATCTTCTGCTCCTGAGCTTCAACTTCTCTCTTCTGCTTTGGTGTTAGCTTTTCTTGCACTGTTTCTTTCCCTTTCTGTGATTGTTTTGTTTTTTGTTGGTTTGATTCTTCTTGAAGCTGCTTCTCCATGGATTCCCTACCAGCATCCACAGAACTCACTTCTTCTTTGACCTGTTGCTGTCTTATGGCTTGCTCTTGTTCTTTTTGCTTTTCCAGATGCTGTTGTCCATCCACATGTATTTCTGTCTGTTCTTTCAGTTCTTGTTCATTTAATTCCTCTTGCCTTATTTTAAATTTCCCCTGTTGTTCTCTCTCTTCACTCTCCAGGTGCGTTTGTTCTGCTGGTTCATGTCTTCTTTGTTCTTCTTGTCTCTTTTGCTTCTCCAGTTTTAGTAGAGTTTGTTCTTCTTGTCTCTTTTGCTTCTCCAGTTTTAGTAGAGTTTGTTCTTCTCGTCTCTTCTTTTTTTCCTTCTGATGCTGGCTTTGTTCTTCCAGTCTCTTAGCTTCTTCCTCCTGCTGCAGCTTCTGTTCAGCCTGAAGATGCCTTTTCTCAAATTCTTGTCTCTGTTCTTCCAATTCGTGTCTTTTTTGTTCCTCCTGATGCTGTTTTTCAATCTCATGACACCTTTGTTCTTCCAGTTCTTTTATTTTCTGCTCCTCCAGTTCCACTCGTCTCCGTTCTTCCAGTCTCTTCTGCTCTTCCAGTTCCAGTCGTCTCATTTCTTCCAGTCTCTTCTGCTCCTCCAGTTCCAGTCGTCTCATTTCTTCCAGTCTCTTCTGCTCCTCCAGTTCCAGTCGTCTCATTTCTTCCAGTCTCTTCTGCTCCTCCAGTTCCAGTCGTCTCATTTCTTCCAGTCTCTTCTGCTCCTCCAGTTCCAGTCGTCTCATTTCTTCCAGTCTCTTCTGCTCCTCCAGTTCCTGTCGCCTCATTTCTTCCAGTCTCTTCTGCTCCTCCAGTTCCTGTCGTCTCATTTCTTCCAGTCTCTTCTGCTCCTCCAGTTCCTGTCGTCTCATTTCTTCCAGTCTCTTCTGCTCCTCCAGTTCCTGTCGTCTCATTTCTTCCAGTCTTTTCTGCTCCTCCAGTTCCTGTCGTCTCATTTCTTCCAGTCTTTTCTGCTCCTCCAGTTCCTGTCGTCTCCGTTCTTCTTGTTGTCTTTTCTTCTCCTCCTGGTGCCTCTGCTCTTTTCTTTTCAAATGTTTCTCCTCCTCAAGGAGATGCTGCCTTTTCTCTTCCTCACAACGCCTTCTCTCCTGTTCACTTTGCATCTCTTCAACTTCCTGGCATCTTTGTTCTTCCAGATGTTTTTTTTCCTCTGCTTCTGCCATTTGTCTTTTCTCTTTTGCCTCAAGCATTCTCCAGTGATTTTCTTGCTTTCTTTTCTCATCTGCAAACTCAAGCTGCTTTTGCCCCGCTTTGTTCTGGGTTGGCTTAGCTGTGCCAATTAGTCCATTGTCATCTGGGTATGTCTCTCTGTACTGGTGGGTTTCTGGGTTTTCTTGCTCAAACTCTGTAGCTGTTATGCTTTGTGAATCCTAATGTTAGGAAACAAAATCAGATTTACTTAATATTGGTTATCGTTCCCTTTCTTCACTGTACAGAATGGTAAACTGATCAGTTGCAAACTAACTAGTCTATTTTTTAACAATTGGCTTGAGATATAGATCATTTTACTTTTGTCCTTTGTTAGAAAGTCATATTTTTACTATATTTGAGTACAGAGTCTACACACATTAACTCATGAGTTACAGTATCACAACCCATGACATATTGGAGTAACTGAACAACATGTTGGTTTATCTGTTTCACCATTTTACAGGAGTGATATTCTGTAAAAGAAAGGATACATCCTGGCACCAACAACATGATAATACTAAATAATAAATCACGGTTTACACTAATGCATGTAAATCAATGGTGCCCAAATTCTGACTAACCAAGCAGCACCTTCAGGGAAGTCTAAGGGCCACAGATGATTTGTGTAAAATGGAGTAGGCAGCAGCCACCCTCACCATAAAACTGGGTCTGAAGCGCAGAGCATACTGATACACACCACCAAAGCCAAAAGCTAAGGAGGCCACTGGGCTCATTGAGGAGCATTGTATGCTGGGATCTGTAGTCACCACAGGCCACATGAGGGTGACCACAATCACACAGGGCTTCACGCGGCCCACAGGCCTCACTTTGGCCACCCATGATGTGAACATATTTTAGAATGTAACATTCACGTTTCCAGCACTGTCCCACATTTAACCACTTTGTAAGCTCCAGAGTTTGTTCTGTTAAGGCTCAGAAACATTAAGCATCTGTTCAAAAGCATTGTCTGTTCTCTCTGCAAGGCTGGCTGTTTCCACACAAAGCACGCAGCCCCATAGAGAGCAGCTGTGCAGTGATGGCAAGAACAGGAGGAACAATGGTAAAGGAAATGCTGCTTGGCTGCTACTCTCTGCCTGCCTCGGCTGAACCCCAATTAGTCGGGGCTCCCCAAGCTGATGGTTCCAATGCAGAAATCTGGGAGCTACCTAAAAATCACGTAAAAAGCAACAGAGGGTCCTGTGGCACCTTTAAAACTAACAGAAGTATTGGGAGCATAAGCTTTCGTGGGTAAGAACCTCACTTCTTCACTTGCATCTGAAGAAGTGAGGTTCTTACCCACTAGGGTTACCATATTTTGTGCCTCCAAAAGGAGGACACTCCACGGGGCCCTGGCCCCGCCCCCAGCCCTGCCCCCTCCCCAAAGTCTCCGCCCCCTCCCCTGCTTCCCGCGAACATTTAATTCGCGGGAAGCCTGGGCAGGTAAGAGGGGGTGTGGGGGGAGGAGGCGCGGCCCAGGCTGGCCCCCCCGGCGGCTCCAGCCTGGGTCGGCTCGGGCCCTGGGGTGCCGGCCCTGGCCCCCGGCCGACCACCCCCGGCCCGCCCAGCACTGCCGGCCGGCCCCTGGCGGCCCAGCGCACCCCCCCGGCGGCCCGGCTCCCGGCCCGACCCCCCGGCCCCGCGGCCCAGCGAACCCCCCCGGCCCCGCGCACCCCCCCGGCGGCCCGGCCCCGCGGCCCAGCGCACCCCCCCGGCGGCCCGGCTCCCGGCCCGACCCCCCAGCTCCCGGCCCCGCGAACCCCCCCGGCCCCGCGCACCCCCCCGGCGGCCCGGCTCCCGGCCCGACCCCCCGGCTCCCGGCCCCGCGGCCCAGCGCACCCCCTCGGCGGCCCGGCCCCGCGGCCCCGGCACTGCGCCCCTGGACCCCGGCCCCGCACCGCGCGCCCGGCCCCGCGACCCCGGCCCAGCCCTCCCTCCCGATTTTCCCGGACATGCCCGGCTTTTGGGGATTTCCCCCCGGACGGGGATTTGAGCCCCCAAAAGCCGGACATGTCCGGGAAAATCCGGACGTATGGTAACCCTATTACCCACGAAAGCTTATGCTCCCAATACTTCTGTTAGTCTTAAAGGTGCCACGGGACCCTCTGTTGCTTTTTACAGATTCAGACTAACACGGCTACCCCTGATACCTAAAAATCATAGAAAATCTGGAGATCCCCAGCTTTTCTATGCTAGTGGATAGGTGTGATAACTGCTGCTTAACGAAGATAGCCATTGTGATTAAATGGGATACCATGAGGTGGATCAGTGGTACAAGAGGTATTTTGTTTGTTTCAGAGTATGTCTGCCCTGCAGCTGGGAGTGTACTTTCCAGCTTGGGTGGACAGACGTGCTAGCTCTGCTCAAGCTAGTGTACCAAAAATAGCACTGTAGTCAGGAGGTAGCTTAGGCAGCGTCTCAGATTAGCCACCCAAGTATGTACTCAGAGGTTCCAGGCAGGTTTGTACCAGGCATTAGCCAGAGCTACTCCTGGCTACTCTGCTATTTTTTGTGTGCTAGATCAAGCAGAGTTAGCGTGTGTCTGTCTACCCAAGCTTTCGGTTTCCTGGAGAGGAGGGAGGGCAGTGGGGGAGAGACGTAGGGGCTCCTTCCATCATTCCTTTCCTATCGTTGTTTAGATTGTGAAGTATTTCTTTTGAAAGCCCAATGTCCAGATTATGGCAGGGGCACACCAGGAGGGGAAGGGTACACAGGGCCCTTTCCCAGCTAGCATAAGGAGTGAGAAAGGGAAACGAGAAAGGACCATGGCTCAGCCTCCTTCCACACGGGTCAATGGAGCTGGCTGATTGTGGGGTAGAGAGCACGTTGCGCCCTCACAGTGCCTCCTGGAACTCTCCTGGATGGGTGCAGCACATCATCAGCCCCAGATAGCTACATGGAGGTAAACACTACCTGTTTTGTGAGTACTGACTACAGTTTCTAAAGCAGACCATCTCATCTCACCATTTGACCACCCAAATCAGTTCAATACCTTTGTTAAACTTCTGTGTTTTCTTGACAGCCTCTGTTTTTTTGGCTTTATGGAGAGCTTGTGCTTAGCCGCACTGTTGTCCAGACGAGCGACTGCCCGGGGGACCGCATCAAGATTGATCGATTCAATTGTGCCACCAGAGGAAATGTGTCTTTTTGACCGAGACGATTTGACTGGAGTGACCTGTTTTGTACCATATATACAAAATAACCCTCATTAAAACCATACAAAGAGATTTAAAACAAAAAATATTTCTGTACGTATGCAAACAAAAAAATAGTTAGTAGAAAACATGCAAAACGAGGAAAGTTTGCCAAAGGTAAAAAAAAAGACATGAATTCTTCTGTAAGTAATTCCCACCATGCTCTTTTGAGTGAGGCTACATCAAAAATGGCTGAAAGATAGGAAAGATAAATCAATCTAAGCATTACAACAGAGCCTACAATAGGGAGTGCTGCAGAGCCGAGCCACCCCACCCCAGTGGGAAATGCTAGAAACCTTATGCCTCAGGCAGGTACAATGCTTCTTGGAGTACAGTGGGACCATGGCCACTGCATCATGCTTGGTGTACTCCCTCATGTGTGGCCAGCTCTGCTGACTGATGCAGAAGCAGGGCAACAGGATGGCCCCCCATTTTTGCCTCTCTCAGTCTCATTTGGGGAGGTTAGCAGTAGTAGTGGAACTAGCTTGGAGCAATCCCTGCACTGCTGGGAGCACAGAGATTGCTGTTCTACTTAGCTCTACCAGGGGATGCAAGGGCAAGAGACGTTCCTTGCAACCTCTCCCCCACCCTCCTCCTGTGCAGGGCTGGGCACAACTGAGCCCTAAATGCATATGTAATATAGGTCATATCTCTATATGTCACAAAACACATAGGCTGTGCCACACGGACAAGTTTATGTTACTGTAGGAACTGGGACTTTTGCATTCCCATCTTTTTTGAACTGTGCAATCTTAACACTGCATCAGTATAGTTTATAGGCAAAAATATGAATAACTCTTGGAGCTGGTGATCATACACTTCCTTGGGGTACTGAGGGTTGTTAGGCACTTCATTACCACCTGCCCTTATCATAAGGAAGCTTTGTCTGTGCCTGACCATGGGTCAGTTCTCTGATGCCACAGGCAACACAAGCACTCCCCTCTCTAGGCTCACACAGGCCCTGCTCTCTCTCTCTCTGCAGATTAGTGATAGACACACTCCAACCCCAAAGCCCTCTGAGCATTCCCCTGGCATGTCCAGTCCCTGGGTTCCCTGGACATACACAGTATTCACAGATTTGCTGCTCCCAAATAAGCAGAACACCCCAGCTTACTAATTACATTTTAGTTCACTGCTCATTTAGCACACAACACTTCGATAAGTTTATAGTGAAAATGAGTAGAAGTTTATTTAACAAACTATAGAGATTCAAGTGACAGCAAGTAGTAGTATTGGAAACAATTAGTTACATATAAAATAAAATTGTAACAGGCATTCTAGAACCTAGACTTAATGAACAAGATCCTCTCATGTCTAATAAAGTGTTGATCGTCAGCATTTTCCAGCCAGGCAGGCTGTGATCCCTTTTTCATTAGGCAAGCCACACTCTTAGCTTGTCTCCTAGGTGAAGGAACGAGAGCATCCTCTCAGTTCTCAGATATATCCCCCCACAATCTATTATCTTTACTAGTAAACAGGATCCTCTCCTGCTGTTTATTTTTTTCTATAAATTTCCTCTCTTGTAGATTTTGACTGGTCTCAGGCTCAGTATGCAGATAGGCCTCCATTGTAAGACTTACAATGCTCACTACCCCAAGACCAGACAGAGAGATAAGCATCTGTACCTGCTGTTTGAAAGGAACCTGTTTAAGACATGTCACCGCTTGGTTACCTGCCTTAACCCCAAAGCTTTGAGAACACATTTTCTAGTATAGAAACATAACCCATTCAATATTATCTGTACATAAATTTTGAAATGATTATGATGACAAGTGGGCTACTGCCTCTTGATACAGACCTTACATGCACCCTTTGGTCAACTTAATATGTATATCTGACCCAAGGAATCCCTATAAAAACTCTATGCATTCCCTGTGCCTGCTAACAGTTGGCACTAAGAAGTTCCTGGCTTTATTTTGATGCAGTAGAGTTAGCCACTGGTTAACCTATAGGCATCAGCTGGAAACACTCTTGCCTGGACAGTGCATCTGCAACTATATTTTCTTTGCCTGTAATATGTACAAGTTCCATATCATATTCTTGGAGCACTATATTCCAATGTAGCAGTCTGGAGTTCGTATCTTTCATCTGTGAAGCCATATTTACGAAGAATGGACTGTTAGGACTCTGAAGTTTCTGTTACATTGGTATGACCTCAGTTGCTTTACCACCCACACAATCACAAAAAATTGTCGTTCTATGACAGAGTAGTTTTATTTGGGGGGGCAGGAGAAGTCAGTTTTTTACTTAAGAAAGTAATAGGATGTTTTTTGTTGACTTTGCCTGCTTGCATTTGGACTGTTCCCAAGCCAGTGTTAGATGCATTAGAACACAGGCGTCAAATATCTTGTCAAAGTCTGGACTGGCCAGAACCAGTCCAAATTTTTGACAGAATTTTTTTTGCTGTGTCAAAGCTTTCTTGACACGCTGCAGTCCAAATTGCCTTGTCTGGCTGTGTCTTTTTTGCAGACACACTATTGCTGAAATCTTCCCCAAACCTGCAACAATAGTTCGCCAAGCCTATGAAAGACTTAATTTGTTTTTTGGCCCCTTTCTATCTAGTGACCCGAATAAGGGATTTCAGCTGCCCCTATTTAACACTTTGACACCTTTACCGTGAGACGTGCATCTTTGGATTTCTTCAGCACAATTCCTAAGTGGCTTTTATGATCTGACCAGGAACTGCTGAAGATGGCAATTAGAGAGACAAGGTGGGTAATATCTTTTACTAGATCAACTTCCGTTAGTGAGAAACAAGCTTTCAAGCTAACATAGAGCTCTTCACAGTTCGGAAGCTTCTCTCTCTCTCTCTCTCATCAACAGAAGTTGGTCCTACAAAAGATACTATATTACTCTCTAATATCCTGGAACCAACATGGCTACAACACTACTCTGCATAAAACAGGTGAAGAGGGCAATATCATCTATGTCGGCTCAAACAAAATCCTATGACCCAGCTAGCACTTGCTTAATGAGCCTCTGAAGTGTGGTTCCTGCACTGATTAAACAAAATGGTAACACTTTCAACTCAAAAAGTCCCAATTCAGTAATGAAGGCAGATTTTTGTCTGCACTTCAGTGTCTAAGGGAATTTGCCAAACCCCATTTGTTAAACCCGGGTGCTCAGGAACTTTGCCATGCATAGTGTGTCTAGCATGTAATTGATTCTGGGTATTGTACCAGGAACCTTGACAGCATTAAACTTTCTGTAATCAGCACAAAACCTTATATTATGTTGTGATAATTGGGTCTAAAAATTTACCCTAATAGTGAGTTTAATTGTAAAAAGGATATGAAAGTTCATATGCTGTTACAATAACCTGTTACAACAAATGTTGGTGAAAAATACGTCAAGTTGTTTTCAACAACTAATGTTAAACAGATTCAAGAAAACTAGACAGAGATTTAAAATTCATCCAAACAAACAAAAAAAGGTTCTGAGCTGCGTGGCTCTTTGTGAGGTTTTGCTGCACCATCCCCAGCACAGACTTTAAATCGGGGGTGGGAAAACTTTTTGGCCTGAGGGCCAGATCTGGATATGGAAATTGTATGGCGGGCCATGAATGCTCACGAAATTAACAATTCAGAGATTTTCAAATAAACTTTATCTTAAAAAGATACATTTTAGTGGAAATAAACATAAAACCTTACTTACTATTATAAATACACCATCATAACAACATATTACAATAATTAAACCAATTTACCCCCTTCCACGCCCTTTCTCTCTAGCCTGGATTTGTCGGGCATCAGACTCCAGTCATTGGAACTGATCGAGATTCACCAGCCCCCTGCTTTCAGAAATCTCCTCCCATGTAGGTCCCAACACCCCACAACTTTGAAAACCATCACTGAGCACTCCCTGGCCAACTACTCTTTGTTTTATCTTCAACAATGGAAAAATTAACACTACTAAAACATCAGAGTCACCTAAGCCAACAAGTAGCAGGCATGTGGGCTTGCATGTTCCAGGCTCTGATGGCATGTGAGGCGTGTTTGGGTTGTGCAGCTGGAATAACATGCATGCCCTCGTGCCGGTCATGAACACGCAGGAACGCTGGGCGGGAGCAGCAGGACAAGCCCCCGACCCCACTCCCCAACTGGAGCACTGGGCAGGCAGAGAAGAGGAAGCCCCCAGCCTTGCTCCCCGACTGGAGCACTGGGTGGGCGGAGCAGGGGAAGCCCCCAGCCCCGCTCCTTGGCTGGAGTGGGGCAATGGAGCTCGAGGGCCAGATTAAAAGGTTTGACAGGCTGGATGCAACCCATAGTTTGCCCACCCCTCCTTTAAATCCTCCTTAAAACCTTTGCACTTATTCAGCCACCAGTTCCCCTGTGCCTCAGTGCCACTCTCCCAGGAGTCTCTACTGAGATCCGGGACCTCTGACCTTTCTCCCATACCGAGGTCAAATGGGGCAAACCATGTGGATTCTTGTGGCACTGCGTGGTAAGCAAACAAAAAGACAGTGCAACATTACATCCCAGTCACTTGCCCTCTTGTTTACATACTTTGTCAGCATAGATTTCAGGGTCCCACTGAACCTCTCAAGTAACCCATTTGTCTCTAGATGATATGGGGCATATTTCAATTGCTCTACCCAACACATCCTCCACAACTCGCGCAATAGCTGGGACATAAAATTGCCCCCCCCCCCCCCGCCCCCGGGCAAAATCTGATGTCTATTGGAAAACCCACCCTGCTGAATATTGAGAAAGGTGCCTTAGCAACTGTTTCAGCTTCCACATTAGACAAGGCAGTTGCCCCTGGTTATCTGGTGGCAAAATCCACCGTTACTAATAGAAACCTTCCGCATCCCCTCCCACCCCGGGTTGGCTGGGGTGATATCTGTGGCAATCCTGAAAAAATCTTCTTTGGTAAAGGATGCACAGGAGCCTTGCAGTGCCCTAGAGGCTTTTTCTGCTTTTGACATAAGTCACAAGATTTTTCCTTTACATCATTTTGAATATTAGGCCAAAAGAATTTTTTCTTTAAGCTTTCATAGCTCTGTTCCCAAGCGATCGGCAAAAGGGCAATCGTGGGCTAGTAGCATGAGCTTCACACAATCAATTGTTTATAGGGCTCCCCAGGACTTTTGTTTTTTTACTAAATGGGGCTTCTGTGTACATCCTCCCCTCTTCTACAAAAAGCCTCCCCCGTTCATAGAACATCAGGGTTGGAAGGGACCTCAGGAGGACATCAAGTCCAACCCCCTGCTCAAAGCAAGACCAATCCCCAACTAAATCATCCCAGCCAAGGCTTTGTCAAGCCTGACCTTAAAAACCTCTAAGGAAGGAGATTCCACCACCTCCTGAGGTAACCCATTCCAGTGCTTCACCACCCTCCTAGTGAAAAAGTTTTTCCCGAAAATCCAACCTAAACCTCCCCGACTGCAACTTGAGACCATTGCTTCTTGTTCTGTCATCTGCTACCACTGAGAACAGTCTAGATCCATCCTCTTTGGAACCCCGTTTCAGGTAGTTGAAAGCAGCTATCAAATCCCCTCTCATTCTTCTCTTCTGCAGACTAAATAATCCCAGTTCCCTCAGCCTCTCCTCATAAGTCATGTGCTCCAGCCCCCTAACCATTTTTGTTGCCCTCTGCTGGACTCTTTCCAATTTTTCCACATCCTTCTTGTAGTGTGGGGCCCAAAACTGGACACAGTAGTCCAGATGAGGCCTCACCAATGCCAAATAGAGGGGAATGATCACGTCCCTCGATCTGCTGGCAATGTTCCTACTTATACAGCCCAAAATGCCATTAGCCTTCTTGGCAACAAGGTCACACTGTTGACTCATATCCAGCTTCTCATCCACTGTAACCCCTAGGTCCTTTTCTGCAGAACTGCTGCCTAGCCATTCAGTCCCTAGTCTGTAGCAGTGCAGGACTCTGCACTTGTCCTTGCTGAACCTCCTTAAACTCTTTGTCTACCTCAAGGAGATCAGACCTGACAAAATTAACTGGAATCCCCTCTGTCACCACTGAAGTCTCCAACTCAAGGGTAGCTGCATTAACCTGGGAAGATCTGGCACTGTATTTGGACTCCCCATTACTGAGGCACTGTTTCTTCATGGGTTCAAGAGACTACTCAAGTAGCACTTTCTTCAGCCGTCCCCTTGGGTTGGAGTCTGATAATTAGGGTTATCAGCAGATGACTGGTACTGGGATGGTATGAGCTTAGTTCTCTCCTCACCCTCCTTTTCCCCAGGAATAAACCAGGGACCCCTATTACAGCAAGCTTTTGACCTTCTCTTGAGTACGTGCACTCTATGAATGGTCTCACTTGTAGGTATAAATCAGCAGTATCAGCTGCAGCTTCCACAGCTGCTCGGGACTTTTTTATATTAACTTTTTTGAAATTTCTACACTTTAGGTGGTATGCCCCTGGTGTAATTTGAAACCTTTTTAACACTGACCCTTTAAACAGACCATACAACATAACATCATTTACAGCCATATAATTGAACACTTGTAAAGCTTTACCAGTCAATTTGGGGACTAACACAGTCATTCTCTGGTCACCATGGATTTTATGTACCTTGCATATCCTTTCAAAGGTGGTCAAATATTCTTCAATGCTATCAGTCTCCTAGTGACTTGGGCACAGTTTGTCCCAGCTGGGTGATCCCTGGTGCGGAGTACCTATGGGGTGTGGATTCTGTCCTTGCATTTCCAGCTTTTTAAGCTCTGCTCCCTTTCCTTCTCTTGATCTTCACGCTTTTGGTGTTCCAGCTCCAGTATTCTCTGGTGGGCCTCCTCTTGTCCTGCTTTCTCTGCCTCCTGCTGCTGTTCATATGCCTCCCATTTTTGCTTCTCTGTTACCATCTCCCTTTCCTGGGCGCTCTCTTTTATTTCCAGTTTTCTGATCTTTATCTTGACCAGCACTAACTGCATTGCTGTTTCACTGGGAATTGTGCCAGATTGATTCCTTAAATCTGCCCCTCCTTTGGGCTCAGGCACTTTTAATAGATTAATAAGTTCCTCCTGGTACTTGTTATCTTCCAGGAACAAAGCTTTCATCCCTCCATATTTGATCTGTAGCATTTAAGACACATTCTGCACAGTTTTGCCAGCTGACGCTTGGTATGTTTAGCATATGTCTCTGATTTATTCATCCCATCCTTTCCTTTGTTCTATTTCTCTTACCCAAAATATACAAATGGAAAATAACAAATTGTAATCTTTTACTTTAACCGTTTCCAATTTTCTGACTTTTGAGTTTAGTATATAAGTGTTTGGAGTGTGACCCTTGGCTAACCAGAAAATGGGGTGTAGATCTTGCCAACTGTGCTACAGTGACACTTCCCAGGTAATACCCAGGGTTGAGAGGCACCTCGCTACCACCTGACCTTAGCGTGAGGAAGCTTTGTCTGTGCTTGCCAAGGGTCAGCTCCCAACTCCATCAACCAGAGACAACGCAAGCACTCCCACTGTCTCTCTACAGGTTAGTGATAGGCACACCCCAATCCCCCGCATGTCCCCCCTGGACCATCCAACTCCTACTCCACCCTGGACACTTGCAGTATTCACAGATTTGCTGCTCCCAGAGAAGCAGTGCAGCCCAGATTATTAGCTGCACCTTAGATCATCACTCCACTTAACTGAGGTGATGGTTGCTAGGAGAGACATGGAACAAGAAGCTAATGGTTCAAGGGAAGGCTTAGTGAGTACTGACAGAACAAGGTTCAAGCTCCAAGGGCTGAGCTCAGAGACCTGCTTGCTTTGGGCATGCTCCCTGCTCTGCCACCAACAAGACCCTGCTGAGGAATCTGTGGGTGTGCACTTCCTCACTCATGAGTTGAACATTGTGGCAGGACACGCACTCCTTGCTGAGCTTGGCTGATGTATGGGGTGGGTCCAGCCTGGGTCCGACAGTGGCCTTAAGGTCTTTTCCATTAGGTGCTTCCTAAGGCGAAGTTCCCATCCTTCCCAGGTCCAACTGAGGAATGAACGACAGATAGTGCACCTTGCTACGCTGTGGGCTTCCTCGAGGCAGTACAGACAGCACTGGTGCTCGTTGCTGATCGAGAAGGAGCATGGGCAGGATGCACAAATTTTGAAGCCCCAAGTCCTGGGCATAGTCCAATACCCAAAGCAGGGTAATGGAGGGACGGGGCCTCTCCAGGTCAGGGAGACTAACTATAAAACACTAAAAACTATCAGATAAAACTTTAAACTCTAAAAACTTATAAAAACTATTTACAGATATCGATATAAATGTTCACAAATAAAGGAATAAAACCAAAGCTTTGGACACTGGACCAAGACCATGCAGTGGTGAGAAGGAACTGGGGAATGGTTGGTCCACCCCACCCTTTATCATCTCGGTCAGAGGCATGAGGTGAGACAGGACGTATGTGTGGACCAATGGACACTGCTTTCAAAACTCTCCAGCTCCGGGGTCATGGAGCATAGGTCTACCCAGAGTGGAATACACATAGGGACCAGCACTCAAAGAAGAATTTCCAGTGTGGATACATAAGTTCTTAAATATTATCTGTACATAACATTTCAGAATGATTATGATGATCACTGGGCTACTGACTCTTGATAGAGACCTTACATATCACCCATTGGTTAACTTGATATGGATGTATCTGACCCCAGGATCCCTGTAAAATCCTATGCATTCCCTGTGCCCTCCACCAATTGGCACCAAGAGGTTCCTGGGTCGCACACAGTGAACCAAATGAGGACAGCTGGTCAGTTTAAGCAGTAAAAAAAAAAAAAGTTTATCTTCAGATGTGTTAATTTATTAACAACTTTCAAGAAATAACTTGGTATTTTGTTTTAGAGAAACACTCCATGACTAAGGAAATAATTTTCATTCATACTAATTGGATACCCCAACTGGGGCATAACTAACATTACAAATTTTTATCAACTCCTATTAATCAGCTGTGAAGACAGATTAGCAGCTAAAGTTTCAGCAGGGTCACATTTTTTAGTGTTGCCAACTCTCATGATTTTATCATGACTTTCACAATATTTTGATGTTTTTCTTTAAGCCCAACCTGGAGAGACTCTCAGCTTTTATTTAAAACAAAATTAAGTTTCTTGATGTCATGGTTGTGGAGAAAAGCTTGAAAATATTATGTGAGGACATGCTAAAACCTCAGAAATCAGTAGAGAAATAATAAGAACCCAACATTTATTATTTTTTTAAATCTCAGGTTTGCTTACATATGGAGTGTTGTATTTCAGGTATTTTAGTTATTATGTTCAGCCTTTAGGCCTGAATCAGTTGGACTTACTATTACATGAGTTTCCAAAGCTATATTTAATTGGTATAAGGCGACACTAAAGTATACATTCCTCAAAACTGGTGTTGAGTTCTAAGCATAAAGTGACAAGTAAAATTTCTCATTGTATATGAAAATCTCCTGTTGAAATCAGAGAATCAAATCAGAGCCCATGCTGTGTCTTTTGGATTGCAAATATTTGGGCCCAGATACTGCAAATACTTATGCACGAGTGTAACTTCACTCATGTAGGCAGCTGTCATTAAACACAACAGGATTATTTTCATGAATAAGGTTGTACATATGAGTAAGTGTTTGCAGGACTGGGACTATTTCCAGCCATACTGAAAACACTTTGCACCCTGCAAAAAGAAAAAAACCTTACAATGCTTGGGTGAAGCACTGGCAGATGAATCTTATTGTATCTACTATAGGTCTTGCAACAGCAAATGCTGTTATATTGGGAAAATTACAAGTGAGTACACAAGAAACTAACCTTTAAGAGGTGACAAAAATCAAAAGTCTCTCCACATAGTCCATTTAGCTACCACTGTTAGATTTGCAATTGTTGTGAACTCAGAAAGGGAGGGGAAGTCTTCTACAGAGGAAAAATTAGTATCTTTTTTTCAAGACAGCTCTGAAATCCACAAAGGTTAAACACAGGTTTATCAGAGAATCAGTTGTTTAAAGATCTTGAAATGTTTTGCATAGCTTTATTAAATGATATGTAGGCATAATAAAGTAGTAAAAGTACTTATGAAAATGATGGCTCTGCAATAATTCGAATGTTTGAAGAGCAGATGAATGGAGCTATGTTCAGTTTTCTGTCATCATCTATTACCATAGAAACAGACTTCCCAGCTTCAGTCACTACTCATTTACCAGTGTCTCCTCAAAGGCAGTACATGAGAATTGTACAGTGTCACTGCAGTTTTGGATGAATTTGGGACAATAAACCTGAATACTGCAATAAAATAACTGGTGGTTTTCTAAAAAAATAAATTAAAACAAAGGAGGAAAAAGTAATTAAAACAGAAAAGGATTTGATACAACTTCAATTAACTATTCATGTTTTGTTACCTTCTTCTCTACTTCATGTCCTGTCCCAGGCACACGCATAGGGCTTAATGAATCCGGCGTGTCACTTAACTAGAAAATAAGATTAGCACACCTAGATATTAGAATGTAAAGGATTTAATAAACATGATTAAAAGATCTAGTGCAATCACAAAGTGAGAGTGAAAAGGCCTATTAGGACTTTTCCTCCATCCCCACTAGCACTACAGGCCTGACAGATGCACAGTTCTGCTTCCTGGTGTAACACGGTTTTCTCTTCTACACTTTTATAATCTTGTAGCTCTCTATAAAGAAGAGTCTGTAGATATCAGAGCCAACAGGCTACACAGGCTAAATGATAAGAGTTCACACTTATTCTTAAACCTAATTATCTAGTGCTAAACACCAAAGCAAAATGCGACCTACCATGATTTCTAGCAGTTTTGAATACATTTTGTCATATTTAGAATCAGTGTATTAGTTTGATTGAAGCATGGACCAGATAAAACGGAATTAAAAGTCCCATCCTCTCTTAGGCAAAAATTATCTACATAGGGGAGTGGAAATATTGCATTTCACACAATGCTTCCTGTGAACTCCTTTCCTCTGGAGCCAAATGGGATCCACAGAAAGGCAGGCCCCTTTGACTTTTCAGTTCCATCCGTAAGGGTTCATTAGTGCTGCAAGAGTAGTGCTGTCCATGGCTCTCCTAAACGCTATCTGCCATCAGAACCCATCTTATGGGAGTGGATTCTAAGCCCTGGAGGAGGAACTGCATTAATTCCTGAAGACTGCAGGAACTTCATTATTAACCATTTGTACTAGTATAGCACCTAGAGGCCCTAACCAAGATTGTGCTGTACACACATGCGGTAAGAGACAGTCCCTGTCCCAAAGAGTTTACCATCTAACTAGACAAGGCACACAAAGGGTACGAGAAAACTGAGGCAAAATACTTTCCCCAAGGTCAGTAGCTAAGGCAGGAACAGAACCCAGGTCTGCTGCATTCTAGTCCAATGCCTTATCCACAGACCAGCTTGCTTTGCTTTGGTGGGGAAAATTATTCAGTGCAACTTGACCTTCATCCCCTTCCCAATCCCCCTCCTTGTGCCCTCAGTGGGGCCAAGAGGGAATTAATTGGACACCATGTCATGGAGGCAACACTCCCCTATGCCCTGCCCCCCCAAAAGCAAACCCTGGGTGCAGGGTGTTCTCTGCATGGGAAAGTACTGGGACCCTAAATTTGGTATTACTGTATCATTTAAGGGCATTAACTTAACAGTCTTTTTATAATTGCTCTTATGTTTATGCATTATAGAGCACATTTAAGTGATTCCTTTTAGCTAGGAGCTTGTGAAGCTTTCTGTGATACGAATTATAGCCTATTTGTATCTTTGATATAAAATGACTGGCTTGATTTTTAATCCCATGTTTTTCAATTCTGACATATTTTATGTATACTTTGTGATTCTCCTTTTATGACTCATTAGCAGATATTAGTATATATCCTCAAAATTAGCATTTCAAACCCATGCCAAATCAAATTGAGAACTGAAGCCATTAATCCAATTTACCTATACAATAATAATGAAAAACTACATGGAATATAAGAAATACAGCACCAACAATACTTAGCATTTCTAATCTGTAGCTTTCCAAGTGCTGTACAAAGATGTATATGCCTTCTTATTGTCTGTGTACAAATGGAAGCACAGAGAAGATACAAAGGCTTGAACTACACTAGAAAATTAGGTCGGCATAACTACACCACACAAGGTGTGAAAAATCCAAAATATTTTTATATCAAGCGCTATAAAGCTTCAAGTGAGTAGATGTACTTGTTAAATAGTGCGTGCACACACACACAAACAAACAGATAAAAAGATGTGAGTTCTTTGGAAATCCTTTCCCAGGCAGAGTTTGCTCTATATGATTCAGTAACTGTACTGAAGGTGAACAGGGAGTGCCGAATGAAGGAGAAAAGGAAAATCAGCAAATGTTGAGGAATTTGGTGGAACCTGGCTCTGGGCATGTGCACATTTGGGGGAGTGTAGTATGGCTTCTCCTCCAAATGGCTCTGTGTAGGGGCATGGCAACAACTGAAAGCTGGTGAAATGTGGTACCAAGCCAACCAGTGGTAGAGTATGTGTACCCACTGCAGCTCTGGCATGCTCTCCCTGAGAAGCCTTGGGAAGAATTCTGGTTGAGCCAACCCAAATCCCTCCTCGGGCTGCAACATAGTTTCTCTGAACCTCCCTCCAGCAAGGGCTGTGACTTAAAAACACAATCTGGCCCTCAAACTTTATCCAAACATCCTACTGCAAGGGTAGGGATGTAGGATGGGAGATGGACAGCCAAATCTTCTTGCAGGGAACCCATGGGTCAGATAGGAAAATATTGAGAGACACACAAACCCTACTTCCTGTGCAGCCCTGGAGGGTACAAATACAGTGGAAACAATACATTTCTGCTGCACAGGAGAGCCAAGAATCTGAGAACTCAATTAAGGGGACTCCAGAACGCACTTCAGAGTGCAGAGCTTAACTCCACAATAGTGCGGGGGGGTGAGGGGAGGGCTTTGTGGACAGATTGGGACTCTACATCCCACTGTGAATTAGTGGGAAGAGATTCCATGTTCCTCAGCCACCCACTGCACAAAGCTCCTTTGCTAGGGCATTGTGCAAGGGATCCAAATGTCACTCAGTGTGCTCGAAGTTGACAGAGAAAGGTGCTAGTTCATTTGGAAGTGCTACTGTTTGTTGAGGATTTGTGTAGTGAAGGAGGGCTGCAGTATTTGCCATTTTCTCCATTAATAGCATCATAATTTTTTTTAAATGGATAGATACAGTGCTTTCCAAATACACAGGGAAATTATGTCCCTGCTCTCAGGAATTTACAGTTTTAAATATACAGAAAAAACACAATTGATAAATGCTCAGGTGGGAACAGATGCTTTCCTTCTGCCCAGAGGGTATGTCTACACAGCAGCTGGGAGCCTGTTTCCCAGCGTAGATATTGTCTGCTTGAGCTAGTATACTAAAAATAGCGGCATGGCTGCAGAAACACAAGTGGTAGCTCGGGATAGCTACCCGAATACGTACCTGGGGCTCAGGAAGGTTTGTATGCAAGTGGCTAGCCCAAGCTACTGCCTGCGTGGCTGCAGCCACACTGCTATTTTCAGCGTGTTAGCTCAGCAGAACTTGGCCTGGTCTACACTAGAAAATTAGATCAGCATAGCTGTGTCGCTCTGGGGTATGAAAAATCCACACTGTCATTAAGTTGACCTAAATCCCTGTATAGACAGTGCTAGGTTGATGGAAGAATTCTGCCATGGACTTAGCTACCACTCCTCAGGGAGGTGGTAACTTATAAAAGTGGTCTCCAACCTTTTTACGCACAAGATCACTTTTCGAATTTAAGTGCAACCCAGGATCTACCCCACCCCTTTCCCGAGGCCCCGCACGACTCACTCCATCCCGCCTCCCTCCATCACTCACTCTCCCCACCCGCACTCACTTTCACCAGGCTGGGGCAGGGGGTTGGGGTGCGGCAGAGAGGTTCAGAGTGTGGGAGTGGGTTCTGGGCTGAGCCTGGGGCAGGGGGTTGGGATGCAGGAGGGGATGCTCAGGGCTGGGTCAGGGGGTTGGAGTGCAGGAGAGGGTACGGGGTGCTGGCTCCATGAGGGGGCTCAGGGCTGGGGCAGGAGGTTTGGGTGCAGGATGGGGTTTGGGGTGCAGACTCTGGGAAGGGGCTGGGGCAGGGAGTTGGAGTGCAGGAGGAGACTCAGGGCTGGGGTGCGAGAGGGAGTTCAGGGTGCTGTCTCCAGGAGGGGACTGAGGAAGGGGGTTTGGGTGTGGGCTCCTGCCGGGTGATGCTTACCTCGGGTGACTCCCAGTTCCCTGATTGCCCTGGGCCTACGCCACTCCTAGAAGCGGCGAGTATGTCTCTGTGGCCCCGGGAGTGGGCCCGTGGCTCCGTGCACTGCCCCTCCCTGCAGGCATCGCCCACGCAGCTCCTGTTCCCGGCCAATGAGAGCTGAGGGGCGGTGCCTGCAAGCAGGAGCAGCACGTGCAGACGCCCCCCCAGGGGTTACAGGGACATGCTGATCACTTCCAGGAGCAGTGCAGGGTCAGGGCAGGCAGGGAGTCTTAGCCCTGCGGCACTGCCAGACTTTTAGCGGCCGGAGATCGTGATCGACTGTCAGAGGCTCCAGGATCGACCAGTCGATCACGATCTACCAGTTGGTGACCACTGGCCGATACCGATGGGAGAACCCCTTCTGTCAGCATAGGTAAAGTCTACGCTGAAGCACTACAGTGGAAAAGCTGCAATGATGTTTTAAATGTAGACAAGCCCCTAGTGTGCGTCAGTCTACCTGTGCTGGGAAGCACATGCCTACCTGCTGTGTCAACGTACCCGTAGACTACCCAATATGCCCGGTATGTCAGAGGCTTGGGAGGTACAGTGGTTTGAGCATTAGACAGCCAGTATGCCTGGGTTCTAGTCTCAGTCTTCCATAGGCAAACTGGTTTAGGCTCCAATCCCTCTCACACAGAATTTTCCCTGTAGGCTGCTATGCATCACCTGTACACAACTCCCCCACGCTGTGAAATCCAGTATTCTTTGTCTCTCACTAGCCTTTTCCTGACCTTTAGAAAGATGCTATGTTTGACACCTGCTCTGTGGGAAGTCAGCTGTGGGCCTTTAGAACAGCTAATATCATGGCCTCCCTCCCAGGACTCCAAGTACATCACTCCTAGTGCATATACTTGTCATTAGTCTAGGGCGCAGAATTTGAAAGGTCCTACTAAATCTGTGTGTCCACGCATAAAAAGCCTGCTGCTCTGTCTTACTGGACATTGCATCTATGCCCCAGTGAGTTCTGTGCTTTCAATAACAGTGTGATGTAGTGAATATGTCCATTTAAAATGCTTACTTTATTATCACTGTCTGAGGGCACTGTGTCCTGTTGAGTCTCAATCTCCATGGGGCTACTGAGTAATAAGTCCTCTTCTAAACTAGCATTTGCCTCCTCCATTGTCCTCTCAGAAATTGTCATTTGTGGTGGTTGTCCAAATTTAATAGTCTTGGACAACTGTTGCTGAAAAACAAGAAAAAATGTATTTATATCACAAATGAAAGAAGTCGACTCTACTGCACATGCCATCTCTCCCCATGGAATCTGCATAGTCTGCAAACAATTTGAAATACACAGGCTGATTACCAGGGCTAAGAAGCGAACTAACTCCAGATTCAATATCTACCGCAACAAGGCAGAGAAAAGGAAGCATAATTATCAGCAGTAACTCTTGATTGAGGAGGACAAGAGTTAACAAAGACTCTTGCTGTTTTATTATGACTTTCATAATACTGGTGTTTTCTGGAGTCATGTGGACACATCAAAATCAAGCTTTCATTAAAACAAAAACAAAAAGGTATATTTCTAGGCTTTATGGTTGCAGAGAAAATCTTGAATTCATGACCAAGTGCATCCTCAAAGGTAACAACCCAGAAGGCCATAAAAAGAACCCTACATTTATTATTTAAAAAAAACCTCACAATTATGGGGACCAGACATGATTTTTAAATGTTTGAGGAGTAGCAATACTGCACATTAAAGGAACCTGATTTTTAGAGAATGCAGGGCATCTAGCCTCTGAAAAAATCAGGCCCCTTTAAGGTATCTCAGGTTGAGCTCCCAAAAATTCAATTACCAAAGTCATTAGTCACTTCTGCAAATCTTGACCAGATGTATTCCCACTGCAGATCCCCTTCTGCCTTGCCACAAGGCTATTGGTGTACAAGAGAGCACAGAAATTCCACAGTGAGGCTCTGCTGAAGGAGAACTATAACACATACTGGTAGGTCAACAGAAAATGTGAGTTTTGTAGCTTTTCCATCATTCAACTTTTCCATTTCCCGTTTTTCTTTCATTGAATCCTGTTTCTTTTCCAGGGATGATTTAAAATCTTCTCTCTGAAATACTATAAATAAAAACAATGAGGAGTCTGGTGGCACCTTAGAGAATAACAGATTTATTTGGGCATAAGCTTTTCTGGGTAAAAAACTACTTCTTCAGATGCATGGAATGAAAATTACAGATGCAGGAAGATTGAAGTGTTCTCCTACTGGCTTTTGTATGTTACCATTCCTGATGTCCGATTTGTGTCCATTTATTCCTTTATAGTTCTTGTATTATGGGAATAAGTAAATAACTTTTCCTTATCCACTTTCTCCACATCACTCATGATTTTATATACCTCTATCATATCCCACCTTAGTCTCCTCTTTTCCAAGCTGAAAAGTCCTAGCCTCTTTACTCTCTCCTATCGGTCCCGTTCCAAACCCCTAATCTTTTTAGTTACCCTTCTCTGAACCTTTTCTAGTGCCAGTATATCTTTTTTGAGATGAGGAGACCACATCTGTACACAGTATTCGAGATGTGGGCGTACCATCGATTTATATAAGGGCAATAATATATTCTCCGTCTTATTCTCTATCCCCTTTTTAATGATTCCTAACATCCTGTTTGCTTTTTTGACCGCCTCTACACACTGCATGGACGTCTTCAGAGAACTATCCACGATGACTCCAAGATCTTTTTCCTGATTCGTTGTAGCTAAATTAGCCCCCATCATATTGTATGTATAGTTGGGGTTATTTCTTCCAATGTGCATTACTTTACATTTATCCACATTACATTTCATTTGCCATTTTGTTGCCCAATCACTTAGTTTTGTGAGATCTTTTTGAAGTTCTTCACAGTCTTCTTTGGTCTTAACTATCTTGAGCAGTTTAGTATCGTCTGCGAACTTTGCCACCTCACTTTTTACCCTTTCTCCAGATAATTTATGAATAAGTTGAATAGGATTGGTCCTAAGACTGACCCTTGGGGAACACCACTAGTTACCCATCTTCATTCTGAGAATTTACCATTTATTCCTACCCTTTGTTCCCTGTCCTTTAACCAGTTCTCAATCCATGAAAGGACCTTCCCTTTTATCCCATGACAACTTAATTTACGTAAAAGCCTTTGGTGAGGGACCTTGTAAAAGGCTTTCTGGAAATCTAAGTACACTATGTCCACTGGATCCTCCTTGTCCACATGTTTGTTGACTCCTTCAAAGAACTCTAATAGATTAGTAAGACACGATTTCCCTTTAGAGAAACCATGTTGACTTTTGCCCAACAATTTATATTCTTCTATGTGTCTGACAATTTTATTCTGTACTATTGTTTCAACTAATGTGCCCGGTACTGACGTTAGACTTACCAGTCTGTAATTGCTGGGATCACCTCTAGAGCCCTTTTAAATTATTGGCATTACATTAGCTATCTTCCAGTCACTGTGTGCAGAAGCCGATTTAAAGGACAGGTTACAAACCATAGTTAATAGTTCTGCAACTTCACATTCGAGTTCTTTCAGAACCCTTGGGTGAAATCCATCTGGTCCCAGTGACTTGTTACTGTTAAGCTTATCAATTAATTCCAAAATCTCCTTTTTGTCTCTCCTGGAATTGACACCGCCTCATCAATTATTGGGAGTGGACTACATCCACCCTGATTGAACTGGCCCAGTCAGTACTGGTTCTCCACTTGTGAGGTACTCCCTTCTCTTCATGTGTCAGTATATAATGCCTGCATCTGTAATTTTCACTCCATGCATCTGAAGAAGTGGGTTTTTTACCCACGAAAGCTTATGCCCAAATAAATCTGTTAGTCTTTAAAGGTGCCACTGGACTCCTTGTTGTTTTTCTGGATACAGACTAACATGGCTACTCCCTGATACTATAAATAAAGTAATCTTGAATTGCACCACAGATAAAGTTAACAAAACAGGAGCATTTTATGGCTGTCTAGAGACAGAGCCTCTGCCTGGTGCTTTTCAGTAGTAATGACTTCGGCTTACACAGAGATCACAGAATAAGATCCCCCTTTAATGTACAGAAATTAATTTCTGTTATGTATGCCTAAAAGAATCAAATGTTTGAAAGAGAACATATTTTTAGCATGAGATTTAGAAGAAGTAATGAATAGGAAAGAGGACACTTTAGTATTTGATTTTCTTTCTGAATATTTACAGGAACCATATCCAGTGAAGAGAGATAAGACTATGTGGTAATTTTCTTACTCTCTTTCAAGGACAGGAAATTCTCCAAAGAGAACCACCCTATCACTGTGAAAATCTCCACAAAGGAATGCTTATAGCAGGGATTCAAGTATGTAACTTCCCTTCATGTGAATGTCAATTACAAGCACAGACCTCTGCCCTGAATTTACCTCTCTGAATTTAAGATAGACACAATGTAGGTTATAGTAGCAATTACGTAAAGCAAAGACATGATTTCAACTCTGAATCAATAGAATGGTAAGGTGAGAACTTGGCACGGAAACACAGTTTTTGAGAGGATTGGTAAACCTCAAAGGATTTCAGGTCAATCTCAATTCACATAACCATCCAGAAGTTTGCATTCTTGTCTACATCTTAGCCAAATTAACTGAAGCCATTAATGTCCCATAGTGCCAAACCAATTGGTGGGGGGGGGGGGAGGGCATGTGAAAGAGAGAATTTCTCTATCACCAAGTTGATGAACTAGGATTGATGTTCCTCCACCTCCTCACTCAGGTATGCACAGGTATTGCTGCCCACCTGCATTCAGATAGTGGATGATCAAACATAACTTGTGTGGTTAAATGGACCGAGTTAATGGCAGAAAGTCACACCTGCTTAGATACCCAGAAGGAAATTTGGTCCCACTGAAGTCAATAGAAAAACTCCTTTTAAGAGGAGTCAGTTGATGCCAGTCTTTTCAGACTTTTCCTTCTCTAGGTCTGCATTCTACCTTGGATTTACACACCCTCACTGGAGATTAAACAGGAATTCCACATGCAGAACAAAACAATGGCCCTGTGAGGGTATGATCCAGTAAATTGCTGAGTGCCCTCAACTCTCGCTGATAGTTTGAAGGCTGAAAATCTACAAATGCCCACATTTCTGCATGGAGTTGGCTTCCTCAGGGCACAGAACTTTTCTGTAGTTACTCCTAGCATTTTTAAATACATTTATTTTAACCAAATAAACTCCATTAATAACTTTCCCCTGGCCAATTTTCTTTCAACGTTTTAATCTCCAAGAGCTGATGTTGAGCACTAAATGTCAAAATCACAAAAAGCTCATTATTACTTTGTCATCTGAAAGTGAGATGCAGACAAGGAAAAGATTATGTTCTCTTTACTAGTTTATGGTATTTTCCTGTTGAACCAAAGGCAGAATCTGAAAGGCTGTATATATAATAGTCCCCTGAGATATATTTAGAATGATTCCAAATTTCCTGTATCGCTGTTTTCTGGTCACCTAATTCTAAACGCTACCTGCCATTTGTAAGTATCATCATGCATTGCTTTTGATGTCTATTCTTTTCTCAATGCAACAATGTATTTTGAATTAACAATAAGAGATCCATGCCTCTCCTGGCTGGTGAAAGCCAGTGAAGAAAAAGTATACCCACTATTAATGGGAATTGTTAATGCTTCCTGAAGCACACCTATCAACTCCTTGAAACATGAAAAAGTCCAAAAGAAGCCAGTTACTTGACCCTGAAGAACTTTCCAGCTACTATCTTGTCTGGTATCTCATTTTGGCATCTCAAGTGGGCACAGTGTGGTTTGTGAGCAGAGGTTAGAGGAATACAATTAATTTCCCCCCAACCTCCAATTCAGTCCCTGTGAGTGGGCAGTTACGCAGCATTGACAAGCTCTCAAAGTCCTGCCCCAGCATGTCCTGTGCCCACTGTAAAAACAGATGAATTTTTGAAAGGTAGCTCTACTTCAGCTCTTCCAAAGTCCAATTAGGAATACGGAGAGAATCTTTCAAGTATATTACAGAGCACAAAATTAATTAGTGCATTAATGAGATGGGAATCACGGAAGACAGGCATGAAAGGAGGGCTGGTAAGTAATTTCTTAACAGCAGGGTATGGTTTTATTTAAGAAGGAAGCCATTTACATATTCAGCTATTTTGAAGAACTGAATGCATCTGAAATGCAGGTGGACTGGCGAAAGAGCAGTAGCAAGGTTCCTCAAGAGCCTTGTTTTGTATGCATTTAGAACCCCCTGGACAAAAATGGAAGGCAAATGAAAAGTAAGACCTTTGGGGATTGACTATTTCTACATCCTGCAAAAAGTCGAATGCATTTGAAAAACAATGGGAAAGTATACAAACAAACTGAATCAAGAAACCGATGGACATGAGTTAAGTGACTAAAAGGCAAGGACTAACAAAAATTAATGGGGAAATATGTAAGGGCAAAAGAGGAAAACAAAAAACACAAAGGAAATCTTTGAGTTGTATTCCGTTATCCTCCTCTTATTTACTTAGGCCCTGACTCCGCAGGCTGGTCCAGTGTGTGTGTGTGTGTGTGTGTGTGTGTGTGTGTGTGTGTGTGTGTGTGTGCATACATCCACATGGAGTCCCGTCCCGCCCTGTACACTTTAATGCTGCACCACATGGATGCAGGGTGCACGTATTTACTTACAGCATTGGGGCCAGAGGTTGTAAAGGCAGATCCTCAGATGGTGTAAATTATCATAGCTCCACTGCAGCTATGCCAATTTACAGCAGCTGAGGATCTGCCCCTAAGTTCTTCAGGGAAGCGACCAGTCTTCTTACAAGCTTAGCATGCTATGGCACATGATGAAAAGAACATTTAAAAAAAAAAAACATTTACACCTGCATAGTCACATGCTTGTTCCTTCTTACCTGAAGGGTTTTGACTTTGCCTAGGATTTTGTCCTGTGACATTGCTTGGACTGCCTGCTCACACTCTGCTTGCCCATCAGGTATAAAAATACTGTCATGGGAAAAGGCTCGAGTGCCCATAGTATAGTTGGAGGACCTGAAATGCAATTCATATACACAGTACTTAATTTTATAAAGATACCCCAAATGATTCCTGCAGTTTATTCTTACAGTAACTCCCCTGGCCTATATCCTTTTCTCTGTTCTCTTCTACCTAGATATTTATACTGTCCTCATCACTGTAGTATCTGAGTGCCCTGCAGTAGTGCATTAAGCAACAGGTCTGACATCTGTCACATATGGTTCATTCTCTCTCACCCACTGCCCAGAGGGAGAACTGTGTGCAGAGTAGAGTGGTTGTTTTGGTAGGATTTTATTGATTTGATTTTTTTTAAATACACACATTCTATACTATATATTAAATGCTACTTAATGATATTTCTTTGTGTATTGAACATTGTCACATGAACCATTTGGTCAAGAGGAAAAGACCAAGAAATAAAACTGGGACGTTTTTTCCTCATGTATACACACTGACCCTAAAAGAAAGAAATTAACTTTATCAGAAGTGATTAGTAATATTTTGTAAAGCACAAGCAGTTTTAATTGAAAGGAAAAATAATTCATACTTGAACATTCTTCCTGCCCTAGTCTGAAATGGGGTGGTCCATAAGATAGATTTTTGCACACAAGTAGCTTTTGTTTCCAAAGAGACCTGTTGAAATTGGAGACAGGCCACATGCTCATAATAAAAACTCTAACCTTATGAAACTCACCTGGTTTTGTTACATTTATCAAAAAGTTTCCAGGTTCTCAAGGAAGTCTGGGCATAGTATTAATTTAGAATTTCACATAAAACCACACAAAACCTGCAGGGATTTTGTTTGTTTTGTTTTGTTGGGCAAGGGTGAGGTTAAATGCAAAACCAGGTGAACCATGGTGGTATCAATTGAGTTTTACTTTGAGTTTTTCATTTGCCTGAACCAGAAACTTGAAGCAAAATTCAGGGGAAGTGAACCCACCCATAGCATAATCAAAGCCAATCTTCATGCAAAACTGCCAACTTGTCCCCAACCTCTGGCTGCTGGATCATTCATCTAACTGAGCGATCTCATTGACCAGTTACAAATGTTTCATGGACATTGCAAACTCCAAATTCTATCTCAAGGCAGGATCCAGGAATGGAGGAGTAAGGTGGATTATTACACGATGAAGAGAGAGAGGTCTAGTGATTTCAACAGGGAACTAGAAATTAGGTGATCCTTAATTCTAATCCTGGCTCTGATGAGGATTGCTTCTGTGTTCTTGGGAAAATTACTTAGCCTCTTTACTTTAGTTTTTTTCCATCTATAAACTTGGGATAATACAGGAATGTTGAGAAGTTAAATTAATGTTCATGAAAAACACTGAATGTGAACATTGCTATAAGGGTACACTCTAAGTTTTATGATGATGATGGATGTGAACGGTGATAGAGAACATTATGCCAATTTCTTATTTCCCTCTGACTGGTACACTGCAGCCACAGAGCAAACAGCATATTTAAAAAGCCTGCCTTCATGTAGCAACTTGGTAACTAGAATTGTATACAATGAGAAAAGTTAGCCTCACATGAAGACATCACTTACTGTAACACAGAGAGAGGAAGCCAATGCACTCTACTTGCCTACTTCTAAAGAACTGCACTGCTGAAGTCAATTGTCTGAATGGCCAGAAGCCTCTTACATATCAGCATGAACGAAGGATTGCTTTGATACAAAAGATGATACCATCACTTGCTAAGTCACCAAATGCCTGTTCTAAAGGGTAGCAGCTTCTATACAATTCCATGCCACTTGGATTAGTAATATATACTGGAAGACTCTCTTATGTCACTGCTAAATACCACAGAAACATGTGGATTTACATAGAGATGGTATCCAAGGGAACATCATGTTGCTAACAAGTTAATTCTATGTCCCCTCAATCCACAAGAAAGGGGATTAACAAAAGTGTCCTTATTTGCTTCTTTACAATGCATAAAGAAAACGTGAGTTTTTAAAGAATTTTTTTTATATTAGAAATTCATACCATGACTAGTTTGGAATATTTTATGGCAAGTGGAGAACTAGTAAAATAAAGATATCATAAGAACCAAGTGTGGAAAAATAGCCTGACTGTTTAAAACTTCAAAAAGGAATTGACATTTTGGAGAAAACATGTTTTTGTTAAAATATTCAATCATCCTGTTCCTTCGAATTAAGATGTGAAGGCAAAAAAATATGCATATTCTGAAAACTTCAACAAGTCTTCCAGGAAAACCAGGGAAAACCAGAATTGACAGTCCTGGTGTTTCTAGAGTAAAACACAAATACAAAACCCTTTACATTGTACAATATAAAATATTAAATGAGTTGCTCCCACCTCCTTCCCCCCCATGCTTTGTAATGGTTTTTAAGTTTTCAAAATAGTCATATTCAGCTGTTGAGAAAGTTTGCTGGGAATGTATTTAAAGTAGCCTAATATCATTGCTTAACTCCATGGGCACAATCCTTATATTTTAAAAATTAAAATAAAGATTTACTAATAACCAACTACCACTACATTTTCTGTTCATATCAGATGTTAAATTAAAATTTCTTACAGGCAAAGTGCAAAGGGGTTTAAAAATATATATATACAGATTATTTTAAAACCCAATAAATCATTAATAAAACTTTTGGGGGGGGGCAGGGGAGCCCAACTCATTAAACTGTTTCCCCCCATGTAGACAAATCAAAACTGAAGCAACTCATATTTTTATTAAAAATTAATATTTGAACAGCACATTGCATTTGAAATAATCAATCAAATGTAGAGCAGTTCAATATTTCATAACACTTTTACCCAGAAAACAAATACAACAGTTCATTTATGCCATTCACCTATTATAGATAAAATAATTCCATGGCCTTTCCCTGTTTATCTAATAAAGTTACATGCATCCCTGTTTAGGAATCTGTAGCAGAGATTCTATTAAAAAAATCTTTTTAAAAAACAAATCCAACTCTTCTTTGAATGTCTGATATTGCATCATTAAGGAACAAGAGAGTGCTGCAGAACCACACTTCCCTAGGGAGCCTCAGGAAACTAGCACCTGGTGTCTTTCTGCAGACCACCACCAAATGGTCCCATGGACCACAATTTGAGAACCTCTGCTCTAGAAAAAGTCTGGACCCAGTTGGGCCAACTTCTGAAGCCACGTGATGCAAAATGTTTTTGATATGAAACCCAAAAAAATTTGGTAGTGTTGACTGAATTTCCCCTATGACTAATTTGGACTTGTTTGAACTGGAAACACAGGGAGGCAGTTTATGGGCTCACACAATCCATAACCAAAAAAACTGTGCACATGAAACATTACGAACAGAAACCACCATCCTTTTCACAAATCTAACATGAAGCAGCTAAGGGGAACGTGGACAGTACAGCTCAAAGCAGAGCTAATGGGCATTTTCATTTAGTATTTACTTGTGTCAATTGAGATGAGTGCTGGATTAAGGACACATCACCCAGTCCATATACTGTGCTTTAAGGGCCCGCCCCCGCCCATATTTTTCTAGTAGTAGCATCATTCAGTGACCATTGACTTTGTTTCTCAGCCACCCACCGGGGGCATGCACTGTCTCCTCCATTTTTTTTCCATCACCATTCTTTCCCCAGAGAGAAGTTTTTAGACTCCACATTTTTAATTAAACCAGGTCACATTTATCCCCAATCCATCCCTGTTAATTTTAAGGATATTCACACAGCAAATTAAAAGATAATGGTAACATTTCAAGCACTAAAAGGGTGTGATGAATTGTTTTCAGAATCAGGATTTGTATACGTCCTTGCTTTACCTGCGAGTCAGATAACAATTAAGCAATATTGATCTCTCAGTTACAGCTGTGCAAATCCATCAGCCTTCCATACATTTGTACAAGTTTAATTTAAGGCTTTCCTTGAAGATAATGATTTGCATTGATCTTTTTGGGAGCCTGCAAAATCATCAATTACAGATGCAGACACATGAGAAGGGAAGAGCCCAATCTGATTCTCAGAGTGCAGGTTGAATTTGAAGGGCTGTTGCTTAGATTTTATTTTATTTTTTAATTTGTAAGCTGAACAAGCTCCAAATTACTGGAACACAATACAACATGGAGCCCCAAAATGCCATTTCTATAAAGCCACTTTTCATGCCTGAACTGCAGTTTAAGCATGGTTTAAATACGGTTTGTCTGGCCCCGGGACCAACCATGGTATAATCAGGTTAAAAACTGTGTTCTGGCCTAAATTTCTACTTGGGTAGAACACCTTTATAGATTAGTATAACCTGTATTTTCCATAAGTGAACGTAAACTGTACAGAAAGGGCCTATGTTTTACTCACTTTCAGCTTACAGTTCTTTTCAAAGCCTTCCAACTGCATGTTCAATAGATCATATTATAAAAGTTCTTCTTTCATGCCTTATTCCTATGATGTTCTTTCTTCAGAAAGACTAGATTTTTTAAGATGTGGTATAAGAGGTATAATTGTGTTTCATTCACTATCACTACTAGTCTTGTCCATGAAGATTTGCTCAACAGTCATTGTACCAAAAAAAAAAAAAACCAACCACCACCACCCAAACCCTCCTCTCAACATGCTTCTATAGACAGGGCCAGCTCCAGGGTTTTGGCCTCCCCAAGCAAACAAACAAACAAACAAAAAAGCTGCGATCGCGATCTGTGGCGGCAATTCGGCGGGAGGTCCTTCGCTCCGAGCAGGACTGAGGGACTGTCCGCCGAATTGCTGCCAAACAGATGGATGTGCCGCCCCTCTCCAAAGTGGCCGCCCCAAGCACCTGCTTGGTAAGCTGGTGCCTGGAGCCGGCCCTGTCTATAGACTACATTTCAGAAACCCTCCTTCCCCTCAACTAAAAGGCATGCCAGAATAGCTTTCTATAGTTGAATCTGTGACCTTGACAATCCTGACCACATTTAGAGGCATCAGTCTGTTCCATACTCTAATACCGCCTCCAGAAAACTTGGGTCAGCTATAGCAGCAATTTATTAACACTTCAGTTGGTAATATTGAGTTGATGACACTTCAGAGCCTGTTCGTACTGAAAATAATTGACTCATGATCTAACTCATTTGTGGAAAACTGACTGGATTAACTGAATTATGGATGTGCTGTAGTAAAATACAAAGCACTTTTAGAGAATTCTTAAAACAAGTTATCTTCAAAGATCAGTAGTGGCATGGAATATTGTTTCATTTTCACTTCCAGTAGGTAGCTTTTCAAAGTCAGTTTTCTAGTGATCAAAACAAAGTTAACTTTCACTCTCTCTTTTGTTTGGGTTCTCATTGCCACACACCCAGTGTCCTCAGATCTCTGAAAATACAATGCAATTATTTTCCTTTGGTGACTAAGAGGAATGTTGAGGTTTTTTGTAAAACTAAAAACACATATTTCAGCTTCTATTTCTTATGGTTGTTAAAATATAATTTTCACAAGAAAGAAAAACTTGAAAGTAAAAAGAAGAGATTTTTAGTGGTTGCTGAAACAGCCCATTTTGAGCTCTCAACTGTTGAGAGAGCTGGATGGAATTTAAAAACATCCAATTAGTCTAATACTTTACAAAATTATTTTTAGAAAACACACAGTGGTAACAAAATGAAAGGTAAAATAAGGTGAAACATATTTAGTATAATGTAACTAGAGATGGGGGTGGTGCTTGAATCTGGATTAGGTTTAAACTAGGATTTTGATGTTAGAGTCCAAACTGACACCAAGGTTTGGATTCAATAGTGCAGAAATCTTGGCCATCTTGAATAGTGGAAAGAATGTAGGATCAGATGTTATAATGAGATTTCTGCAATATTTAGCTGCATTTGACTTAGATTTGGAAGTCACCACCACCCAAATCTACAGAAATAAGGCTGCTAGTTCTGTTAGAGATCTGATGGGAAAACAGAAAATAATTCAGTTAACATAAAGCAGTGGCTTCAACAAAGGCCTTTTGTCATTATGTTCCCTAAAAGTAGAAAAGGGACATGGAGTAAGGTAGAACAGTAAATTACTGTACTAGACTTTCACTTCAGGAAATCTGAATTCAAATTCTCTAACAGCTAGTCTCCCATGTGTACATATCATAATATGGGATGTTTGCAAGCAGTCTTTTCTGGATAGAGGCCCATTACTAGAAATTCAAGTGTGTTGCAAGAGAAATCAGGATTAAGGGATGAAATTCACTCCCCTCCAGAGGGCCAGCACAAGACCTATCCATCCGTTAGGTCTCACTTAAGCCCTCAAAACTAATGGGCCAGTTACAGGACAAATGTCTGTGCTGTGATCACCTCTCAAGAAGTCTGCCCCTCAGCAGTGTCTGGTGAGCCCCTGAGCTATTTATTGCATCATTTTCAGAAGCACTAATGAACTTAAAGTTTAGCTCTTCAGTACCCACATTTAGAGAAAACGAACATAAGTGATAGTTGGGAGGAAAAAACACAACCCTAAATTTGTTACAATAGTTTAAAAAAAAAAAAAAAAAAAAAAAAAAAACCCACCCCAGGAAACTGATTTTTCTGTATTATTTCTCCATTTTTGATACACCGTGTCCAGGTTGGGCTGTGACATTTGGTGAATGATGTATGTGGCCTGATCAAAAGGGAAAGACGATCAGTTGAAGTGTACAACACAAATATATTAAGAAAGACTAGTTTACATTCAATGACAACTATATCATCAATAGCTCCTGCCTCTGCATATTAGAGAATCCTTTTGTTAAGAGAAAATCTTAGAGTTACTTGTTTCAACTGTACACAGTTTGAATCATCCAGCAGTTAAACAGAAAGGCAGCTCCCAGAAAGGCAGACTCAAACTAGAATCACATAGATATTTCTAATTAAACTTTTCTTTTATTTTATTCATTATTGTATTAAGCAGGGATGGACTTGATAGCTATTTTACATCTCTACGTTTTTATGTGGTTCTGTTAAAAATGTATTTTACTAAGCAGAGCCTACTAAAGAAACACTGGACATCTATATTAAAACTTTGGAGACCCTTCCACTAAAGTAGGCATTATGCTGACTAGTCTCATGTTGCTAGAAACACAAATATGAAAGAACCTTCACATCTTGAATGTGCAGCATTAAACACTTGGGGGCAAATTCTTCAATGGGGCACACGTACACATGCAACTGAGAATACAATTTAGCAAATGTAAGGATACAATTGCTGGACCTTTGCTGGAGCAATGGAGAAGAAAGGAATGTTACGATTCTTGTAGAATTTTCTTAATACCCCCGGGGACTGGGTAAAGGTTGGAAGCTTGGCTTGGCTTGTTTAGCCTAACCAAAAGAAGGCTGAGGGGAGATATGATTGCGCTCTATAAATATATCAGAGGGATAAATACCAAGGAGAGAGAGGAATTATTTAAGTTCAGTACCAATGTGGACACAAGAACAAATGGATATAAACTGGCCATCAGGAAGTTTAGACTTGAAATTAGATGAAGATTTCTAACCATCAGAGGAGTGAAGTTCTGGAACAGCCTTCCCAGGGGAGCAGTGGGGGCAAAAGACATATCTGGCTTCAAGACTAAGCTTGATAAGTTTATGGAGGGGGTGATATAATGGGATAGCCTAACTTTTGGCAATTAATTGGTGTTTGACTATTAGTGGTAAATATGCCCAATGGCCTGTGATGGGATGTTAGATGGGGTGGGATCTGAGTTACTACAGAGAATTCTTTCCTGGGTGTCTGGCTGGTGAGTCTCTCCCACATGCTCATCTCCATATTTGGGGTCGGGAAGGAATTTTCCTCCAGGGCAGATTGGCAGAGGCCCTGGGGGGTTTTCGCTTTCCTCTGCAGCTTGGGGCCTGGATCACTTTCTGGAAGATTCTCTGCACCTTGAAGTCTTTAAACCATGATTTGAGAACCTCAATGGCTCAGACATAGGTTAGGGGTTTGATACAGGAGTGGGTGGGTGAGATTCTGTGGCCTGCGTTGTGCAGGAGGTCAGACTAGATGATCATAATGGTCCCTTCTGACCTTAAAGTCTATGATTCTATGAGATGGACCTAAGCCACAGAATGTGGGTCTGGATTTTTGAACACCCCAAAGTTCAAAGGTGTTCAGATGCAGGATTTTGATTTGGTCCCATAGAGAGGAAGAGTGACCAGCTGTGAAACTGCAATCACAATTTGGATTTTAAACACATCTGAACTTTGGACTTTTTCAGATTCAGGATTTTGGTACAAGCCCATCACTAATATTAAGAAGGAATATTCCTGTAGACCAAAAGAGCTTTGTGCTGCATGGTTTCAAACTTGTGAAGAGCTGAAGCAAGTCTCAAATTCAGTTTTTGTTGAGGAACTTTGCAGTGGCCAAGAAACTGGAAATCACTTAACAAGTTGTTCATTGCAGAATGGCACCATGACATGAACTTACTAACCAAGGAAATATAATATTCTGTTCAAGATAAAAGTCAGAAGATTTTGAGAGGTGTTTTGTTCTGTATCCCTATGATTAATGCTGTCCTACACTAGTTGTGTATACCTAATGGTCCCGATGTGTAGTAATAGACTGATACGTTTGATTATCTATATCTTGGATCGTTTACAGACCATTTCTCACTTTTTTCTTATCTTCAGTTTTATTTTGTGGAGGAAAAAATGTTTGGTGCTTAAAAATGAAAAGTTTTATCAAAAGGAAATACTGTGTCCCCAGTTCTTACAAAATTCCAGTTCCATGCATTGTTATAGTACAGTACAGAAAGCTCACACCACCAATTATGCCCATTTAGTGTTTTATAAATGTATCTCCCATTCCCACACTGAGGAGTTCAGAGATAGAAGCGGAAAAAAAAAATACAGATAAAAAAAGGAAATGTTTTGCTCTTCTCTGCTTGGAGTTTTGTGGATGTGGGGGTTGGTTTGGGGTGTTATGGGATTTTTTTTTTGAGCCAATCTTCTGACTGCTACTCTTTTTAGAAATGCTAGTAGAAATGAACAAGTATCATTACAGAACAACAGCTTATTTATTAGTATTATCGGATTATTTTTAACACTCTACATTCACAAAGCATGTGGAAGCAAGTGTAAGTTTGCAGTAGGGTCCTATTTAGTTAGCTATTCCTCCACTTATATTGTGACCATCACCATACTATTGGAGTGCATTTGCATGATAACATGCCCCAGGAGAGTTACATGTGCATGTGAGATAGTTTCCCATTACTGAATGTTTTGTAAGAAGGCTGACTCCAACTACTTTTCCCCAGGAATGTCCCCAAGATGGCAGAGATGAAAAAGAGATAAAATGTATTTTCTAGTAATTCTAGACATGTATCAATACTGTAAGGGAAGAAAAGGTATTCTGATTCTGAGTTATACCTTTATAGCCTTTTTCCCATCATCTTATGCAGTGCAGGTATATGAGCTTTACTTCTAAATTATGGTCAAATAGGGATTATTACACACATTGCAATAGCGGCCTGCCAGAACAGTGTTTCCATAGCATGTTATTTCATTGCACTCACAGACCCATAAATATGTCCTTACAAGCTGAACAGGCAGAGGGGAAATGTTTAATATGTTATTTGCATCAATCACATTTAATAATGTAAACTTAGGGCCCAGTTCTGCTCTCAGTTCCATGGATGCATCTGCCTCTGCCTTCAAGCCTAGTTTGCACCTGTGTATCTGAGGGCAGAACTAATCCCAGGGATGCTAACCCTGCAAAGCAATCTGCACGGACAAGTCCTTATACCTGTAGAGACCTACTGATGTCAGTGGATTACTTTGCAATATCTAAGTTGATATTTCTTTCATTTTGGATGAATTCCTTCAGTCCTTGCTCAGGCAAAGCTCTTATTTGGTGTCAATTGGAATTCTGCCTGCATAAGGGACATAGAAAGGGGTATCAGGTGAATGGCAGATCATACAGCAGGTCAACAACCCTCCAAACCCCAACATTTTCAATGCAAATTTTCATCAAAATCAAATTTAACTTTTTTTGGTCAAAAATGTGAAATGTGGAACATTTCAACCAGGTCTAGTAGATCCCAGCACCTTGGTGTAAGAAGAGAAATATCAGGTAGACTCAATATTAGAAGAGGAGAAGATGTGAAAGGGAGGCTTTGAGAATGACCGGAAAGGCGACACCTGGTGTATGGGGACGGGTGGTGGAAATGGCAGAGTCCATTACAGGAGAGGGCAGGATCAGAGGCAGAGACAGACATACAGACAGGCTATGGTGCTACAGAATGAGCCACCTGTTGGAATCAAGTATTTGCTGTTAAAAGTACCAGATTGAGAGCATTAGATGTAATTTGGGGATAGTAAGTGGTAAAAAAGCTACAGTGAATGTATCTGAGAATAAAGCCTCTGTAGGACTGCCACTAAACTAGGTTTGTTAAATAATGGGAGAATATAAATAAGATAGACAGATGGCCTGTGGAAGGTGTTTTGTGAATGAGAGAACAATGCAAATGCTGAGCTTAGTAACATAAAGAGATCTCTGAGTCTGTTAAGATATTACAAACAGTATGGGATAGAGCAACAGAGGGTCCTGTGGCACCTTTGAGACTAACAGAAGTATTGGGAGCATAAGCTTTCGTGGGTAAGAACCTCACTTCTTGCATCTGAAGAAGTGAGGTTCTTACCCACGAAAGCTTATGCTCCCAATACTTCTGTTAGTCTCAAAGGTGCCACAGGACCCTCTGTTGCTTTTTACAGATTCAGACTAACACGGCTACCCCTCTGATACTTGACAGTATGGGATAGATTTTCCCTTGCAGCTGAATGCCACTCAGTACGTGGGACAGGGAAAGCCATTAAGGAGATGGCTGTACCTCCCTAATCTTGCAGTGCCCAGCCCCAGTGTCAGTTAGAGCAGTTGAGGAGCCGCTCTAATTTATACCACTGGAATATGGTCCTTAAGTAACCCCAGCGATTTAAAAGGGCCTGGGGCTCCAGACGCCTTTAAACGCCACTGGAGCCCCAGGCGGTGTGGACCAGGCGTCCTGGAAGGGCTGGCTGGGGGATGCTGACTCCCAGCCCTGCCCCTTCCGCTCAAGGCTCTGCCCCTTCTGGAGCGGTAAGTGTCTGGAGTTACTTTCACCCCTGATTTTAGCCCTCTTTAATCTAGGGGGATGGAGTCATATTTGAGATTCTGGACTAGGCCCATCTATAGTGCATAAGCACAAAGTCAATGATATCTTTAGGAAACACTGGATGGCGCTCATAAGTAACCAAACAGGGAGTTTCGCAAGGGAGTTCTCCAGGTGAAGGAGGAGCAATACAGCATCCTCTTGGGGTAAGTGACTGTCTGTAGTGTGTGTTTGTTTGTGTTTGGGGGTTACTTGCTGTGTGCTGAGCTTGTGTTTGTCTGTTTGTTTGTTTGGATGGTTGAAGGACCGTGTGCTGTGGCTGGCAGTTGGAAGCTGTGAGCTTCCAAGGAAGGTTTGAAAGCTAGAAGCCTCTGGTAAGTGGGTGAGCCTTAATCAGTGGGCAGGGCATTCATACAGGCCAGGGCTTTATAAAGCAGTGCACAAGCGACCAGGGAGCTTTTGCAACCAGGGGCTGCTAACAGGGAGTTTCGCAAGGGAGTTGGGAAGGGGGCGAGGGTCCCTTGCTGGTTCTATCTGTTTTCCCTTTATTCCCCTTAAAACCTATAAACCAACTACATTCAAAACTTCTTGCTTAAACAACCCTTTCAGCGGACAGGGGGCTGTAGATGGGAGTTTGACAGGGGAAGGCTTACGATGGTTAGGAAGACCCGCAACACCTGTGCCAGCACTGCTTCTGTCTCCTCCACCTGTGCCTGTAGCCAGACAGAGCGCCTGAGCATGGATGCTTCCACCCAGATCCTGGTGTGGTCTTGCAGAGACTGTAACTTGCAATTTCCACTTACTGATATCCAGGCTGGGGGGACCATCCAATGTGAAAAGTGCCTGCTGGTGGAATCTCTCAGGTGGGAGAGCTACAGGAGGAGGTGGCTAGGTTGAGGAGCATCCGAATCCACGAGCAATTCCTGGACAGTGTCCATGTGGAGACAGCAGAGGTAGCTGTCCCAGTACACAGGACTGCTGATACACCACTGGTGGAGGAGGAGATAGCTCAGGGTGGACACTGGCAGCTGGTTACTTCTGGCAGTGGGCAGTGCTCCACCCCTGCTCCGAACCCTCCCGCCGTGGTAATAGGTAACCGTTATGCTCTTCAGGATACAGAAAAGAAGGAATCACCCCCTACAGTAAAGAAGGAGAAGCCTCGTACCCCTAAGGCTGGGAGGTCTGCTGCCACCACTGCGAATAGGAAACGTAGGGTAGTGGTGGTCGGAGACTCTCTGCTGAGGGGGACGGAGGCGCCCATCTGTCGCCCTGACATTTCATCTCGGGAGGTATGCTGCCTGCCGGGAGCCCATATCCGAGACGTTACGGAGGCATTGTCGAGGATTATCCAGCCCTCTGACTACTACCCCATGCTACTCATCCATGTGAGCACAAATGATACTGCGCGGTGTGACACTGAGCAGATCAAGAGTGACTACAGGACTCTGGGAGTACGGGTGAAGGAGTTTGGAGCGCAGGTGGTATTCTCTTTGAGTCTTCCTGTCAAAGGTAGGGGCCCGGTCAGAGACAGATGCATCATGGAGGTGAATGCCTGGCTGCGAAGATGGTGTCGCCAGGAGGGCTTTGGCTTCCTAGACCACGGAATGCTATTCGAGGAAGGACTGCTAGGCAGAGATGGCGTTCACCTTTCGAGGAGGGGAAAGACCTTATTTGGACACAGACTGGCTAATCTAGTGAGGAGGGCTTTAAACTAGGTTCGACGGGGACAGGTGAGCAAAGTCCACAGGTAAGTGGGGAACATGGAGACCTGGGAGATGGGTCGGAAATGAGAGGGAGCGTGGGCTATATTGGCAGAGAGAAAAGAGGGTCAGGACAAAACTGGGAGGAAAGATCAAACCAGTATCTTAGATGCCTATATACAAATGCGAGAAGTATGGGGAATAAGCAGGAAGAACTGGAAGTGCTAATAAATAAATACAACTATGACATTGTTGGCATCACTGAAACTTGGTGGGATAATACACATGATTGGAATGTTGGTGTGGATGGGTATAGCTTGCTCAGGAAGGATAGACAGGGGAAAAAGGGAGGAGGTGTTACCTTATTTTTTAAAAATGTACACACTTGGACTGAGGTAGAGATGGACATAGGAGATGGAAGTGTTGAGAATCTCTGGGTTAGGCTAAAAGGGGTAAAAAACCAGGGAGATGTCATGCTAGGAGTCTACTACAGGCCACCTAACCAGGTGGAAGAGGTGGATGAGGCTTTTTTTAAGCAACTAACAAAATCATCCAAAGCCCAAGATTTGGTGGTGATGGGGGACTTCAACTATCCGGATAGATGTTGGGAAAATAACACAGCGGGGCACAGACTATCCAACAAATTCTTGGACTGCATTGCAGACAACTTTTTATTTCAGAAGGTTGAAAAAGCTACTGGGGGGAAGCTGTTCTAGACTTGATTTTAACAAATAGGGAGGAACTCGTTGAGAATTTGAAAGTAGAAGGCAGCCTGGGTGAAAGTGATCATGAAATCATAGAGTTTGCAATTCTAAGGAAGGGTAGAAGGGAGAACAGCAAAATAGAGACAATGGATTTCAGGAAGGCAGATTTTGGTAAGCTCAGAGAGCTGATAGGTAAGGTCCCATGGGAATCAAGACTGAGGGGAAAAACAACTGAGGAGAGTTGGCAGTTTTTCAAGGGGACACTATTAAGGGCCCAAAAGCAAGCTATTCCGCTGGTTAGGAAAGATAGAAAATGTGGCAAAATACCACCTTGGCTTAAGCACGAGATCTTGCATGATCTAAAAAATAAAAAGGAGTCATATAAAAAATGGAAACTAGGACAGATTACAAAGGATGCATATAGGCAAACAACACAGGAATGCAGGGGCAAGATTAGAAAGGCAAAGGCACAAAATGAGCTCAAACTAGCTACAGGAATAAAGGGAAACAAGAAGACTTTTTATCAATACATTAGAAGCAAGAGGAAGACCAAAGACAGGGTAGGCCCACTGCTTAGTGAAGAGGGAGAAACAGTATCAGGAAACTTGGAAATGGCAGAGATGCTTAATGACTTCTTTGTTTCGGTCTTTACCGAGAAGTCTGAAGGAATGCCTAACATAGTGAATGCTAATGGGAAGGGGGTAGGTTTAGCAGATAAAATAAAAAAAGAACAAGTTAAAAATCACTTAGAAAAGTTAGATGCCTGCAAGTCACCAGGGCCTGATGAAATGCATCCTAGAATACTCAAGGAGCTAATAGAGGAGGTATCTGAGCCTCTAGCTATTATCTTTGGAAAACCATGGGAGATGGGAGAGATTCCAGAAGACTGGAAAAGGGCAAATATAGTGCCCATCTATAAAAAGGGAAATAAAAACAACCCAGGAAACTACAGACCAGTTAGTTTAACTTCTGTGCCAGGGAAGATAATGGAGCAAGTAATTAAGGAAATCATCTGCAAACACTTGGAAGGTGGTAAGGTGATAGGGAACAGCCAGCATGGATTTGTGAAGAACAAATCATGTCAAACCAATCTGATAGCTTTCTTTGATAGGATAACGAGCCTTGTGGATAAGGGTGAAGCTGTGGATGTGGTATACCTGGACTTTAGTAAGGCATTTGATACGGTCTCGCATGATATTCTTATCGATAAACTAGGCAAATACAATTTAGATGGGGCTACTATAAGGTGGGTGCATAACTGGCTGGATAACCGTACTCAGAGAGTTGTTATTAATGGTTCCCAATCCTGCTGGAAAGGCATAACGAGTGGGGTACCGCAGGGGTCTGTTTTGGGACGGGCTCTGTTCAATATCTTCATCAACGACTTAGATATTGGCATAGAAAGTACGCTTATTAAGTTTGCGGATGATACCAAACTGGGAGGGATTGCAACTGCTTTGGAAGACAGGTCATAATTCAAAATGATCTGGACAAATTGGAGAAATGGTCTGAGGTAAACAGGATGAAGTTTAACAAAGACAAATGCAAAGTGCTCCACTTAGGAAGAAAAAATCAGTTTCACACATACAGAATGGGAAGAGACTGTCTAGGAAGGAGTACGGCAGAAAGGGATCTAGGGGTTATAGTGGACCACAAGCTAAATATGAGTCAACAGTGTGATGCGGTTGCAAAAAAAGCAAACATGATTCTGGGATGTATTAACAGGTGTGTTGTGAGCAAGACACAAGAAGTCATTCTTCCGCTCTACTCTGCTCTGGTTAGGCCTCAGCTGGAGTATCATGTCCAGTTCTGGGCACCGCATTTCAAAAAAGATGTGGAGAAATTGGAAAGGGTCCAGAGAAGAGCAACAAGAATGATTAAAGGTCTTGAGAACATGACCTATGAAGGAAGGCTGAAAGAATTGGGTTTGTTTAGTTTGGAAAAGAGAAGACTGAGAGGGGACATGATAGCAGTTTTCAGGTATTTAAAAGGGTGTCATAAGGAGGATGGAGAAAACTTGTTCACCTTAGCCTCTAAGGATAGAACAAGAAGCAATGGGTTTAAACTGCAGCAAGGGAGTCTAGGTTGGACATTAGGAAAAAGTTCCTAACTGTCAGGGTGGTTAAACACTGGAATAAATTGTCTAGGGCGGTTGTGGAATCTCCATCTCTGGAGATATTTAAGAGTAGGTTAGATAAATGTCTATCAGGGATGGTCTAGACAGTATTTGGTCCTGCCATGCGGGCAGGGGACTGAACTCGATGACCTCTCGAGGTCCCTTCCAGTCCTAGAATCTATGAATCTACCTATGAATCAAATAATACATCTACCCTACACTGTTCTCTCCCTCTCCCCCACATAAACAGCAATATTTTTGTGATGGTCCCAAAAAATTTGATGGGAGAGAAATACAGACTCCCGGCTGCATTGTACTCCTTTACATTACATGGAAATCTGAGCCATGTGGTGAACATATCACCAGAATAGATGCTTTAAAAAATACAAAAGCAAATTTAAATAAGGAGGCAATGATGCAGTGTTCAGAAGCAGGAATGCAAAGGAGTTTCTTCTATTCATTATCTCTTGCTTACTTCGTTAAACATTATGAAATACTTTAAGGTAAATATTGAGTAATTACTTAGGTAATGATGAAAATCACTTTAGAAATTAGGAAAACATTCACATTTTAAGTCAGTTTCTATGACAACGAGAGTGAATATCATTGATCAACAGTTTCTATCTAGTGCCATGTCTTGAACAGATTAGTTATTTTTAGTCTCACAAAATGGTAAATAGACAATTAAATATTCACATAAACTACACTGGAGATGTAGAAGAGTGGTATTATATAACCATAGTGTATACATTGTATCATATCCTATTCCTGACTTATAGAATTCAGTGTACTGAGAGAACTGGGAGGGTACACAATATAAGAACATAAGAATGGCCAAACTGGGTCAGACCAATGGTTCATCTAGCCCAGTATCCTGTCTTCCAACAGTGGCTCATGCCAGATAATTCAGAGGGAATGAACAGAACAGGGCAATTTCGAGTGAGCCATCCCCTGTCATGCAGTCCCAGCTTCTGGCAATTGGAAGTATAGTGACACCAAGAGCATGGGATGGTGTCCCTGACCATTCTTGGCTAACAGCCATTGATGAACCTATCCGCCATGAATTTACCTAATTCTTTTTTGACCACAGCTATACTTTTAGCCTTGAGTGAAGTAATACTTCCTTGTGTTTGTTTTAAATCGGCTGCCTATTAATTTCATTAGGTGACTCCTAGTTCTTTTTATCTGAAGGTGTAAATAATACTTCCCTATTCGCTTTCTCCATACACTTCATGATTTTATAGACCTCTATCATAACCCCCCCACTTTAGTCATCTCTTTTATAAGACGAACCATCCCAGTCTTTTTAATCCACATGCCTAAACATTTTTATTGATCTTATCTGTACCTTTTCCAATTTTTATGTATCTTTTTTGAGATGGGATGACCAGAACTGCATGAAGTATTCCAGATGTTGGCATACCATGGATTTATATAGTGGCATTATGATATTTTCTGTTTTACTATGTATCCCTTTCCTAATGTTCCTAACACTGTGAGCTTGTTTGACTGCCACTGCGCACTGTGGATGTTTTCAGGGAACTATCCACGACGACGCCAAGATCATGGTAACGGCTAATTTACATCCTGTCATTTTGTATGAATAGTTGGGATTTTTTCCAATGTGTATTACTTTACACTTATCAATAAGGCTAGGATTTAGTCACGGACGTCGCCGAAGTCACGGAATCCGTGACTTCCAGCAACCTCTGTGACTTCAGCCTGCAATGGTCGGGAGCTGCGGGGGCCCCCTAGCTGCAGACAGTGGGGGAACCCTGTAGCTCCCAGCCATCACGGAAGGGGAACTCCTGGCTGCCATAGGTGGTGGGGGAACCCCCGAGCTCCCGGCCACGGTAGGCAGTCTGCATTGCAATCAGAGGCATGATTGCAGCATGGATGGGCATATCCACGTACTAGCTTTAATCTAGCTAGCACAGCTAAAAAGAGCTGTAAGGATGTGGTGGCATGAGCTAGCAACCAGAGTCCCCACTGAAGCCCATGCCACCATGTCTTCACTGCTATTTTTAGCCATTCTAGCTAGATTCAAGTTTGCATGGGAATGCCACCCCACACTGCAGTATAGACATACCTCTACAGGATTTGGACTCAGGCATCCAGATGTAAAAGGCTAGTAAACTAGCCCACTGAATCTCCTAATACACAATGACTTTTAATAAATCTTCAATAGAATTAAAAATTCAAGAGTGGGCTCCTCTAAGACAGATTCACTTATGTAATAGCTTTTCCTTTCCTCTCCCTCTACCCTGCCTGTCTCTTTAGCTTTTCTCAGATTGGGATTGATGGTGGGAGGCAGGTTTCTCAGGAGAAATTCAGGAGTATGCTTCTCCAGTCAAGAGACCGTCACATATACAACATACAGCTCTACATAGAGAAGTGTAGTGTATGTACTGCTGTGTTAAAATTGTGTGTCTAGTACTATCACCATGCTGCTTCTGACTGATGGAAGGCTCTAGGGGTAAACAAAAGTTCTGATATAGTTGAGCTACAGAGGAGACCCACTGCTCTAGCTTTAGTCCATAAAATGTTTATTACTTACTTTGCTCATCTATGTACCAAGTGATTCAAATTGGGGAAAATATTTGCCTTAAACCTCAAATCCACTTGCAATGATATTTGGGTGTGGTTTCGGGCAAATACAGTACTGCTAAAAGTAATAACGCTTGCTAATAATTTCTACATTAAATTTGCTTCAGCTTTTTGTTCACTTTTCATGGATAATTGTTCAATTGATATTTTCTGGGCAAATGATCAAGAAAAGAGAATTTCAAAAAGTCTCCTTTGTGAATATTCACAGAAACCAAATTTTGATTAGTATAGGAAAGTATTTGGCTTGCACACTCATTCAGTCAGGGAAATGAACCAACACCATGTGACTTATCTGACAAACTGCAACCAAGAAACACAGCCCAAATAGTGAATATCAAATATCCACAAAACTCTTCACTAGCCAAAGAGAGTGTATAAAGAATTAAAAAAAACCTCAAATAAATAATGTGTTCAGAGAAATCAGCGTCTGTTCCTAGACATTCCACAAGCAAAAAGGAGGCTAATTTCATCTTATTAAAACTACTTGCTGTAAATTATTTGCACAGGTCCATTGGGTGTGTGGTTGACACACTTGCAAATCTCAGACCATGCTTACAACAGTTCAGCCAACGTGAGCCTCCCTCCTCCCAGTTGGTCTTCCCCACCCCGGAGACTCTTGGGCCCAGACTTTGGATCCTTCCTTCTAAATGAAGTTGATTTTATCAAGGGGTCCTGAGAATACTTGTGCGGATTGTCCAGAGATTCCTGTTGAGTTAAAGAAGGGAAGGGGACCCCTTAGGTGGGTAACAGACAGATTTCTTTGGGGGATGGAAAATTGTTGACTGTGAAGGTTCTGCTTGGAGAATTAAACCGGTCCGACTTGACTGTGCAGAGGTTCACTTCCAGCTCCTGTGAACCAAACTACAGCATTCAAGCTTACAAACCTCTGTCTGCAATGTCCACAGAGTTTTAGCAAAGACTTTCCACTGTAACGTATTTATAGTGTATAATCCCTAAGATTGCCTCAGGACATCAGAAAACAGAGCAGAGGGAGCTGAACTTTCCATGGGGGCAGAGATCATGTCTTTGTTTATGATGTTTGCACAGCACCAAGTTCAATAAATAATAAAATGAATTTAAGAATAATAAGTGGCAAATCACAGTTCTAGAATAGAAGTTCCGTGATGGATGATTTCCAAAGATTTGTGTAAAGCCTTTCAAACACAAATCAACTTTACTATTACTTGCTTTGTAATAAGTGCTGTTACAGTTTGCATGCAGCAGTTAAGGACATAGGATAACAAGTATTGGCTGAGGTTTGTAAACTTGGGAAAGGTAAGATGAAGGTGGATAAAAGGTTCTTCTCTCCCCTCAAGGGAGCCAGGAAGAAGGGTGAGCTTCTCCTCCTACCAGGGAATTGTAAAATGAGATGGTAGAACATATTAACATGCACAGGCCAGGATGCTGAGTGAGTGATGTGTACTTGATGATTCCAATGCCTGTTTAGAACAGAGAACTGGCAGGCAGGATTCCCAGATTCTGTTTCTGTTCTGCTACTCAACATGAAATCATAAAAAGTCATTTAAGATCTCTGTGTCTTAGCTCACCCATGAGTAAAACAGGGATAAAAAACACTTATATAAATCATGAAGGCAGGGGGCAATACTCGTATTGTAAACAAAATTAATACAGAGCTAATGATAAAAGGTTAACTAATCCCAAATAGGTCTTTTAAAGGTAATGAATATAGATTATGAAGATGGTTTGTTAGCACTTGAATGGAAAGTTCATGTGTGTTTGTAAGGATTAAATAACAATTAAAAAACAAATATAATTAATATTTTGCATTTTTACAGTGTTTTCTCATCCGAGGACCTCAAAGCACTTTACAAACTTTAATGAATTTAGACACAACCTCTCTCTCTCTCTCAGGGAATAGCACCTGTGCTATTTCCTACCAGAGACGAGTGATTGTTTTAAACATGATCAAATCATGTTTAAAAGTATTTTCCCCAGTGTTCTCCCCTCTCTGCCTGACAGTTACTGAGGACAGTGGGAGCCAGTTTGGGTGGTCCATCATGTGCAGGGCCAGCCAGAGATGGTTCAGGATATGAAAGAGGTTCCCTATGCCTAGAGCAGGAGCTAGTCAACGTTTGTCGAGAGAGAAGGATTGCTGTAGAGCCTGCGATGCTAGGTACTGGAAGGTAGTTTCATCTCTTTTGTGAAAACAGACACAGCAATAAAAAGAAACCTATCTATTACCACTTCTTTTCTTGTCTCCACCTTCCCAAAATGACTTCTTTGCTTTCTTTTCTTCTGAAAAGACTAACAACAAATAAAGCTAGTATAAACAACTAAAAGCTGTGGGGTTTATTCCAGAATAACTGAGGAAACATGACAATGTTAGTGGTGATGGGCAACACTGCCCAATTTTGTGGGAAAACTGAAACTTTAATTAAAAATTTTAATGTATTTGATCTTTGTAGGTTCTTATTCCTTCTGAACCAGGCATAGAGCTGTATCCTAGTCTTACAACAGGCTACATAAAGAGCAGTCGCAAAGAAATTACAAACAGTAATTTCACAGGGTTGTCGATTAATCTTAGTTAACTCAGGCGATTAACTCAAAAAAAATTAATTGCAATTAAAAAAATTAATTGTGATTAATCACAGTTTTAATTGCACGGTTAAACAATAGAATCCCAATTGACATGTATTAAATATTTTTGGATGTTTTTCTACATTTTCAAATATATTGACTTCAATTACAAAACAGAATACAAAGTGTACAGTGCTCACTTTATATTATTTTTATTACACATATTTGCACTGTAAAAATAACAAAATGAATTGTATTTTTCAATTCACCTCATACAAGTACTGTAGTGCAATCTCTTTATCGTGAAAGTGCAACTTACAAATGTCGATTTTTTTTGGTTACATAACTGCACTCAAAAACAAAACAATGTAAAACTTTAGAGCCTATAAGTCCACTCAGTCCTACTTCTTGTTCAGCCAACCATTAAAAACAAACAAGTTTGCTTACATTTACGGGAGATAATGCTACCCGCTTCTTATTTACAATATCACCTGAAAGTGAGAACAGGAGTTCACATGGCACTATTGCAAGGTATTTACGTGCCAGATATGCTAAACATTCATATGCCCCTTCATGCTTCGTCCAGAGGACATGCTTCCATGCTGATGACGCTTGTTAAAAAATAATGCGTTAATTAAATTTATTACTGAACTCCTGGGGGAGAATTGTGTGCCTCCTGCTCTGTTTAACCTGCATTCTGACATATATTTCATGTTATAGCAGTCTCAGATGATGACCCAGTACATGTTGTTCATTTTAAGAACACTTTCACTGCAGATTTGAAAAAATGCAAAGAAGGTACTAATGTGAGATTTCTAAAGATAGCCACAGCTCTCAAACCAAGGTTTAAGAATCTGAAGTACCTTCCAAAATCTGAGAGGGACAAAGTATGAAGCTTGCTTTCAGATGTCTTAGAAGAGCAACACTCCAATGTGGAAGTAGTTCCGAACGGGGAACTACACAAAAATGAGACGGTTAGTTAAACAGAAATTAAAAGTTACACCACCAAAAGTAAAATATCTGCAAGCTGAATGGAAGCTTTTAAAAGACACCATAATAGAGGCTCAACTTAAATGTATACTCCAAATTAAAAAACATAGGAGGAGAACCAAAAAAGAGCAACCGTGGCTAAACAAAGTAAGAGAAGCAGTGAGAGGCAAAAAGGCATCCTTTAAAAAGTGGAAGTTAAATCCTAGTGAGGAAAATAAAAAGGACCATAAACTCTGGCAAATGAAGTGTAAAAATATAATTAGGAAGGCCAAAAAAAGAATGTGAAGAACTGCTAGCAAAGACTCAAAAAGTAATAGCAAATATTTTTTAAGTACATCAGAAGCAGGAAGCCTGTTAACAACCAGTGGGGTCACTGGATGATTGAGATGCTAAAGGAGCACTCAAGGATGATAAGGCCATTGGTGAAAAACTAAATGAATTCTTTGCATTGGTCTTCACAGCTGAGGGAGATTCCCAAACCTGAGCCATTCTTTTTAGATTTCAAATCTGAGGAACTGTCCCAGACTGAGGTGTCATTCAAGGAGGTTTTGGAACAAATTGATAAACTAAACAGTAATAACTCACCAGGACCAGATCGTATTCACCCAAGAGTTCTGAAGGAATTCAAATGTGAAATTGCAGGACTACTAACTGTCGTCTGTAACCTATCATTTAAATCAGCTTCTGAACCAAATGACTGGAGGATAGCTAATGTGATGCCAATTTTTAAAAAGGCTCCAGAGGTGACCCCGGCAATTACAGACTGGTAAGCCTGACTTCAGTACCGGGCAAACTGGTTGAAACTACAGTAAACAATAAAATTGTCAGACACATAGATAAACATCATTTGTTGGGGAAGAGTCAACATGATTTTTGCAAAGGGAAAGCATGCTTCACCAATCTACTTGAACTCTTTGAGGGGGTCAACATGCATGCGGACAAAGGAGATCCAGTGGATATAGCGTATTTAGATTTTCAGAAAGCCTTTGACAAGGTCCCTCTCCAAAGGCTCTTAAGCAAAATAAGCAGTCATGGGATAAGATGGAAGGTTCTTTCATGGATTGGTAACTGGTTAAAAGATAGGAAACAAAGGGTAGGAATAAACAGTTTTCAGAATGGAGAGAGGGAAATAGTGGTGTCCCCCAGGACTGTACTAGGCCCAGTCCTATTCAACATATTCATAAATGATATAGAAAAAGGGGTAAATAGTGGGGTGGCAAAATTTGCAGATAATACAAAATAGTTAAGTCCCAGGCAGACTGCGAAGCGCTATGAAAGGATCTCTCAAAACTGGGTGACTGGGCAACAAAATGGCACATGAAATTCAATGTTGACTAATGCAAAGTAATGCACATTGGAAAACATAATCCCAACTATACATATAAATTGATGGGCTGTAAATTAGCTGTTACCACTCAAGAAAGATCTTGGAGTCATTGTGGATAGTTCTCTGAAAACATCCACTCAATGTGCAGCAGCAGTCAAAAAAGCGAACAGAATGTTGGGAATCATTAAGAAAGGGATAGATAATAAGACAGAAAATATCATATTGCCTCTATATAAATCCATGGTATGCCCACATCTTGAATACTGCGTGCAGATGTGGTCGCCCCACCTCAAAAAAGATATCTTGGAATTGGAAAAGGTTCAGAAAAGGGCAACAAAAATGATTAGGGATATGGAAAGGCTGCTGTATGAGAAGGGATTAATAAAACTGGGACTTTTCAGCTTGGAAAAAAGATGACTAAGGGGGGATATGATAGAGGTCTATAAATTCATGACGAGTGTGGAGAAAGTAAATAAGGAAGTATTATTTACTCTTTCTCATAACACAAGAACTAGGGGCCACCAAATGAAATTAATAGGCAGCAGGTTTAAAACAAAGAAAATGAAGTATGTTTTCACACAACACACAGTCAACCTGTGGAACTCCTTGCCAGAGGATGTTGTGAAGGCCAAGACTATAACAGCGTTCAAAAAAGAACTAGATAAATTCATGGAAGACAGGTCCCTCATCGGCTATTAGCCAGGATGGGTAGGGATGGTGTCCCTAGCCTCTGTTTGCCAGAAGTTGGGAATGGGCAACAGGGAATGGATCACTTGATGATTACCTTTTCTGTTCATTCCTTCTGGGGCACCTGGCATTGGCCACTGTTGGAAGACAGGATACTGGGCTAGATGGACCTTTGTTCTGACCCAGTATGGCCATTCTTATGGAAACTACAGAACCTGAACCACCAAAAAAGAAAATCAATCTTCTGCTGGTGGCATCTGACTCAGATGATGAAAATAAACATGCATTGGTCTGCACTGTTTTGAGTCGTTATCGAGCAGAACCTGTCAACAGCATGGACGCATGTCCTCTGGAATGGTGTTTGAAGCATGAAGGGACATATGAATCTTTAGCGCATCTGGCATGTAAATATCATGCGACACCGGCTATGACAGTGCCATGCCAACGCCTGTTCTGACTTTCAGGTGACACTGTAAACAAGAAGTGGGCAGCATTATCTCCTGCAAATGGAAACAAACTTGTTGGTCTGAGCAATTGACTGAACTGGCTTGTAGGCTCTAAGTTTTACATTGTTTTATTTTGAATGCAGGTTTCTTTGTACATAATTCTACATTTGTAAGTTCAACTTTCATGATAAAGAGATTGCACTACAGTACTTGTAATACTATTTCTTTTGTTTTTTTGCAGTGCAAATATTTGTAATAAAGAAATATAAAGTGAGCACTGTACATTTTGTATTCTGTGTTGTAATTAAAATCAATATATTTGTAAATATAGAAAACGTCCAAAAATATTTAAATAAATGGCATTCTATTAACAACAGTGCAATTAATCGTAATTAATTTTTTAAGTACTTGACAGCCGTATTCATAGACAATGATTTGTTTATACTGCTCTGTATACTATACACTGAAATGCAAGTATAATATTTCTATTCCAGTTGATTTTATAATTATGTGGTAACAATGAGAAAGTAAGCAATTTTTCAGTAATAGTGTGCTGTGACACTTTTGTATTTTTATGTCTGATTTTGTAAGGTTTTCAGTGAGGTGAAACTTGGGGGTACATAAGACAAATCATACTCTTGAAAGGGTTATAGTAGTCTGGAAAGGTTGAGAGACACTGGTTTATAGTACATACCTTACAACAGGCACAGTATGTATAAAGATATATATTTAACTAGCAATACAATTTAACTAGCAGCAATACAATACAACAATAATGATAAAAACCCAGATTTGTACAATGAAGCTTTCTGCTGGAATATTAAGCCTGATTTTGACTGCATTTCCATCAGCATAAATCTGACACAACTCTACTGATGGAAAAGGACTTACACAGGCAAAAACTGTCGCAAGTAAGATCAGAATCAGGCCCCTTCCCATTTGCTGACCATCTCTGATTTTAATTTTGCAATCTGTTTTAATACTGTAGTTTTGTAATTGAAGAGAGTGGATGAAACCACACTCTTGATCATTCCATTGGTTGCTTCAGGAAAAAAACTGGCTGTGAAATCCTTAAACATCACACCCACCGCAATCTCTCTACTGCCAAGAGGACAGCTATACAGTCCCTGAAATCTAACCACCAGATAGTGATCAAACCAGCAGACAAAGGGGTGGGTGTCGCCACTGTAGTCCTCAACCATGACGACTATGTTAATGAGGCCAACTGACAACTCACTGACATCACCTACTATAAAGAACTGAAAGAAGTCCCCACACCACAATTTATGCAGGAATTTAAGGATACCATCAAATCCTTCCCCAAATAACTCCAAGAGGAACTCTACAAACTCATCCCACACAAATCCACAGCCCTTCTGCATGTTTTCCAAGATAAACCAGGGAACGCAGGTAAACCATCATATCTGGCCACAGCACTCATACTGAAGAAATATCAGGACTCACAGAAACTATCCTCAAACCACTCACCATACAAAGGGCCAGCTTCCTCCAGGAGGCAACTGACTTCCTCCAAAAACTTTGCAACAGTAACAACCTCTCTCAGAACACCATTCTTGCCACTCTGGATGTCACTTCACTATATACCAACATCCCTCACAATGACAGCATAAATGCCTGCCTCAAATATTTACAAGACAATGGTCAACCCTCAGATATCCACTCCAAACACATTGCCAAACTCATCCATTTCATCCTCACCCATAACAATTTTACATTCAACACCAAACACTTTGTCCAAACCATGGGAACAGGCATGGGTACTAGGATGACTCTCCAATATGCCAACCTTTTCATGGGCCACCTTGAAGAAGAATTTCTGGACAAATGCACCATAAAATGAATGATATGCCTGAGACACATCAATGGTATTTTCACCCTCTGGACAAATGACAAACTCCCTCATAGATTTCCACAAAACTTGAACCACCACCACCTGTCCATTAAACTCTCTCTGGAACACTGCCACACTAGCATCAACTTCAACAGTGGAATCCAACAGACAGCTATATACGAGAGACCCAACCACCCCAAGAAATCTTTACCTACACCCAAGCACTCAAATTCCACATAATATCCTCAGAGGAAAAAGTCTAGGATATAAAACTTGACACATTCAAAACTACCTTCACCAAACAAGGACATTCTACCAGAGAAGTAGGTCACATAATGGAACAGGCCATCCAAATACCTTGAGAGAACCTGCTTCAGTATAGAAATAAACCCCCTCCAACCGCACACCCCTACCTGTCACCTACCACTCACACTGGAACCTATATGGGGTATCATCAAACACCTACAACCATATTAATGGAAACCCCATCCTGAAAAAATCTTTCCTGAACTCCGTCTTCTGGCCTTCAAACAACCCCCTACCCTTTCCAAGCTCATCATCAGAACCAAGCTCCTCACAGACCAGGAGGTCAAAACTCAAAGTGGTACCAGACCCTGCCAGAACAACAGATGCAAAACCTGCAGAACACATCTGCACTGCTACAATGAGCAACACCCCCTCCCCCCAACACACCTTTCAAGATCCATGGGTCCTACGCATGCCTATCACAACATGTGCTGTACCTCATCCAGTGTACTAAATGCCTCAACAACAACTGTGCGGGTGAAACCAGACAATCACCATGAACTCTCTCAGGAAAATGCTAAAAGACAAAAACAGCATATCACCTGTGCATGAACACTTTCCACAAAGCGCATTTATATTCCCCATCTTGCAAACAGAAGGTATGAGAAAATAGCACACCATGGTGATAGGCTTTGACCAGAAATGAGCACAGGTACATAAGGTTCTGGGCTAGCAGAGAATGTAGGCTCTACTGACCCTGCTATCATTTCTGCACATGCCTCTGCCTCTACTTTTGACATTTCTATCCCTGGCCCGAGCCTGGCACTTTGTGCAGCTTCTTTGGTAATTTCATTATTTTTTCTCCTCCCCATCACTTCTGCTACACATGGACACAAAGCAGCTTCTGACACATTGCCAATGGATTTTATATTAATAACTTTTTTCCTTATTATTGAATTTATAACTAAAAAAAGTTGCTGGGTTGACAATCCTAAAGACTGCAGTTCTATCAACAGAACAGGCAGATCATGCACAGCAATGCGGCAAGCTTCCCCCCCACACTTCCTACCTGTAGGCTTCATTCCTGACCTGGAGGTACCACCTCAAGGGGAAAGAGAGTACAGCAGAGTCTCCATGCCCAGTCAGTTCAGGTACTAACTAGGGTACCCATTGTGCTGGTGATTTGATGTCTGTCTGTCTGTTCGTTCTTAAATTTTACTAACCCACGAAAGTAGGTTTGAATTTGTTTGGTTTAACCCTGGAGTTTCTTTTCTACACAGCTACACATGGAACCAATAATTTACATGTGCAAGAATTAAACACTTAGATTCTGTAGTATAAGAATATGACTAGAAAGGCACACAGACACTCTAATATTCGGTGTACCACTTACTATCATTCAGTGCAATGAAATTGTTTCATTTAAACAGGAACAACATTCATTACATCTACAATAAGTCTTCAGTTTAAAACAAAACAAATATATGTATGCTTTTACCTCAAACCATTGTTTGTTTCTTCATCTGAAGAGAGGCCATTGCATACATTCCCGAAAGAGTGGCTGGGTTTCAATTTGGCTTCCTCACAGTCTGATGTTGCGTCTCTCTTTTTCCTTTTACCAAAAAACTTCTTGAAAGGCTGGAATTTGCCTGCCCTTTTCTTGTCTGCAGATCACAAGACAAACACATATGGTAACTTATCAAGGCTGCACTTTGGTGTGTGCTAGAAAATCACAGCGGCTAGAACTTGCAAAGGAAAAATGAGGTCAAAGAGCAATCACCAGCCTAAGCAAACCCTGTGCTTGGAATTTAAATGCACGGCTGCAACTCACTGTCAAGGCACAATATCGACAGAGCAAAATGAAGAGCATTAAAACACCTGCTCTCTGGATTAAAGATTCATGCTGAGGTGTCAGTGCGGTCAAACATTTGGATGGGGGGGGGGAATCATTTACAAGAGACAGAATGAAAAACCAATAGAAGGAGATTCATTTTTAGATTGTGTAGTACTTTTCTTTTGTCCTGGTCACTAAAGAAAAGCTCTGCATTCATTACCATATTGCAGCAGGTGCTACATGCACTGGTTTGAATGGAAGAAACTGAAAATAACTTAGTATATATTATTTATATTGTGCCATAGGTGAACAAGGCACTTTGAAGACAAACAAAGATAATGGGTTAAATTCTCAGAGTTACATCAATGTACATCGAGAGTGAAGTTTATAAAGATGGGTATCATTCTTCTCATTTTGCAGATGGGGCAATGGAAACAGAGAGAGTTTATGTGACTTGTCCCGGTCGCAAAGTGTGTCAGTGGCAGGGCCAGGAATAGATCCCTAGTTGCCTAATTTCCAGAGCCAAATTCAACCCAGCATGACCCACAGTGGGGGGGAAAAATGTTTAAATCAGCATAATCTCATGAGCGCTAGGACCCAGGAGAAAAGGAAGGGGAGGGATGGAGTAGCTCAGCCCTTTATGTCCTCCCGCTCAGCCCCTGCTCACCTTCAATTAACCCCATCTCACAGCTTCTCCTACTTCCAGCCTGCACAGTCCTCAGGTTGCAGGGATTGTGGGGGACATAGGAGAAACTCTTCCACCATTCACCCTCTAGCCAGGCCTGGTACCCTACCAATTCACAATCTTTGCAAGAACATCCTGGCATGAAACTACAAGGAGATTTTGGGTCTCAGGTTAAAAAAAGACTGAGAACCATTGCATTAGGCTACACTTGGCCCAAATCTTCAAGCATTTGAGATTTTTCCTCATTTGGTAAAGGCACTGTCACAGTTCCTGAGTCAGCTGCACCTCCGAGTCCCTCATGCGCTCCTCCAGGGCACCCCACTTAGGTCTCAGGCCTCCAGCCATCACTTTTCTCATGACAGAATCCTATGATTTCTTCCCTTCAGTCCAGAGTCTTTTCTATAGACCCTTCCAAATTATTGTGGTTACCTCAGCAGGTCTGTCTTCAGTTCAGGACCTGCATTCCCGCAGGGGCAATGACAGGGCTATCCAGTGACCAATCACTTTCATCAAGTGAAGTACTATTTATTCAGAACAAAAGCATTTAAGAGAAAACATATCTTAAAAACAATAAACAACTTATATGCATGACTAGCTTACAAAGTGGTCAGCCATCTTTCCCTTGGGGACTGTGGTAAAATACTTCAGGTCCTTCCAAAGGGTTTGGTTCTGTTGGTCAGTCTCATGCTTGTCAGTTCTTGGACAGAGTTTCCCCCCTCCCAGGTCACTATTTTTATACCGTTTCAAGTCCTTTGTGTTCTTAGGCCTCTTAAACTAGATCAAATCAGTCTATAAAGCTTCCTCCTTGGGGGCAGGGGTAGGGGGTAAAACTTTAAAATATTTGTTACATGGATTATTTCAGAATTGAAGATTTGCCTCAATTACCTCCATTATTTTTAGCTCCTGCAGGAAGCATTCCTTATCTTACTTATTTAGCCAAGAAATGCAAAAACTAGCAAGCACATAAAGATACATATAACATTTATAACATCATAGGCACTATTCATGAAAATGGCTCTTGTAGGCTGGTAGAGCACAGAACAAATTGTGCACTACCAGAGACAAGACTTGTGGAAGGAACTGGATTGCCACAGTTTCCATATGTCTGCTACTATAACAGGGACAGATCTCTCCCCTCTTTTTCAATAAGGATTTCAGTCCATACCATTCCAACAGCACAGCTAGCTCACTCAGCATATAGCATAAGCCAGTACAGTCACAATGACTTTTTGAAAGGGCCCTTGTATTTTCAGCCCACTTGCTGCTGTCCTATCCCCACTGTAGGCTGGTAACAGAACATCAAGTCTAAACCTGCACTGGACATGGGTCCGGAGATAAATTCAAGCCCTAGACTTTTCATTAAACTAACAGCTGTGAATAGAAAACTTATAATTAAAATATCTTTGTATATTTGTAGCCTAGGGTTTTCAAACGCTCTCATGTTCATTAAAGGAAGCAGTTTTAGGTATTGCTTCCACATATCAGCATGTAGTTTGAAGATCATCATACAGCATTTGGGAAACCACAAACAACTGTAGTTTTTAATATGCACCATATTTTTATTCAAAATACCCCAAAGTTTGAAATTGTGCATAAGCTGTTTCCAAGCACATAGCAAATAATATGTGTTTAGCTTTATACAGAGATACCGACGGACCATTTGCTTTAAATGAGCAGATATTGGAGCTTCAGTCTGATAATCCCAGCAGAGAACAAAATATTTTCACCATTTTAGAACTACAACACTAAATGGGCTCAACCCTGCATCCCTTGCATATATTTAACTCCCTGTGAAGTTAATGAAAGTTTTGAGAGGACAATTGTAAGATCAGGCCCAGGAGGAAAATTATGACATATGCATACAACCAAAGTTCCCAGTGTAGAATAGGTTGACACAAACCATAAACTGAAGTCAGTAACATACACAAACACACAGACATATGCTTAATTAACTTATTGTCAGTGCCCTAATAAGGAAGAAATATCAATATATATTATTATGGCACCATTTCACTCTCTCTGTTCTTCCCAAGTGATGCAACACTTTATATCTGCACATCATAGCTGCCATTCTTTCACATGAGGACAAGTTTTTCTTCAGAGCCAATAAATGTCAATCCTTTAAATCAAGCTGGATGGCTCACTGTTAAACGGATGGGTAATCTGAGGCAGCCCTTGACCCCCAGGGCTGAGCAAGCTGTGCTTGCAACATCCCCAGACCCTTCCAGCATTGACACAAGTAGTAGTCAATCCCACATCTTCCACAGGACAGTGCAAGTTCACTACCACTTGGGCAAGGTCTTTGTAACAAGCTTTTGGTTGTTTCATAAATGTTATTTTATAAAAACAAGATATTTGATGATTCCCAAGATCTAGAAAGTGGGACAAGTCTCCATTTCTATGCTGATATGACACTAAGAGGAATCAAGAAGTTGGAAATGTGGTGGACACAGATCTCCCAAAACCATAATGTGTCTTTTGCTCTAAGATGAAAGCTGACTTATTCCTTGTCATATTAAATGTTATGGAGGGTGATGATGGTGGTGGAGCCCCTAGATGCTGCAGGCATGTTTCAAAGACAATTGCTGAAATAGCCTGAAAACAACTCTAGTCATATGTGCAATTTCCTAGTGTTTTATTAACTACCAGGTCTGGAATTATGCAAATTCAGCTCCAAGACAGCAAATGAAATAAGCAATCGAACCTTGGTCTTGCTTAGTTTACACACCTTTTTCTTTATTTCTTTCAGAAAATCACTATGAATAGTTAATAGCAAATTGAGGAATGTTGTACTTCAGAGTCTAAATCATGGAAAACTATGGTGTGAAGGCAACAGCTAAACAGAAATGAATGCAGGAAGAAGAATACCACATCATATACAGTAAATGCTCTCTTTGTATCTGATGCCAGTGGAGTAGCAAGAACACATTAAAAACAATCTTTAACCTGTGATATAATTCCTCAGTTGTATCTGTTGATGGAAGTGCAACAACTGCAGGACAGACAGGGCCGGCTCCAGGGTTTTTGCCACCCCAAATGGTGGGGGAAAAAAAAAAAAAAAAAGCTGCAATCACAATCGCAATCGGTGGCAGCTCTACCATGCTGCTTTCTTCTTCGGCGGCAGGTTCTTCCCTCTGAGACAGACAGGGACTCTCCGCCGAATTGCCCCGGAAGAGCCCGACGTGCCGCCCCTTCCCTTGGCCACCCCAAGCACCTGCTTGCTTGCTCAGCTGGTGCCTGGAGTCGGCCCTGAGCACAGAGAGCTAAAGTGAAGCCTAACGCAACCTTTGGCATGCTACATTGTCGCACATGATCATACTCATCTTTACTAGAAAAATGGGTTCCACAGACAATCCATCTTTCATCTTAGTTCACTGCACTTGAAACTTGTAATCTCTATCAGTGACACCTCCCTAATAAAGCTGAAGGCAGCTGCAATCTGCTGTATTTTATGCAAATTGGATCTGGCCCTTGGACTCCTGGCAAAAGCCCAAAGCACCCTTTCAGTCTGTCAAAGTATGGACACCCTTGCTCCAGCAACTGTGGCAACTGACAAATCCCTGCCCAGGGGAAACTCACAGTAAGATTGTAATATAGGGACTCAAATGTCAATGGACTCCATTGCAATATATTTTCTATAGTGTCCTTTCAACCAATAGCATAAACCATTCAACTCAATTATGGGTCATATAAATTTAGATGTGACACTTAAAGAGTAGAAGAGACTCAGTTGTTTGGATAGAGAATGGGAGAGTGTTCCCAAGCAATAGATAAGAAACAGTAAAAGACTCTGAGGCAGGGTGAAGGAGATGCCAAAATTGGTGTTGTTAAACCAGATAGGCACTTTTCAATCAAAAGAACAAACGTCACGTGACAGATGTTAGTCACATCCCATAATCCATCAATGGCAGGCCCTCAGTTACCATGGTGATTAAGGTGGTATAAGAACCTATACAGAATAACACAGAATAGGATTCAAAATAGGCAGGAAGCAAACGAAGGTGACAGATGCTGCAGGTTGTGATTAAAGAGAAGGGATACAGAGAAACTATGAGAAGGAATTACATTAGTCAAAAGGGGAGTGTTGAAAGCATAGATAGAATGAAATCCTGAACCATTTGAAGTCAGTGGTAAAACTCCCATTGACTTCAATAGGGCCAGGATTTCAACCCTGATATTCAGCTAGGTAGGTGCTAGTTTGTGAAGATCACACAACACTCATCAATTGTCCATTCGCTGTCCAAATTGTGGTAGCTTGCCCATTAACAGCTGTATTCATACAGTAGGTATACAGACTCTCAGAAGCAGCATTATATTCTATTTTAAATTTTGTACTCTGTTCATTTACCTTTTATACGTTGGTACAGTACAAGATATTAGCTAGACAGGGGCATAAAGTGACTTCTGACATTGTCCTTGGAGGTTAAACTATCTTTGTTCCTTGTCAGTGAATTTAATACTCACAAAATATACTCGACAGGCAACCCCTAAAACTGCAGCTCTATTGACAGATCACAGGCAGCAGCAGCGCAAGCTTCTTTACACTGTCCACCAACATTTATGATTATTTATGCTTCAGTAATGACTAAAGACTCCAAGATTGAAGTCCATTGGGCCAGGTACTGTACAAAAACATGAGAGACAGGCTCTTCCCCAAAGAGCTTAGTCTAAATAGAACAGACAGTGGAGGAGAGGGGAAACAGAGGTACATACCGAGAGATAAAGTGACTTTCCCAAGATCACACAAGTGGTCAGTGGCAGAGAAGGGAACAGAATATAGGTCTTCTGACTCCTAGTCCAGTACCCTACTTCTTAGCCTTTGGAGTTAGGCCTTGACCTGGAGGCAGCAGCCCTAACTAGATTATGTTTATTGATCATGTGGGTGGATGATTACGTACATAGAGCTGGTGTGGCTTTCATAAAAATGTACTCAGTTACATATTGGTGTAAGAGCGCTACGGTATCCAATTACAAATGGTGGCTGCAATACATGTTTTTCTCTAATGTTTAGGAACACATCTGTGAATGGGTGATCTGGATTAGAGGTCACAATAAATGTGGTATGAACTTTTATGTGGAAATTACTGAATTGAAATCTGCTTGTACGTGACACTGCTGTACTACAGGTAGTGTCAGAATCAAGATAGCAATTTGATGTTTAGGATGAAGATTAAGAAATTTGGGTGGAGTGGAGCGAAGCAAAATGTAAAATGGAAGCAAACAGTGGAACAGAGATGGAATGTTGAAGAACTTAAATGCTTATTTCCTTGCCTTTTTGTTTGTTTTTTAACTTGCATTGGTGATAAAGTCTAGCAACCTCAGCTCTAAGTTAATGAATTTTTGTGTGAGAATTTCCACTTTTTAAAAATAGTATGTATCAATATTGATAGCTGTCTATATTACTAACTAATAACACTGATATGTATTACCCTCTACATGCACCTCCTGCAGAAACCCATGTGCCCCCATTGACTTGTTTCCCTTCCTGGTCCTCTGAAGAGCTGTCCTCCCTTCTCCCACAATCTTCCCCCATAGGGCCCAGACCTTTCCCCAAGTTTCCTCCATTCACAACCTGGACTGCCTCCATAATCCACCTTGGCCGCCTCCTCAACATTCCCTCCCCTGAATATCCCAAACTTTGCTGATTATTGTGGATAGATCTAAATGTGGATACATGTCAACCCTTACAAGCTGAATACAGTAGGGGAACAGTGCTCTCTGTGGGGAAGGATGGGGGTGACATGGAGGGGCAAAGAAGTAGAGTGGAGTGGAGGTTTGTTCTGCTGAATCTCCTAGGGTTTAAACAGACTGGAGCTCTTGTGCCTCTTTTCATTCATCAGACATCACAGTGGATCCACTTTCTGGCCTACTTCTCTCATGACCCTCAACTCATCTAGCTGCTCCATATATTGGCTAAACAAGAACTAGGAGAATGTGGGGAGGGAAACAGTCCAAATGCAGAAGAAGATGTAAATACCAAGGAGAGTGAGGAATTATTGAAGTTAGTACAAGAAAAATGAGATGAAATTAAAAAATGGAACATTTAGATCAGAAATCATGAATAACTTCTAGACAGCGAGTTCAGACCTCAGTTGTTTGAGAAATTTAAAACTAGACTGGACAAAATGCTGACAAGTATAGGGAACAATTCTCTATTGGCAAGGAGCTTAACTAGGTTATATAAATGGTCTTTTACATGTCTAACCTCTATGATGAAACTGAGAAACATTCAAATGAAAGAGAGCTTATGTAGGTCCAGAGGTGTCGAGAGAAAATAAATCATTTTTGGTTTTCACATGGGATTGATACGAACTGGTGATATTGACTTAAGTGTCAATAACACAGTCAAGACAAATCTATCTCTTGTAGATTCTACACTACTTGCAAGGAAACAGATGTCTCCACAGATGACATTGCCCTATGTGTAGGGCCCTACCAAATTCCCCATCCATTTTGGTCAATTTCACAGTCATAGGATTTTAAAAATTGTAAATTTCATGATTTCAGCTATTTAAAATCTATAATGTCAGTGTTGTAACTGTAGGGGGCCTGACTCACAAAGAAGTTGTGGGGGGCGGTCACAAGTTTATTGTAGGGGGGGTTGTGGTACTGCTACCCTTACTTCTGCACTGCTGCAGGCGGTGGTGCTGCCTTCAGAGCTTGGCAGCTGTTGGCCGGGAGCCCAGCTCTGAAGGCAGTGCCACCGCCAGCAACAGCACAGAAGTAAGGATGTCATGGTATGGTATTGCCACGCTTACTTCTGCGCTGCTGCCTGCAGAGCTGGGCCCTCAGTCAGCAGCTGCCACTTTCTGACCGCCCAGCTCTGAAGTCAGTAGTGCAGAAGTAAGAGTGGCATGATATGGTATTCCCACCCTTACTTCTGCGCTGCTGATGGCGGGGCGCCACCTTCGGAGTTGGGTGCCTGGCTAACAGCTGCTGCTCTCTCGCCGCCCAGCTCTGAAGGCAGTGCAGAAGGAAGGGTGGCAATACAACTACTCCCCTAAAATAACATTGTGACCCCCCCCTGCAACTCCTTTTTGAGTCAGGATGCCCAATTTGATCTCCCCTGTGAAATCTGTATAGTATAGGGTAAAAGCATACAAAGCACCAGAATTCATGGTGGGGGGAGGGGAGGGGGGAAGAGGGGAGAAAGGGGGAAGACACATGACCAGATTTCACAGTCCATGACATGCTTTTCATGGCCGTGAATTTGGTAGGGCCCTACCTATGTGATTTTTATTTCCTGCCTGCTACTCCACACATGGCTGATATAGTCACTTGTTAGGATAAAATATATGAATCAGTATAATAAACTTAAGACTTCTGTTAAAGGTATCAGAGTTCAAATACTATGTAAAGTCCTTTACTATCAGGATCAAATGAGATGCTATTTCAACACTTCTGTCTACAGAAGCAGGAAGTTATTGAGAAAGTAAAACTTGTTTGCATGTGGACCTGTTACTCTGAGTCAGAATGTGTTTTAACCCTTAGAATGCTCAGGGAAGATATAGTCAACCTTAGCTATATTTACTGAGGGACTGGAGCCAGGTCCGGATTATGACATTGTGAGGCCCTATGTCAAGTGAAAGAGGCCCCATACCATTAAAAAAATGAATGTATTAATTTCACAGAAAGGACATTGAATATGTAAACACTAAAGCTTTATGTTCGCATACAGACAAAGGCAAAGTTGCAAAAATAGAATAATCTTCATTTTCAGCAGTCCTCTTTAATTATGACATCATGACAGAAATAAATTTTAGACAAATTCTTTGAACTAATTGTGTATGTAAGTAAAGTAGAAGTAAACAATATAAAAAAATACAAAATCAAACAAAATTACAGTAAATAATACAATTTACTAGAAGAGTTCTCAGGAAATTTCTCTTCTCTGTTGGGGCATCTAAATTATGGAATTCCTTGTCTGAATAAGTACTGAGGTTCTTAGAGGATATAAAATGACAATAGAGGATATAGGATGCAGATAACCCACAAGCTTAAAGCTCACCTATTAGTTATATTGATATGAATTACATCCTGGTAATAAGCAAAAATCAGAATATTGTATGTGGGTTATATTATATACAAGAACTAGGGGCCACCAAATGAAATTAATGGGCAGCAGGTTTAAAACAAATAAAAGGAAATTCTTCTTCACACAGCGCACAGTCAACTTGTAGAACTCCTTGCCTGAGGAGATTGTGAAGGCTAGGACTATAACAGCATTTAAAAGAGAACTGGATAAATTCATGGAGGTTAAGTCCATTAATGCCCGTTAGCCACAATGGGTAAGGAATGGTGTCCCTAGCCTCTGTTTGTCAGAGGGTGGAGATGGATGGCAGGAGAGAGATCACTTGATCATTACCTGTTAGGTTGACTCCCTCTGGGGCATCTGGTATTGGCCACTGTCGGTAGACAGGATACTGGGCTAGATGGACCTTTGGTCTGACCCAGTATGGCCGTTCTTATGTTCTTTTCCAATAAGTTGATTTGTTTTGTTTTTATAGAAGGTTATACTGAATTACCTAATATTGGTACTAAAATTAGTAGCAAAAAGGTTTATTGAAACCAGTAAAAACTTTAATGTTATATTATAAATATTGAGATTTGTATAGCTAAACAACAACATATTATGTAAACAAACAAACAAACAAACAAAGGTTTCCGGCATATATCTCTCTCTCACACACACACACACACACACACACACACACACACACACACCCCGAAAACCTGTGTTATTTTACCAGGATATTTCTGTGAAAGTTAGTGCTATTTTGTCTATGTTCTCACAGAAAAACAAGAGAGGATACATAATTTTTTTACACCATGAATAACGAAATTTATCCTTCTTTTCATATGAATAAAGGAAAAAATGTTTGATTAATTTTGTTAGGGAAATACAAAGTTTATCCAGACTATATATAAAATATATTTATAAATGTTTATTCAGATTTAATTTTCACAATGAAACAATGAATTGTTGGGATTTTTCTTTTGCCATACTATAAAAATACAATGTATTATGCATATGATATGTGATTTATAAGTCTCTATAAGAATTTTTACATAGCATACTACCTATAGTAAAATATCTTGTGTGCTCCAAAACTGCTGAGCAGAAAATCCCAGTCTTCTTTCTAGGCAGACATCTCTCTTCACATTCGCTTCTCTATCCTGTCTCCCCTAGGACCACTAATTAATCTCAAGTAAACATCTCGGACACACAGAGTAACAACAAGCTATATGCGTGAAAGAGAAAGAAAATTTACCAGAAAAAAGTCTGGTAATCTCTAGACAGGCATTGAGAAAGTGAGAAAAACTAGCCTATGTTCAAGCAAATATAATTAATATTATAGGCTTTAATAGCCTATAAATCATATATGCACATGGTGAGCAAGTTATTTCAAACTAAGTACTTAGAATATTTTGATATATATGTATATCTTCCTTCACTCCTCTCAAAACCCTCTATTTATCCTTTCGTCGGCACTCTCTAATATTTACTGTGAAGGTTCCCGAAACTGATGGAGGGAAGCCAACACAAATTTATCCTCCTCAAGATCCACTCGACCCAAGTCCATAAGATGATCACCTGCAAACTCAATCATGTGAAGCATGGTTAGCGCATGAAGCAGAAAACAGTGTGCACACTAAAATACACAATTGTATGTGTGTACAGATCAAAAGAAGAAAGAACACACTGACATACGAGTATGAGCTTGGCAGGATTGCTTCGTGACACTGCCGTCTCCGACCTCACATTTTTCCCGATTTTATCGGCAGTGAGATTGATTTATTTATTTAAATAAGTTATGAAGGCATGGCCAGAATTTTACCAGTAGCAGCTGGCCAACAAAATGCTGCCTTAGGAGACTGATAGCAGACTTACTCATAGAAATATTAATTTTACAAGTGCAATTATCATTCTTTTTTCTCAGCCCAGGCCTCCTGCCTGTCAATAATGAACAATTACTGAAGGTCAGCATTGCATCCTTCCAAGAGTCCAAAACTGTCCCATGTTACTACAGCCAGGAATCTTCCCTCCTCCACAGCATAGTGCTCATCCAAACCCATGGAAAATGGCCAGTCCTCAAGGGGTTAAACACCTAGGAATGTTGTGAGCATAGTGACAGCAGCTAAAAGTAGTCCAAAAGTATGTCTACACTGCGAAAAATGTCAGCAAGTCTCAGAGCCTGGGTCAACTGACTCAGGCTCATGGGGCTAATGGCACTGTAGACATTTGGGCTTGGGCTACAGCCCATGCTTCAACTGGGTTTTAGGCTCCAGCTCAAATCCAATGCTATTGTTATCCCTGCAGCACAAGTCGATTGACCCAGGCTCTGAAACTCGCTGCTGCAGGTCTTTTTTTGGCTGTGTAGACACAGACAGATACAAGAACATTTGTTTACAGGCTTCATGAAGTACAGTGGATGCTATTGAGAGATTCTGAGTTGTAACTACAGGCACTGTAGAACAGAAGGATAAAAATAAAAGTTGTTTGTGATTACTTTGTGCTCTTAAAGCACTTACTGCTGTTTGGATGCTTTTAGAGAGGGAAAGATTGCTATAGCTTTCCACTCACCAATGAAGCATTCATCCATCATATAAAAAAAAAAAGGTATTTTACTGGGTCAAGGACCCTTTTAAATATAGTAGTTTTTTATTTATATGCACTAACTATCTTCTGACCTGCACAAGGCTTTGCTGAATATTCTCCTCTCAGTGAAAACATTTGCACAGCCTTGCCATACATGTAGTCATTTACACTTATTTTTATTTGTATTATGGCAGTTCCTAGAGGCACCGAGACTGGGGTTCCATTGTGCTAGGTGCTGCACAATCATATAGGGTTTGTCTAAACTTGAGTTTGTGGTCCTGTTTTAACTCCAGGTAATTGATTAACAAACATTTGTTCCAGAGCACAAGCAGTTTTGGTTTACCTTAGGCTGAGTCTTCAGACAAACCTATGATAAGTGTGTAGACAACATTTACAATTGTTTTAGTTAACTTGAATTAGTTTGCAATTAGCTAACTTGAGTTAAAACAGGACCACAAAAACTTATAATCCATTGTAAGAGACAGTCCCTACCCTGAAGAATTTACAGGCTAAATAGACAAGATAGAATACAGGTTGGAGGGGAAAGAGACTTAGAGAGATGAAGTGACTTGCCCAAGGTCATACAACAGGTCAGTGGCAGAGCCAAGACTAGAACCCAGATCTCCTGTCCAGTGCCTTAACCACCAGTATACACTGGGTCTCCCGAGCTCTGTGTAATTATTTCCACCTGTTCAGGGTAGTATAAATGCTATCAAATCAGATTCCTTAATTTATACTGGTGGTAACATTTTATCAGGACCATTGTTTGCATATGGCACCTGCAGCCTCAGGGCCAATCAAAATTTTTCTGTCAAAATTGTTTTTCAATAGAAAATTAAGTTTTTGACAAAATGAAATTTTTGGTAAAAAGTGTTTGCTTCCTGTGGGAAATGTTTACCTTTCGATCAAATAACCAAACGCCCAAAATACCAAAAAAAATTCAATTTGGAAATGTCATTACAGTTCCACGTGGGAGTAGTAGTTTAGGTTTCTCATGCCCCCTTTTTCCTCTGTAGGCTGAAATGGGCTCCCATCATGGACTGTAGTGGCTCAATAAGAGAGGAGACCATTGTGCATCATGGGAAGATGTAGTCCAGCCAGGAAGCCTGGCCCATGGAGGAGAATGGGGGCACGATGAACCCAAAGTACAACTAACTCCCAGGAGGCATCTAGGCAGCATTTCTGAATCAAAATTCTTCAGATTTTGGTTGAAAAATTCAGTTTAAATATTTTTGCTTAAAAAAAAAAATCCATATTTCCCCCTGAATGATCCCCCACCCATTTTCCAACTCACTCTAGTTCTTTAGCTCTCCAGCCATTTTCAAATCGTATCTGAAAATAATCTCTCTTCTTCCTCCAACTCTATAATGTTTCTTTCCCTCTATTTTTAATTTTGCCTTTGTAGTTATACACCTCTGCCCCGATATAACACTGTCCTCGGGAGGCAAAAAATCTTATTGTGTTATAGGTGAAACCACGTTATATCAAACTTGCTTTGATTCACCGGAGTGCGCAGCCCCGCCTCCCCAGAGCACTGCTTTACCACGTTATATCCTAATTTATGTTATATTGGGTCGCGTTATATCGGGGTAGAGGTGTATTTTTAATCCTGGTGGGATATTGGCTAGGAGACTGGCAGGGCCGGCTCCAGGCACCAGCCGACCAAGCACGTGCTTGGGGTGGCACCTGGTAAGGGGCGGCCAATCTTGGGGTGGCGGGGGGGCGCTCAGGGTTTTTTTCAGGGGGTTCAATCGGGCGGCGCTGGGGGTGGGGTGGGTTGTTTTTGTTTCGGCGGCTGGGCGCGCGGGGGGCGCTGGGGGGCGGGATTCGGCAGTGGCGCGGGGCTCCGCGGTGGGGGGCGGGTGTTCAGCAGTGTAGCTTGGCAGTGTTCGGTGGCTCGGCGGGAAGTGTGTGGGGCGGTGGGGGGTTCGGCAGTGCGGCGCTCGGCGGGGGGGTTCAGCAGCGCTGCACTCTGCTGGGGGCTGGGGGGTGTTTGGCTGCGCTCCGCCGGGGTGTGTGTGTTTGGCAGCACTCGGTGGCGGGGTTCGGCAGCACCGTGTTCAGCGGTGCTCCACGGAGGGCTGGGGGGTTCGGTAGTGCGGCGCTCCGCGGGGGTTTGGGGGGTTCGGCGGCGCTCCGCGGGGGGCTGGGAGGGTTGGCGGGGGTGTTTGGTGGCGCGGTAGGGGGGTGGCGTCGCGGTGCTGAGGGTGTGTGTTATGGCGGCGCTATGGAGGGCGGCACTTTTTTTTTTTTTTCGCTTGGGGCGGCCAAAAAGTTAGAGCCAGCCCTGGAGACTGGTCTTTTCTTTTAGTTAGCCATGCCTATTTCATTCCCAGAGTGGATTACTTTGATGTGCTCTGTAGGGATTCACCTGAAAACTACTCAGAATCTTTAGGTGGTACAAAACACAGCTGCCTGTTTACATGATGGAGTCTCTTGCAGGCAGCATGCTGCATACACCTGTGTTCCATGCTGGTTTTAACCAATCACAAAGCCCTTTATAATATGTATCCTGTTGCCTTAGAAACTACTACTCTCCTAATGTTTTCCAGCTGCAGTTGAATCAGGTGGGGTACTCAAGCTAATAGTCCCAGATTTAAGCAGGAGGAGGCTATAGCCAGGAGGCTCTCTCAGTCAAAAACCCTAAACTCTGGTATTCATTTCTCTCCTGCCCTCCACCGGACCAGCAGAATCTGTGTGTGTTGACTTTCAGAGTGTGTGACTAGGCTAATCTATTTCCCTTGGTTATTTCTGAGGGAATGGTGAGGGCAAGACATTGAATTAGAAGGACTTTTAATGTAGTATTGTCCCAACTTAGACATTTTTTATGTATTTTTACAAGGTTTGCACGTCTCAAGTTTTGAGGAGACATTTTAAAAATTTAAATGAAGAAACATACCCAAACACCCCCAACTGTATTATGATGCTGGATTTGTGTGAAATGACAAATCACAACACATTCCTCACCCCAGTAGGGCATGCTGCTGGAATGGAATAGATCAGCAATAGCACAGGCAATAAATTCAAGATGTTCATTGGTCTATTTCTGTCAATTTAACAATACTCTGCATTGATATGACGTTTTAACTAAAGATCTCAAAGACCTATACAAGTAATTAGTCCTGTGAAGGAGATCCTCATAGCCCCTCAATATCAAAGGAAACAAAACCAACAGTATAGATGGAAAGCAGAAACAGACACTAGCTTGCCTTGAAGTCATATGCATAACTTTTTTGGTCTAAGTCTGGTCTCACATCAGAGATGGCTATTTCTTTTCTGACTACATTCTTCACTCAGTTCAATCTGCTGCTAGGTTCCCCCTGCTATTAACTGTAATGCTAGCATCTAACTACATGCATGAAGCTATATTAAATAAAATAAAAAAAGAAGAGGCTGGGCCCAACTGTCAACAAGACCCTTCACATAGCTAAGCATGGAAGATTTTATCTGGAATGTTATCAGTGGAATTCAATACTTTCTCTAGGGCAAATGAATTTTGTGAAGAACAGCAACAGAAACTGATCTCTGACTGAACAAGAACATTAACACTTGAGACTTTGCAATAGGAATTGACATTGAGAATCTTTGCGTTGCAGCATAAAGCCAGAATCAGTATTTACAGTCTTAGAGCCTGATTCTATGCCACTGACTTCAATAGGAGCAGTAGCAGGCCCATGTACTGTAAGTATCACCATCTCCATTTGACACATGGATAAACTGAGGAACAGAGAGGTAAAGGCCAAAATATTCTGAAGTGTTTACTTATTTTTATCATCCAACCTGAGACACTGAAGGCTGGGTTTAAGAGGCACTAAGCACCCAGCATTGCCACTGAACTCAAATGGAGTTATGTGTGCTTAGCATGTCTTGAAAATCAGGCTCTAGGCACAAGATTTTCACTGTGACCTGTAGGGCTAGCTCTTCAAAATAATTCAGCATCTGTGAAATTCTGGCCCCGTGTGTCTCAAATTGAGCATTCAAAACTGGAAATGCATAATGTTAGTGGACTCCAGAAAATTTTGGCCAAAGCGGATTGCCTGCTCTCCTGCTCTAACCACTATCATATAGCTAATTAAAGCTATCTGGAACTAACAGCCTAAAAGGTGTAACAGTCCAACCACCAATGTCCAGATATTTGTAACCTGATTTGACCAAGCACAAAACAAAAAATACCATGTTCACATTAACAAGATATGCCCACGTATAACTGTAGCTCCAGTAAAATCTGAGGCTTATGCTAGCAAAGAAGAAGAACTGTGGCCAATCATGCTTTTCATAAAGTAAAGAGTTTTAGCATTAATATATACACCATGTGGTGTTTACTCCCTCAGGTTTTTTTTAAAATAAACACGATTTTCTTGCACGTTGAATGTTATCTTATTTCTAAAAACATTTTTCAGTACAATGTAACAAACAAAATATATGGATTGGGAGTTACAAACATTTAGTATAAGTCTTCAAAAACAAACGAGTGATTTTGAGTGGCTCAAGTTTTGGGTGCCCAATTCAAAACACCTTAAAAGAGGCCCAACATTCAGAGACTGAATGTTCAGCTCTTTCTGAAACTCAGGTCCCCTTAAGCTGTCTCAAGAAATCACCCCAAATATCACAAGTCACTTTTGAAAACATAGGTCTTGATTACCATGAGTTACATGGCATCACAGACATGGTTTCACCAGTTAAAAGTAATGAGGCCAACCAAAATTCAGGCCAATAAAATTATCTCACAGCACAGTTTTGCACATTTTCTGTTCCTATAGTCAATTCAGAAGACGCACAATCAAGATTTCCATTTTAAAAACTTGAGATTGGATAGTGCCAATTGTTTCATTTTTCTCTCCTTGTGCAAGGTGATACACAAAGGAGCAAACAAACACATTGCTAAGGGTACATCTATACTTACCTCCGGGTTCGGCGGTAAGCAATCGATCTTCTGGGATCGATTTATCGCATCTTGTCTAGATGCAATAAATCGATCCCGGAAGGGCTCGCCATCGACACCGGTACTCCTGCTCCGCGAGAGGTGTATGCGGAGTCGATGGGGGAGCCTGCCTGCCGCGTGTGGACCCGCGGTAAGTACCTTGTAGTTCGAACTAAGATACTTCGACTTCAGCTACGTTATTCACGTAGCTGAAGTTGCGTATCTTAGTTTGAACTGGGGGGTTAGTGTGGACCAGCCCTAAGACTTTCTGACAAAGAAGAAATGTTCTTTTATGACTGTCACATAAGGTTTCTATTATTTAATTAAATTCTAGCTGGATTTTTGACATGGTGAGCATCTAGATACAGTTTTTCTTCTCTTACTGCATAACCCAAAATGGGATCAGTAATTACATACTGTGACATAAAGCAGCTGGAATCACTAAAACTGGCAATTTATGAAGCACTTCCATAGCAGAGTGTCATTACTCAGAACGCCAGGACCTTATTAATGAAGCAAAGCAGTAGATAAAATATATTTTGATTCACTGTGACTGGCAAGGATCAGAAAAACCTAGCTGGAGATTTTCATCACAGGGAATGCATTTAGATATGTTTTCGTGGGGCAGGCGCAAATACATGAATCTCACCCCCATAACACAGATGCATTGACATGATATTTTTACTAGCAGGCGAAAAGGAGGTCAGATGGAGTAAAGAGAGTAAGATTCTCATTATAAGATGTTTCCTACTTGAAGGTCATCACAGATGGATAGTATTTTTTTGCCCCCATCAGCACTCCTTTTGATTTGGTTTACTTAGCATCCATTAAGTCACTCTTACACTACTTGTTCTATGAAGCAGAAATACCAAATGAGAACAATGCAGCCAGCATTACCACATACACAGCACTGTAGCACATACAAAATGCCAGACACAGACAAGATAAATATGTTGAGTTCACAGTTGTATGCTGTTTTTCATAGTTGTGAAAGTTAGTCTGATGTGAGGAAACAGAACATGAAGACTCAGGTTCCAAGCAAATTACCAATTGCACCGTTGCTTGCTGCCTGAACAATATGAGGCTGGAAAATACTATACGTCTAATCTTCTCATGGCATGTCCTGCCATGACTGCAGGGGAATGGACTAGAGGACCTTTCTAGGTCCCTTCCAGTTCTACGATTCTATGTTGTAAAGTGGGTCTGACTCAAACCACGCACCCCCAGCTCACAACAGTCTTCTATTTTGCAATGACCTAAACAAAATTCCAGATTCCAAATTACCCTAACCTGGGGGATGGATGGGAATCTGAATTCAGATTCTGCATGTATAGTAAAACTAGAATTGGAAGGATTAGGTTTTTATTGGTAAATGTTGATAAACATGGATTTCACTGTACACACGCAAACTGACAAAAATATTTCCACTGATGATAATCAAAATTTACAAATAGGCAAAGTAAGCAAAACGATGCTTAAGAACTTATAGGAGTTTGATTTAAGGATATTTACACTGTCTGTTTTGACATGTGATGTTGACTATTTGTGTTTAACTCTTATATAGCCTTAACATTTTGAATCTCAGCACCTATTGTCATTAAATAATTATTGCCTGATCCCCACATTGTCTGACACTCCCCCCCTCCCATAATTTCCTACAATTGTGAAAATTTAAATAAATAAAAAAGGGAAAATGCTTAAAAATAAATATATTATCTGTCAAAATTATTTAAAAAAATGAATTCTGCAAAGCCTAAGTAAAACAAGTAGAATGTGCTGACTGGCTGTTATTTCCTTGCATTGATAAAATGGAGGTTAAGATCAGAAAGTTATGCAAAGGAGCTCTGAGTAGTAAAGTATATAGATCATACACTTTTGGGGGCAGAGACTGTGTCATCCTCAGCATTTGGAAAGCACCAGTCACATTCTATGCAACACGGCTATCTAAATAATAACAGCAAATGCCTGGATGCCCCTTGGGAGATCTGGGAGAAGCAATAGCTGAGGATTCCATTGTACAGGTCCCGCTCCTTTTGTTGGACAGGTGAGGTTTGTCCACCCTACAGAAAGGAACAGTGGGGCCACTCCCAAACCTGGCAGATCACCAGGGATGCATGGGCATTCTATACTCCAACTGGGAGGTGTGATTGCAGCACATGTAGACATACCCGAGCTAGCATTCATTCATCTAGACCACTACTGAACATCTACACCACTACTGAACAGCCCCACGGCCCAAGCCCTGCAAGCCCGAGTCAACTGGCACAAGCCAGCTGCAGGTGTCTAACTGCAGTGTAGACATACCTTCTGTGCACGGATTTAGGGACAAAAATCAATGCCAATTTAAATTAACAATTAATGAAAGCTTACTAGATAGTTTCCACCAATATTTATTTTAACTATTTTTAACTGCACTTCATCACACACATTTAATAATACAAGGCCTGATTATCCCCCGACAGTCATACAAGCATATACTGCCGGAAACCCTGAGGTTCCACCCAATTCTTCTGCTGAAGGAGCAAGGTTTGCTCCCTGCATATGAAATTAAGAGTCTGGCCCACAAACCCTAAGGATCCATCAGATCTGCAGGGATACCAAAGATATGCTGTGACACAGAAACAGTCCCCTTCACCACACCTCCCCTTGCAGAAGCATCTGGTGAAGACACTCTATGCCTAGCGCCTGTGTGGACAGCACTTAGGTCACTGTAACTTGTGTCACTCGGGGGGTGGTGTCTTTTTCACACCCCTGAGTGACAAGTTAAATCGACTTAAGTGGTAGCCTAGACCTACCCTGTGCTTCTGTGGCAGTCTTGCCCCTATGGCTCTGTCTTCACTCCTTGGCAGCATGGCTCTACTTTATACCACACACAGAAGCAGGAGAGGAGACAAAAAGTAACGTTTGGCTTTGTAGTTCAAGTCTAAAAATAAAATAATACTCTAGTATTCAATATATTAATTTCCAAATTTCCAAGGTGTGTCCCAAGGTCCTCTCTGTTTCCGGATGCTGCTGGCAAACACCAGTTCTACTGTACTGAATAATTGTTATTCTGAGTATTCCTTCAGATTGCCAACAGGGAAAGATTTCTCCAAATAAGTTTGAGACAATGATTGAAGCATGTAATGAGGTTAATTTCAAATGTATGTTGATTTTAATGCATTATGCATTCTTTTGGCCTGATAGTAACAGGCACTCAGGTAAGAGTCTGGTGCTATTACTAAATATTTCTTACATCAGAAAAACTAACCAGTTGACGTAACTGGTAATTGATTTCAATAGATTTCACAGAGTGGTTACATTTAGTTTTAGATTTAGTGCTTGTGAAAGTGATGAGACTGACACCTTTAATGCATAAAGGTCTCTACCCACAGAATAGGTTCAACATGTGCAGTGACAGTGGAAGGTTACCTTACATTACTCTGAAAATTTATTGCAAACCCTGACCTAGCATGCCCACCTCACTGGATGTCACAGGATGGCCACAGTTCTGAAATTGCCAAAGTTGTGCCAATTGTGATGTGGACTCTTGTCAAGTAAGGAGTGGACTTTTAAAAATGAATTTGTGGTCTCAATACGGTTCTTTGGGCTCAAATCACAAAAGAGCTGTAGTAGAATTGGAAAACTGGCATCCTGATTGGCAACTTGAGCAGAAAGGCCAAGAATTGAATGGACCATGGAGACAGAATTAATCAGTAAAATACTTAGAATCATAGAATATTAGGGTTGGGAGAGACTTCAAGAGGTCATCTAGTCCAATCCCCTGCTCAAAGCAGGACCAACACCAACTAAATCATCCCAGCAAGGGCTTTGTCAAGCCGGGCCTTAAAAACCTCTAAGGATGGAGATTCCACCACCTCCCTAGGTAACCCATTCCAGCGCTTCACCACCCTACTTATGTGTTACTCTTCTATATTCAAAGCACTTTACAAATATTAACTGATTGCTTGATCTTCACATGACATGTCCCTGTGAGATGAGTAAATACCCCCATTTTAAGGATGGGGACACTGAGACCGAGGTTATCAGAACACAGGAGCTCTGGGCTCCCATATCCATGCTTAGCCCACTACACCAGCCTGCCTTCCCTCTAGGTCAGTGGTTCCCAAACAGGGGTTCGCAAACCCCTGGGGGTTCGCAGAATGTTACAGGGGATTCACTAGAAAAATTTCACTAATGGCAGACAGAGGACCCCAGGCATTGGAGACAGCAGATGGGACCTGGTTGCAGGGCAGACACCCCGAGCCCCAGGGAGAGTGGGGCCGGGCAATTGGGGCTGGCAGCCCGAGACCCGGCGGTCAGCGGGGAAGCCGGCAGCCCGAACCCCAGAGCTCTGCACGGGGCTGGCAGCTCGAACCCCAGGGAGAGTGGGGCAGGGCAGTTGGGGCTGGCAGCCCGAGCCCTGCCCCCATTAGCAGGGGAGCCGGCAGCCTGAACCACAGCGCTCCGCGGGGGGCTGTCAGCCTGAGCCCCAGGGAGAGCGGGGCCAGGCAGTTGGGGCTGGCAACCCAAGTCCCGGTGGTCAGCGAGGGAGCTGGCAGCCTTAACCCCAGCACTCCGCGCGGGGCTGGCAGTTGGGGCTGACAGCCCGAGCCCTGCCCCCATCAGCAGGGGAGCCGGCAGCCCGAACCCCAGCGCTCCCCACGCAGGCCTAGCAGCCCGAGCCCTGCCCCCATCAGCAGGGGAGCTGGCAGCCCGAACCCCAGCTTGAGCCCCAGGAAGAGCGAGGCGGGCAGTTGGGGCATCCATCATTCTGAGGAAATTTAAACTTAAATCCCTGAAAATATTCATGTTTAGGAGGGGGTTCACGGGCTGTTAAAGTTTGGGAACCACTGCTCTAAGTCAGCACTGAGGCATGGTATGGTGTGGTGAAGCTTGCACTGTAACTGTCTATGCTGTGGTCAAAGGATTACAGTTTTTAAGGCAGTAAATCTCCATTTTCATAAGTACCAAGTCCACTTTAGAAAAAAGTGCTCAAAAGTTGGCTCAGTGTTGTCTTTCATTCTCTACATTTTATCATCATGACAATTTGTAGTATTCTACTCCCACATATTTATTAACAGAGAAATGAATTAAAGATTTGAGATGACAAACTGAAAGCAATATATGATTTATATAAATTTCCATGGAGCGCTTGCCACTTGAAGGCAATTGAATATTTTTTTGTGATTATAATTGGCTTTATTCAGCAGTAGTAAAACAGTATATAGCACACAATAAATATTCATTACTTGAAGTCAGAGTTCAGATCAGATTAAATTTTTAAAAGCATATTTCCTGGGCTTAGTCTTTTCACATTTACATCTAAAAAAAGTTCTTTTGGATATTTGTTAGTTTGAGCTTTGCAAAACCACTGACTTCTGCTGCATGAAATATATAAAAGTACTTTGTTTTCTGTATAGCGTTAAGTATCTTTTTAATAGTCTATAAAAATAAAAAACATAATATTGATATTTTAATGTCAAAAGAGAAAGCTGTACATCTACTAGAAAAATAAATATAAGGTATCAAAAAAGGCCCCTTTACAAGATCTGTGCTGGCAAAATGAAAAAACAAGTTGTAGATGTTTCAGAATGATGAAATCTTCATTCCAGTTTTGTCTGTTCTACTTTATAGCAGGGGGGGCTATTTGTAACTTTCAAGAGAAAAGAGCAATAGCCATAAAAATGAAGCTCATGAACATAAAAGCATAAACTTTAGAAAAGTACATAAAGTAAATGAATAATGAAAGGGCCTTTAACTAAGGAGCAAAATGTCCTTATCCCTGAGCTACTGCAACCAGACAATTTTTGGGAGGTGGGGGCAGAACGGGACACTGTTCCATTTCCATGCCAGCTTAGTTCTAGGCAAAGTTTGCCATTGTGATAAATCATGCTAATTATGCAGAGTTTCTTTGTTGTGTGGGTTACAAATCGTTAATACCATTACACTAGTAAAATGCCTTACATTTAGGAATAAAAGTTGGACCCAATTACATCTGAATGCCAAAGGAGACAGCCAGTGCTTTCTCTTCAGCATCACCAACATTCATTGTAATTTATTTTATTTGATATAACAGTCTTCAAATTTGTTAAGCACTGTTATAAAGAGGACAGTGATGAATTATTCCCCATGTCCACTGAAGGTAGGACAAGATGTCATGGGCTAAATCTGCAGCAATGGAGATCTAGGATAGTATTAGAAAAAACTTTCTAAATATAATGCTAGTTAAATTCTGGAATAGGCTTCCAAGGGAGGTTGTAGAATCCCCATCTCATTGGAGGATTTTAAGAACAGGCTGGACAAACACCTGTCAGGGATGATCTAGATTTACTTGCCTCAGCATAGGGGACTGGACTTGATGACCTCACGAGGTCCCTTCCAGCCCTATGTTTTTGTGAACCTACAATTGTATAACACAGAAATCATGATAGCTTAAGAGAGGATGTAGGAAGGACTCAGTACACTAATAAAAGGATACAATCTTCCATGCAGGTCCTATAATGATCAGTAGGGACAGTTAAATGTATCTATTGTCAAGGGAAATTAATGCACTACAGGTTCTAAGACACCACAGTAACATGTATCTTAGATATGGACATTAGATAGACAACCGGAGGTGCAAATTACGAGTTCTACATTGCTAGGCTTTTTGCTTCCTAGGACAGACACCATCGGGGGGAGGGATAGCTCAGTGGTTTGAGAATTGGCCTGCTAAACCCAGGGTTGTGAGTTCAATCCTTGAGGGGGCCACTTAGGGATCTGGGGCAAAATCAGTACTTGGTCCTGCTAGTGAAGGCAGGGGGCTGGACTCGATGACCTTTCAAGGTCCCTTCCAGTTCTAGGAGATAGGATATCTCCATTACTCCTGGTGTTCCCAGGTGATTACACCAGCAGCCTCTATCTCGACTCTCTATGGACATGATAGTATGAGGTGCCCAGTGCCCTCAACTCCAATGGACTTCAATGAGAGTTGAGGGGATTCAGTACCTCACAGGAGATGTTCAGCATATGATAGGATCAGTTCCTCCAAGAGAAACACTAGTCAACCAATGAGAACACTGGTTTGTGTTTCAACAGGGTTATAATTGGATATCAGATTTTGTTTCAATATTTTTTGGATTGAATGAAACTAGTACAATAAAACTGTGGATACGAGCCCCCACTTGTAACACCAACAGACCCCGGTCATCAGCAGGCGGGATTGAACTGGGGACCTCTGGAGCTTAGTGCATGAGCCTCTACTGCACGAGCTAAGAGCCAACTGGCTGTTAGTTAAAGCTGTAGAGCAGATTAATTTTACTCTCTCTCTGTGGTCTTGGTGCCACTAGATGGGACAGAACACCACACCCAGGAGGTGTGTGGGTTACAACAACACTGCATGCAAATGCTAAAAATTTACATTCAATACAAAAAGTGAGATGGGTGGAAATGAACAAGCTACTAAAAAGAAATGAACAATAGCAAAGGAATCCTTCTCAGCTGTGTGACTGGCTACTCTGGACAGATGAACACACCTTTCTTTTTCGTGCATTTTAAAGCTGAGGTACATCAAGCAGCAAATCCAGCTTGCAGCTGTTTGATATGGAGGTCTTCCTCACACCACCACTTCGGAAAGATTTGTCAAGTTTGAACATCAAAACAACAGCTGTAGTCACCTTGCATTGTAGGCAGCCATCTCAATCATGACTTGTAGAGGGAGGGAAATTAACATTTTACTTTAAAGAAAGTTATTTCCAAAGAGAACGATCATTTCAATGTTCTTGTTTTCCCAGTTATTAACATCAGATTACTATGCCAGAGCTCATCAGATTTCCTACTGCATTTTGGGGAAGACCCCTTGATGTTCTGCATAACTGCATTAGTCCTGATACTGTGAGAAAATGTCTGCAGTGTCAGTTATCTGAGGTAACAGTGCAAAGATGGTTACGGTATGAGTAAGGTAATGGAATATTTATCTGTAATGTAAATTAAGCTCATGCTTCCCTCACCCCTCCCTCTTTTTCTTTAAAAACAGGCTCTGTGATTATATGAAAGAATAAATGATGGCAGTCATCTTCAGTTGCTGGGCTGCAGCACCGTGGGGGAGAGAAGCATCATCTCTAATGTTTCTCACTACGAGGGGCTTTCCTCACTTTTGATTTAAACCAAACTTCCTCCCCCTTTTGAATCACACTAGATGTGTGTGTGTGTGTGTGTGTGTGTGTGTAAGGAATTTTGCCTTAAAGAGGCACAAACACCCCAGAAGCTCCTTGGTGTGCAGTCTGATCCCTTGGGTGTGCGTGGCCTGATGTGTGGGCTGTTGCAAAGCTGAAGGAAGAGGCACAGCTCCCACCTCCATCCATCTCTTCCCACTCTCTTTGGAAGGATGTGCAGCTATAGTGGTGACAAAAGGGAGCAGTCTCTGTGCTGCTCCGAGTTTAGGGACCGAGACTGCTCATGTCCCTTGTGACCATCCGCACTTGGGAATTCAATAGGTTTTTAAACACAATTCTAAACAATCACGTTTGCCAATGCAATGATGACCATGACCTTAAAGTGTAGACAAGGACAAGTCATGGTCAACATGTTATTTGCGTAAGAACTTGGTTAGCAAGTGGCAGTATCACATACAGCAGTTCAAAACTGTAGCCAATTGGTTCATTTTATCATCCATTTATCATTTATTTGGTGTTATGGTCAACTCAAGTGCTATTTCATATATATATTCTATGTGTGCTAAATAGATGCAAGATGGGAAGGTCTGGAGCGACCAGAGACTGGATCAAGGAAGGTCTGGGGAATGGTAACAGTCAGGTTCTAACACCAACACCCATTCTGGACTAATGAAAGAGACGCAAGCCTGAGGCATTCAAAGGATGCTTCATGCCAGTTACCTGGGTTATATTTCAACAACAGAAGATTGCTATGTGGTAGTTCTATCTACCTTTCCACAAGAACTTCTACCCTTATACCACTCACAGGACTCAAAGTGTATGGGTCAGATGAGGGATGCAAACCCAATTTATGTCTCTCTCTCTATTAAAGTAGGAGGTACCTCAGGATATACATTTCCTACATCAGAAAAAGAGATGGTGACTCTCAGGATAATTAATCTATCCTTGAATGTGGCTCATGGCTGGCTGCCAGGTATCTGGCAGTTTTTATAGGAGATGTGATCCAATAATCTATGCCAAACGTGTGATAGAAGATAAGACAATCATTATTTCAGTGGTAAGTTTGTAGCAAGTGCGTAATCACAAACCAAACCCTGGATTCAAACATTCCTAAGTCTGAGAAAGTTTGGATCTGGAATTTGCAGGTTAGGCCTGAGCTGAGTTCTTGGGAATCCAAGTGGAAAGAGGTCTCAGAGGAAATCTCATTAAGTCCCATAACTAGTAATAGCTAACACTGTAATGTAAAGTCACACAACAAAAGGAAGGCAGTTTCCTTCCCACAATGCTAATGGCAAAGTTGTCTTGACTATGGAACAAGAGGAAACCTAAAAAAGTCTGAAAATTTGACATGAGTAAATCCTTTCCTTTGTACTGAACGAACATATTGTACTCCCACACATATTCACAAAGGAAAAACTTCTTTATACTATAAGTCTGTTCTGTTTTTCTCAGTGAATTGCTAATCAAATGAGCATATGATCTATTAATATATTACAATACAGAGCTGGCCAGGTATTTCAAATAATTCAGATGTCAAATAATTTGGGTCTTCTTCCTAAATGATTTCCCTCCTAATGTTGTATGTCTGTCTCTCTCTACTTCTGCTATCCTTTGAATGTATAATTAGACCTGGTTATATAAGATGTTCAGTGCTCAAGATCTCAATGTACTCACTCATTTGTTCTTTATTTCCCTGATGAAAGGTTTGACCTGACAGCTAGTTACAGTGGGATTTACTTCATTATTCCATATGGTAAAATGTGAGTTAAATAAAAATTATTTTTCCCTCTGGTGGATTTTCAAGCATGCAGGCTCAGGTGAAGCTTCATCTAATCTAATGAAAACAGAGTGCTATTGTTTTACTTGCTTGTGAATCATTGTTCACGTACATCAGGAAAGCCTGAAATGTTATGCCGTGTCCTTTAGAATATAAAAACATTATCCATTGGCTTTTATTGAAAACAAATCTTGTTCATTTAAACAGCAGTTTGGTCAGAAAAAAATATTAGGAAAAAAGATAACACATTTAACGCATCATTAGTGAATCATATAATGCCTAATAATTACACAGACACAAATCTAATACCATTGGTGCCTCTTCAGTTCACATAAATCAAGTTAATATTACATTTGTCAAATAATCCCTGCAAATCCCATGTAGCAGATAAAAACTATAGTTAGTATCATTCCATTTTTATCATTGAATATCAGCGCAGTTAAGAGATGGTACCATTTGACAATACAGAAAAATCCAATAGCAATTGAATTTCAGAGGAAAGCTTTTAAAAATAATCTTTGCTGATGCTGAAAAATAACCAGGATGATCCGAAATACACACACATACACACACACACACACACTTACTTTCACATTCCTCACCAAAGTTATCTTCTAGCCCGCAAATACATGAATTCTGTACCTTCATAGGTCAAAAGAGCCAATTCAAAAGACAACAGAAAAATATAGATTATAGACAGGTATAGATTGCAGCTATGAAACAGAAATAATGAGGATTAAGATCTCCCATCAAGGTGAAGATAGCTCCCCCTGATGCTAGTTGCCTACAAAAATGCAAATAGAATAATGGAAGAACATGCCCTCTATTACTCTTGCATTTGGATTTGACTCTAGTTCATACACACACTTTTTTTTTTATTAAAGACCCGATGAAAATGAAGGAAAGCAACACATAAATTAGCAGCAGCTCAAATTTACAAACGTGAAGCACAGCACACTATGCCTTCAATCAGCCATTCACTGGGAGTACTCACAGCTAAACCACAAAAAATTAACAACGCACGTTTGACTTACAGAACATTGTATGCTTCAGAATCCACAAAACCAGTTTGTGTACTTACAAGGTTTCTTAAACAAATTGATCATCCCTACAATTTCAGATGTAGTCAGAAAACCTCCAGACTTGATCTTCTCTGAGGAGGAAATAACAGAAGCATGAAATCACCAAGAAAACATGTTTTTATTTTTTAGAGAGCTCTTAAGGACATATCATAAAGTGAAAGGAAACTTTGTGGATGCAGACCTATGGATCAAGTTGTGCATGCACTCCTATATTTAGCTTTTATTTAACACTCCCTCAACTGCACTAAAGTCCTCAAAGTAAAGGAGCTTCTAAAAGAAAATGCAAAAGGTAATTCTTAGCTGGTAAATCAGTGTGATTTAGTGAACCAATAATGGGATTAGGAGCCAAGAACTCCTAAATTCTAACCCTTTACTTGCCTCTCACTTGCTATGTGAAATGAGGTAAGTTGCTCAACCTCTCTGCTCCCAGTTTCCCCATCTATAAAATTGAAAAATGACAACTTACCTTTTTATAGAGGTAAACAAAGTAAACAGCTGGCATGGTACTTTGAAAATATAACAACTGCTATATAAAAGAGTCATTTTAAAAGGCAACAGATTAAAAATTAAATTATTTTACAATTAACATTTCCAACATCTATAGAAACTGTTATACATCAAGTCATCACCATGCAATCCACTCCCTAAGCTTAGTGAGAAACACTGTAGTTAGGTACTAGTACTTTGAGAAAGGGTTACATGGTACGAAATGGAGATGAGAAGTGAGTTAGGGCATGTCTACACTTAAAACACTTCAGTTTAGACACTACCTCTACCTCGCTGAGAGGTGGTAGCTAGGTTGACAGAAGAATTCTTCCGTTGACCTAATGCTGACTACACGGGGACTTAGGTTGGTTTAACAACGCTGCTGAGGGGTGTGAATTTTTCACACCTCTGACCAACGTAGTTAAACCAACCTAATTTTCTAGTGTAGACCAGGCCTTAGCGAGACCACACCATCTTCACAGAGGAAGTGAAAATAATGAGATTTCCTCTCTGGAAGTGAGAAAAGCTCAAATATCGAAAGAAGGCTTTACTAATCAGTTCTAGTCCCACATTTTGGTCACCAGCAAAAGCTCACTGAAATCAGTGGAAGTCCTTCGATTTACTTCCATAGGCTTTGTATTGGGCACTTAATGTATTACTCCAGTGGCTACTACTTTACAGAAGTTTCAAACATCTATGACCTCCAGTCTTTGAGGGCAAGACTTTAAAAAATAGTAGTCAAAAATTAGGCTTCTAGGTCCATATTTAGCACCTAAATAAGTGGCCAGGTTTTCAAAGTGCGGAGCATAGTAGCCTTGTGCTAGACAATCCTGAATCAAATTCTTTCTCCATTTCTTGTTATACTGTGATTCATAAACTGATGTCTTAGAAGTTTTGGGAAAGATTCTTTTAAAAATTGGTGGCTAAAGTTAGCCTTTTAAATCCACTTATTTAGATTTTCAAACATAGATTTTCAAGCCTAGACTTAGGCACCCATTTTTGAAAATCTTGGCCTCAAAGACTTTAGATCCTATAGTTGATCTCTCTGCCCAGAACACATTTTGGTTAGTGGCAAAACTGTTCACAACTCTGCACTTGGAATTTTTGGTGTCACATATATCCTGATGAGATTGGATTTATAAGAAACCCAAATAGCTAATGGCTATCTTCTGGTTAGGGTGACAGAGATCCTGGCTCCTGGGTACCAATGAAGGTGGTTCTTGAAAGGGATAAACAAATGTTTCTTAAAAGCACCTTAATTAAACCCATGGCACATTCAAAACAAGCTCTCATTTCTTGGATCACGATTTCTCTCTCTGGCCAAGTTAACACAGTTCAAATAACCAAACTATTATTATGGCAGCGTCTCAGAACCCCAATCACTGCTCAGGTACCTCAATACCACACAACATAAGGACAGTTATATCCCAAAATACAGATGGACAGACAAATGAGATGGAGGTGATAGGAGAGGAGGAACAACAGGTAAAAGGAGAACTGGGAATAACATACCTATTTGCTCCCCCCACCCTCTGCCTCTCAGGGCATTACCAAGAGTTTTACAGTACATTTATCAAAGGGGTAAATTTTATAATCAGTATGTTTCTTGTAAGACTCATTCTGTTAGTGAAACTGATAGATTCTTATGACATAAGAGGACTAGTCTGGTCTGAGTTTACTTTTATTTCTAATTTAAAAAGCGACTATCCAACTCCTCAAGTGTCTCTGACAAATTACATGAGCAGAACACAAATAATTTTAAACAGCAGCTTTTTCCTCATCAACAGAACCTGAACCCTTACAGTACAAACTCCTTTGTCCATGCAGGTCCAACCCCCATCAAAACCGTCCCTCCATAGTACCCTGCACCACAAATAGATGTGCCTTGCAGCATGCCCTAACAGTCAGAAAACCAAGACTATTTCAGACCACAAGGAATTTACACAGAACCGTGAACCCATCACAGAGAACGCTACCACCAGCTCGAGTGCCTACACTGACAACTGTGGCAAAATTGTACAAGGAGAGACGCAGTGTCTCAAGCCACACCCCACCCCAGTCATGGGGTGCCCCACACCCCAGACCCCCAGCCCCGGAGCACCGGGTGGTACGGTCCCAGAGCCCCCAGCCGCCCCAACTCCCAGGCCACAGGCCAGCCCATCCTAGCCCCAGCCCGTTTAGGGGAAGAGGAGCAGCCTGCTTGGGCTGGGGTCATGGGGCAAGCAGCGGGAAGCAGGAGGGGGCCTCGGGGAAGAACGTGGGCAGGGCCATGCCTGGCTATTTGGGGAGGCTCAGCCTCTCCTGGCCTGCGATACCCGCCGCCCATGTAAGTGGGAACTGACTGATATCAAAACCTGACTGCTATTAAGTTTGTAGATAAAAACAGAACTATTTTTGTAAGAATTTGAAGAGGAATTGTATGTGTGTATGGGTAGTGCATACACATTATATCTTATATACACAATATCTATAGCTTGAACAGCTGCCAAAGCTCTACTGGCTAAGCCACATTGACATTTTACCTGAAATATTCAGAGCTACAAAAAATGTATTACTGAGCTCTCCTGAAACAGTCCCTGAACATGGTCTGGAAGGATACTGGATATGGATCACACCAGCCCATGCCAACCACTAGATCCATGTGCAGAGGAAATGCACCACACAGATTTTTCCCTTCCCATGCAATTACATGGTTAGATTTAACCACTCTCACAACACTGTTACCCTATCTTCAGAGGGTAGTTTATGGGTCTGTGGTAATGCTGAAGGAAGCAGATGGAGACTGTGCAGTTTAGCGTCAGGACTAGGGAGGCTAAAATGGAAAGAAGACACCCACCTCCCCAGCCCTGCAGAGATTTCCTGGAAAAATTAATCCAGACAGAGCTCTATGCGTCCTCCGCAGCCGCAGCTTGTGCATGTCTCCCCCTCACACCCAGTGGGCGGCCATGAGTAGACTGTTGCCAATGGAACATGCTGCCAGGAACTGGACAAAGGACACTGCTAGAGGTCAATGTAGATGTGGAGACTCCTGCAGAACCATGACAGCCCTGGGGATCTTCAAGGTTTCAGGGCAAAAATGTATTCAGGGTGGGCTTTTGGTGGGACTGCTAATGGTAATAAAGTTAAGCATGTGCACTGGAGCCTTAGTTGGGAAACCCTGAGATAAGTTTCTAAAAATCAGGAATGCATTTAATATATCATTCAGGCCTGGTTTCAGAGGAAGCAGCAGTGAGAAGTTCCCTAATGTAACAATAAATTCACCCTTGAGAAGCTCCATTAGCTGTATTAATAATATTGATGACATCCTGAAATTTGTGCTCTCTTGACAGCATGGCTTACCTCACATTTTCATCTTGTCTTATTTTGGATACAAGGTGAGGTGAAGCCACTGGGACCATTAAGAGTGAGATATAATTCTAGCTAATTCTAGACATAGATCTTTAATTTTTGCTTCATCATAACAAAACAGACCACATGAGGTTTTTTTCTTTTCAATGTGCATTACCTTAGGTGTAAGGCACTGAACGCTGCTAATGCAATTTGATTTGACATGATCATTAAACCTTGAACTCAGGAAACATGACTGGTCAGCAAACTTGCCTGTTTAACAAAAAAAGCAAACAGCTCACCAATTCAGATAGACGCCACAACCTATATACAGTCAGTGAAACAAACCAAATCAAAAACAGAGCTGCTGTAGACCAGTCTAAATTACTCCATTAGAAGCCAGGAAGTGTCAGGTCAGGTACTACTGATGCAAAAGACAGGACATGTTAATTAAACAGGGTGTGGCATAAGGGAATGGCAATGAGGCAACACAAAAGGATTCACACTTCCTCAAACAGCATAATTCTGTCTCTCCTCTCCTTTATAATTTAATATTTACCAGTTGAGAGGGGTACACATAGCAAACTAATCAGGTAAATGTAAGAAAATGGGTGATCCAAGGGATTGTATAAGGGATTAGCAATGGGATATAAAGACATCCACTTCTAGGCCACTGGTTTGAATCCAGTGCTTATTGGTAGTGACCAGGAGTTACACCATCCTATGCCTGTTCAGTCACCTATGTGAAATGAATTTGGTGGTCTTGGTCCAGTTCCTAGTGGGTAGGTGTCCACATCACAAAAATGACAGTCATACATGGAACTAAATGACATTCTCCTTGGCACACCAGCAGAGAGGCTCAGAACTGAATGGGCATAGAGAATAAACTGCACTTTCTCTAACCTCCAGATTTGTTCCTCCCAAGGATTAGGGTTGTGGGTAAGGCAAAGTGGAAAAACTTACACTGCTGCTGTCTGTGCTATACCTGTTCTGAGGGTAAACAGAAGTCTTCGTTTGCCAGTGCTGTCAGTCCAACACCTTTCAAACAAATTAAATTCACACAGACAAAGAGAGACACACACGAAGTGATCTTTGAAGGTGTGCCCCTAAGCTCGCCAGTGGAGAGAACAGTCTCTTCTTTTAATGATCATTCTTGTAATTCACCACCAATCTACTTCTTATTATGGGCATTTTACGCAAAGACGACCTGGGCACCTATCCTTTCTTATCTCATTAAACCACAGACACCCTAGTCCATTACTGCTCATCTCAGATCTGATCAGCTAAATTTCTACCAGATAGGTTCCATTCACCAACTTACATTGCCATGACTTTAACACTTTTTTCAATTCTAAATTTTTTAAATCAAAGTAATAGAAATCTAACCATTGCCAGCATTGAAAGTGCAAAGCTGAGACAGCCCTGCGGAAAGAAAAAGGAATTGAGTAGGATAAGGCCACATCACATCTCAGTATACCATGAAGTTATTCTCTTCACTTGAACAATTTCATGTTCATACATGGCAGTAATAATCACAGCACAAAATACCACACTGTTCGCAATTTTAAAGAGACAGAACCATTTCTAATTCTTTGGTGAATAAAAATACCAGAGTTAATTGGTTCCTTCTAGCCTTCCACTGGCTCTGTAGCCAAACAGAAGTTAAGAGAAACTACAGCAAGGGTGACCTTGCATATTTCCCCAAGTACAAAGACCAGACACCCCTATTTTAGTACATAGCCCCTGGGTCTTGGAAAGTTCCATGGTTTTATCTTGGTTCGAATACATCTTTTGGGACAGCGGATAACTTGTTTCTTGGCATTTATTGTGTTGCAGTGCTGAAAGCACATAAAGTGCTTCCTGTCACCAGGCAGATTTGCTCTTCCAATCCTCTGGCCTTCCATGTATCTGTGGCCTCTTCTCTATTTAGCAAGGTGCAGAAACAATGTTAGCTCCCAACTGAATGACTAAGACATGCAAAAGAGGGCTGCAATTCAGTGCTACAGCCTTATGGCAATGGCTCTAATTAGGAGGAGCATTCAGACGATGGAGGAGAAAAAATGCTGGGAGCTAAGAACAAAAAAAGTAAAATGTTAAGTAAGTTTAAAGAGAACTGATGAAGGATGAAGAGCTGACTGAGAGCAGAACAGAAAGGGAAGGAAAGAGAACACAAGGAAGCAAGAAGAGAAAATTGAGGGGCCTGAGAGTTTCAAAGGTGCAAGTCTGCATGGGACTAGTAATGTCTATGGAAGCCAAACCAATGAAAAATACTATCCTTCAAAAGTTGCAAAAAGGAGTTATCTGCGGCTTGTGCACAGCACTAGTGCGGTTATACAGATTAGAACTATCTGCAGGTTTAGAAAATGTTTTATGTTTTTCATTTATAAATCTGGTTTCTCTTTCATTTGTGCAAATTTCACCCTCTACCCTTTACCATATCATTGGTTACCAGCCTCGTACAGGCATTATGAAGGCAATATGATTTTTCCAAAATACCTACCTGAAGCTGAAATAGAGTTAGGAAAAGCAGCCAAGATTGCCTAGTATTCACAGGCAAATGTCCTGAAAGGAAGCTTAAGCTATGCCTACACTTCAAGCTGGAGGCATAATTTCCAGCTTCAGCAGGCACACTAGCTTTGATCGATCTGGCACACTAAATATAGAAGTGAAGCTGCCATGGCATGAGTGGTGGGATGGGCTAGACTCCCCAAGTACAATCCTGCCTGGAATCTCAGGTACAGACGCTCCCCGGGTTGCGCAAACCCAATTTACAGAAATCCAGACATATGGAAAAAGTTCCGTAAGCACCTTTTTTTTGTGTGGCATGTAATTGTCGGAGATACGTTCCCGACTTACGCAAAACTCGACTTATGCAAGGCGTTCCGGAATGGAATGCTTGCATAAGTCGGGGAGTTTCTGTACTTATTCGGGCAGCTATTCCATCCTGATACTCATGCTGCCATCGCTTCACTTCTATTTTTAGCGCACAAACTCTGTCAAAGCTAGCACGCATATATCTACTCGCAGAAGGCGCCAACTCCATGGTGCTCCAGGGCTGGAGCATCCACAGGGAAAAATTTGTGGGTGCTCTGCACCCATCGGCAGCCAAGCTCCCCCCTCCTCACCTGCTCCCCCCGCCCCCGAGCGTGCCGCGGCTCCGCTCCTCCCGCTGCCTCCCAGCACTTCCCGCCCGCTGCCTAACAGCTGTTTGGCTGTGCTTAGGACTTTCCGGGAGGGAGGGGGAGCAGTGGGGATGCAGCGCGCTCAGGAGAGGAGGCGGAGAAGAGGCAGGGCAGGGGCGAGGACTTGGTGGAAGGGGGTGGAGTGGGGGCAGGAAGGGGATGGGCAGAAAGGGGGTGGGGCGAGGGCAGTGCAGGGGTGAGAAGGGGCGGGGCAGGGGTGAGGGGGGGTCGAGTACCCACCGGGCAGAGGAGAAGTCAGTGCCTAGTTCTACCCGAGCTGGAAATTACATCTCCAGCTCAAAGCACAGATGTATCCTTAGAGGGGTAAAAGGGAGTGTACTAGCAACACAAACACACAAGTTTTGAACAAGGTGTGCATCCAGAAAGGGGCAGCTCATGACAGTCAGAAATGAAATTAATCTTTGTGATTAGTAGAGATAGGCCTGAGCAGTGCCATACCCAAACTGTTTAACTCTATGTTTGGCTGAATCAAATTCTAAACTTTTGCAAATGTGGATGTTGGACGTTTGGATCTGATTTCAAACATTCCCAAAGTCCATAGTGATCCAGTTTGGCTCATCACAGAGAGTGGCTCAAGTTGCAAACTCTGATCCAATCCTAGATTAGCATTTGAAATATAGGTTCAAGCCCATCTCTCGTAATGGGGGATCATTTTTCTGCAACCGAGCATTTGATGCACATCTGTGATGCTAAACATGCTTTCTAACAGTTAAGCATTTGGTAACTACATTGTCTAGTTAATAATCCAAGATATAACACCTTGTACAATTTAGTGTAAATAATATTTAGGAAGCACGTGTTACAACTGTTAATAAACTAGATAAAGGGCAAAAATGTATTAAGAGGTTTGATGAAGTGCCTTGTGAAGAAACACAGCTTCTCATATACTAAGGTAACAGGGCTATATAACTATATTAGACAGACAGACATGAAGAATGAAAATGTGTGTAGCTTGGCCAAATGGTAATTAAGAAGGGATACAAGTATAGTATTTGAAACATGCAAACACCAAGATTGAAGAGGAATAGTTTACAGCTGCCCAGGAGCACATAACTAGGTATAGTGGAATGAAATTATGCCAAGAAAAAATTTAGACTTAGTAATATGGGGAAGAGTTTCCCAACAAATGTATTAGAACAGTAGAACAGATTTCTATGCGAAGAAGGGAAAGTTCATCTTGACAAAGCTGTCAGGATGTGTCCCTGGGAGCCCCCCACAATGCCAACTGGCAGAGGGCCCAGCATACTGTAACTCAGATCAAGCCTGATACACTCATTACCCCCAACATACTGTTGTCATAATATGGATCTACAAGGTGTCATGTAAGGTATCATATGTAAACTGGTGACACGCTGGCCCTGAAAAAAAAAATCACTGTGAGAAGTATGTATGGCTAGTGTACAAAGAGTTATATATGCCTGCAGGAAATAGGTTCTTAAAATGTGTTTGGGAAGCAGTGCATAAACCCAGCCTGCCCTAGATAAAAGGAATGTGTATTTACCTGTCTGACCAGCTTGATTAGTGGCAGAGGGCAATGAAAGCACATTTACCTATATGAGAAACAAACAATCAAGTGGCAGTTTATTGAGCACACCGGGGGACAGAGTCTGCACCCTAGGAATCTTTCCTGGCTCTTGAGACAGAGAAAATGGACTTTGGATAATATAAGGGGAACAAAAAGGCATTTTAGGGATCCATCACTTAGGGAACCATGTGAACAGTATTCTGTGAATGTTGGGTCCCCTGGCCTAGTGGGCTGGAGATGCTGGTAACTTGATGTGAGTAAGAAAACTGCTTAGGCAAAGACTGTAACTTGCTAAGATTAAGCTTTAATAGAAAATGTGTTTTATTTTGGTTTGTTTGTAACCAGACCTGTCTCTTTTTCTCTTGCTCAGTATCACTTAAATCTCTGATCTTTATGAATAAATTTATTCTTGTTTTATTACAAAGCATCTCGAGTGCTGTGTATTAGAGTGACTCTTCAGCTAGCCTAACTGGCTGATATGTGCTCCATCTTTTTGGAGGCAGCAAACTCAATAATTTCTGTGAGTGTACAGTGAGAGGGACTGGACAACACCGGTGGATGCTCTGGGGAACTGGGGTTCACTGATTGTTATGATCAAGGCAAGGTTTAGACTGTCAGAGTCTTGAAGAGTTTGCTGGCAAGGCAGATCAGGATGGTGTGTCAGAGAGCTGACACATGGTTTAGCAGCAGCAGAGCTCTCACTGTTGCTAACATAGAGGGGTAACAGAGTGGCTGACAGTTCTGGGTGCCACGAACAGTGTGTTACACAGGAATATACTAAATGGAACAAACCCGCATTGAAATAAGGGTAACAAGATAATCTAATACAGTACTGCCTCTCCATCTCTAATTTCTAGAATTCTTTGATTCATGTGAGGCTAAATCTGAGCTGAATATTATATAAGCTCAACATAGAAGCCCATGTGAAATAATAAGAAGATATAACTGCAACTTTATAAGAAAGGGAAGAAATATTGGTCCAAATGCTTGCGGTCATTACCTAGTCTTTACGCAGAGAAAAGTCCCACAAGTTTTGCCTGAGAAAGGGCTATAGGATTTGGCCCATTAAAAATAAGAAAGCTGTTTTGAAAAAAAACAGTGGTTTACAATCACTAAGCACTTGCTAGCCCAAACTATGATATATCACTTTTATTTAAAATGGAAAATGTCAGGAGACCAGTCTGTGATAAATAAAACCTGGAAGACTGGTCACCACTAGAATCTTTCAGTCACAGCAAGTGCACAGATTATATAGGCAGCTTTACATTTCTTTTGCCCAGTTCATGAGGAAGAAAGAAGCTTCATACATAAGCAAAATGAAAAAGAAAATGGATTCTGCCTCTTTAAGTTGCAATCAAAAGCACCAATTTATTTTTTACAGTACCTGAAGCATCAGTACCCAGTACCTCAGCCTGAACATTCTGTTTAGTGTCCCTTTCATCTGTAGCCATGGCTTTGTCAAATGTTACTGAAACAAAAAGTACAACACAGCAGATTTACATAACCAATGAATTTAGGAAGACAGGAATGCATAACTCAGCTCCACTCATTTTTTCTCTGTCCTCTTTACAATGAAATTTCTTATGTTTTAACATTATTTAGATACATATGCTAAAATATGCAATAAAATGCATTATCCAGTTTGACTATTAAATCTTCAGTAAAATATAAGAATTATAATTGCATTTAATAAGTGATGACCAACTGCACTGCAGTAAATTATACCTCCATCAAATTATGGAGCCCTGTAATGAGAAGGCTGCATGGTATTGAATGTGTTTGGATTTAATTTCAGAGTCTAGTTTATTAACCAAACTACAGTGTGACTACGTCTCTTTGGAAGTTCAGCTGTTCCCGGAGCTTTCACTTACAGAAGAGTGTATGTTTTTCAGATTTTAAGTTCCACCAGGTGATAAAGAACTAATGTTACAGGTTCACTAAAGGAAGAGACATTTTGTTGCCTACATTAAGAATGCTATTCATACCAGTAGACTATACCTTCCAGAGCCAGCAGGATATTCATTAAATAATTATGGGGTTTATCTTTTGTAAACATAGGTTCAAATTCAGATAACAGTTTAAAAGGTCTTGAAAAGCTATTGTAGAGAGAACTGCTTGTATGCTGTGTACCTGCTATCAAACTAAATCTCAATCTCCTAGAAATACTTTTCCCTCTCTTTTTTCAGGGTGGAGGAAAGGGGAGAGAAGGATGATATGGTGGGGGTGCGTTGCTTGACACGATGATACATATATACAGTATGGGCACAGATAAGGCAATACTATAAGATATTATTTCTACTGGATACTGCATTAACACAAAGTACCCCTTTTCAAAACCTGATTATGGGAAACAAAATTAACCGGCTGTCACTCTGAAGGGAAAATTCAGCTCTTGCTACTAGCCAGGATACAGATTTGGAGACATCTCTGGCCATTATAGGTACATTGTTGTATGCAGTGGGATGTTGTAGCCATGTTGGTCTCAGGATATTAGAGAGACAAGATGGGTGAGGCAATATCTTTTATTGGACGGACTTTTGTTGGCGAGAGAGAAAAACTTTCACTCTTACACAGAGCTTTACGCTGACCTGAAGAAGAGCTCTGCGTAAGCTTGAAAGCCTGTCTCTCTCACCAACAGAAGTTGGTCCAATAAAAGATATTACCTCACCCACCTTGTCTCTCTATTGTAAATACAGTAAATCACAGGACTTCAAGGTAACTATAGACAGCGGTGAATATTAGGTAGAGATATACAAGACATTATGGGCCAAATTTTCAAACATAGTATACGTGCTTTAAGTTGCACCTACAAAATAGGCACATGGAAAATGAACGGAGTGAACCATTTGCATGTAACTATAATTTTTGCACATGTGTGTGTTCCATGTACTTTTATTTGCTGCAAGTGTGTGCATATAGTCTGCAGGTGCGGTGTATAAAATATATGTTTGAAAATGTAGCAATATTTCTGAGGTGCATTTTGGAAGCAATGTCCTAGAGTTTAACTGTCTCAGGCTTTATTTGAAAAATGTTGCAGTATTGTACAATTATGGCCTTCAGCACTGTAATAACACTACTGTAAGAAATACTGTTTTGCATCATTACCATAGAATACTGCAGCATAATTTTATAAAGGTTTCTAATTACTATAGCAACATAAGCATACATAGGCTAGCACTGTACAGTAAGTGACCTGCTCAGCAACTAACAGATTCTTATCCCTAAGAACTTGTAGCCTAATGGTAAAAGCAATACAGTACAATAAAGAGCTGAACACAAACAGAGCAGAATATGGTCATTCAAGAAAAAAAAAAAAAAGGCTTCACAGAATATATGGTTTTAGAAGGTTTGTGAAATAGAGACAGAGAAGGCATTTTGCATATGGTTACCAAGTAGATTTATAAAAGCAGCAAAGAGTCCTGTGGCACCTTATAGACTAACAGACATATTGGAGCATGAGCTTTCGTGTGTGAAGTGGGTATTCACCCACGAAAGCTCATGCTCCAATACATCTGTTAGTCTATAAGGTGCCACAGGACTCTTTGCTGCTTTTACAGATCCAGACTAACACTGCTACCCCTTTGATACTGAAGTAGATTCATGAGACTTGTATAATGCCCTCTGCACTGTTTTGAAATGTACCCCACAGTGTCCTGTGTCTACTTGCAGAGATAAACAGAAATGCATTACCAATACAGACACAAGATGAAAAGCTGCAGAGAGGGAGGTCACCACAGAGAATAGTGTTACATCATGAGGTCCAATCTAAATATTGGTTCTTTTTCTTCTAGAATTCCCAGAAAAGTTGCATCTGTTGATATCTTGCCAGTCACTTAGTACCTGATTCAGGATCACACTTATCTATGTGGTTAAAGTTCAGCATGTGCTTCTGTGCTTTCCTGAATAGGGATGTTCTCCTGAACTGGGGCCTCTAAGAACATTTAGCCAATTAATGCACTGCCACTACAACATTTACAGCAGGATTTGGTGTGTGCAAACATACCCACCTCCTTAGCAGAGGCAAACCCCAGGACTCATGATGTAGGGCAGAGATGGCATGAACCAAAACCCCGAACCCAAAACTCCTGAGTACAGTTAAGATCCAAATCTGAACTTTACACCTCAGACCCATCTCTAGTCTATAGACAGCAACACTACCAGATGGGCTAAAAAGGGGAGTCTCTCACTGCCTCTACCCCTGGAGTATGTAGATGTATAATCGCCTCTTATCTTGGGATTCCTCTTGCCTACTGTATTTCATGCTGGTTATACATCAGAATTCAACACTGAGGTGAAATCAAAAGGACATACTAGAGATGAACCCAAACTGGAGCAACAGCATCAGAAGACCCCTGAATATTGGAATTCAGATCCAATCTGAACATTGTGACTACAGCCTCTGTCTATAACGGACCAACCGTGAACAGCCTCACATATTGAGGAAAACTAAGATCCAGAGCCAGACTTAGCAACTTGGGCCCAGTACAAGAGATAATGTGCCAAACTTATCCCTAGTGTAACTCCAATGAAACTACAATATAGTTACACCAGGAATAAAGTGGGCACAAAAGCCAGTGAAATAAAGGATTAAGAGAGGATACCAGATATTGTGGCAAGGGGCTTCCCGCTCACTGCTTCTAGTGAGCATGGGCACTGTGCTTGGTACTATGGCATTAAAGTAGGAACAAAATGTTTAGTTCTAATTATTAACAGGATAGAATGTAAAAGAAATGAAGGCCTGATTAGAACCAAGAAATACTATCAAAAGCGATGTTAAAAAAATCAGATACAACAGTTCCTCTTATTAAAATGGCAGAAAAGGTGTGTTCCAAAATTGGCTTTTGTCTGATTAGAAGCTGTTACATTAAAATGTCTAAAATTCCCACAGTAAATTAACTATAGAGAAGAGACTCTTTCCTTAACTACCACTTCCCATTTTTTTTCCAGGTTTTGGATGCCTGGGTGGAATTTTTCAGATAAAACTTTTTTTCACTGAAAAAATGCAGATTCAGTTTGACTGAAACATTTTGTGAATTTATGTCAAATTTATCAAATTGTTTCAGTTGAAAAAAATTAAAAAGTCAAAATGTTTCATTATGACATTTTCTAAATGAAGCATTTCAACTTTTCAATTCAAAATGACTTTTCATTTTGAATTTTACTTCAATTATATTAAAAAAAATTAAGATAAAAACTCTGAAAAACAAAATAAAACCCCACACTTTTGTTCAACCAAAATGATTTCCCCCCCAATTTTTCAGGTTAGCCACCAAACCAAAAGATCAGTTATTCATACAGCTCTATTCCTGACACAATTTTAACTGCCACTAAATGTAGTTTTTGTGCTAAATTCCGAGTGGTTTTTTTACATATATCTTGTGTACCTCAGCGGTTAGCTCCCTAAAGCCATGGAGAAGAGGAGCTACACTGTTTAGGAATCAGAGGGAGAAACTGTCTGCTGAAGTTGCTCCTGTGTTAGCACTCTTGAAGATGTGATGTGATTGCAGAGCCATTGGCCATTATCTTTGAAAACTCACAGCGATCGGGGGAGGTCCCAGATGACTGGAAAAAGGCTAATGTAGTGCCCATCTTTAAAAAAGGGAATAAGGAGGATCCGGGAAACTACAGGCCAGTCAGCCTCATCTCAGTCCCTGGAAAAATCATGGAGCAGGTCCTCAAGGAATCAATTTTGAAGCACTTAGAGGAGATGAAAGTGATCAGGAACAGTCAGCATGGATTCACCAAGGGCAAGTCATGACTGACTAACCTAATTGCCTTCTATGATGAGATAACTAGCTCTGTGGATGAGGGGAAAGCAGTGGGCAGGTTATTCCTTGACTTTAGCAAAGCTTTTGATATGGTCTCCCACAGTATTCTTGCTGGCAAGTTAAAGAAGTATAGGCTGGATGAATGGACTATAAGGTGGATAGAAAGCTGGCTAGATCATCGGGCTCAATGGGTAGTGATCAATGGCTCCATGTCTAGTTGGCAGCCGGTATCAAGCAGAGTGCCTCAGGGTTGGTCCTGGGGCCAGTTTTGTTCAATATCTTCATTAATGATCTGGAGGATTGCACTCCCAGCAAGTTTGCAGATGACACTCAACTGGGAGGAGTGGTAGATATGCTGGAGAGTAGGGATAGGATACAGAGGGACCTAGTCAAATTAGAGGATTGGGCCAAAAGAAATCTGATGAGGTTCAACAAGGACAAATGCAGAGTCCTGCACTTAGGACAGAAGAATCCCATGCACTGCTACAGACTAGGGACCGAGTGGCTACAAGAAGGATGTGGAAAAATTGGAAAGAGTCCAGCGGAGGGCAACAAAAATGATTAGGGGGCTGGAGCACATGATTTACGAGGAGAGGCTAAGGGAACTGGGATTATTTAATCTGTAGAAGAGAAGAATGAGGGGGAGTTTGATAGCTGTTTTCAACTACCTGAAAGGGGGTTCTAAAGAGGATGGATTTAGACTGTTCTCAGTGGTAGCAGATGACAGAACAAGGAATAATGATCTCAAGTTGCAGTGGGGGAGGTTTAGGTTGGATATTAGGAAAAAAATTTCACTAGGAGGGTGGTGAAGCACTGGAATGGGTTACCTAGGGAGGTGCTGGAATCTCCTTCCTTAGAAGTTTTTAAGGTCAGGCTTGACAAAGCCCTGGCCGGTATGATTTAGTTGGGGATTGGTCCTGCTTTGAGCAGGGGGTTGGAGTAGATGAGGTCCCTTCCAACCCTGATATTCTATGATTCTATGAGAGAGGCTCTGACAGTGTTGGTAATTTCTTTGTTCATGATATTTTATCCCTATTTAGAAATTACTGAAAGTAAGTTCAGCAAGAGCAGCCCTCCATGTTTAGCAGTGACAATATAACCTGTCAGCTAGAAGGAACTTCGGTGAAGGAGGCTTTGTCATCACTCACTTCTCAAACATTTTGTAGCCTCATAGATCTCTGGAAATTTGATACAGCCAGAGGGAGCTGTAGAGTGTTTTCTCCTACATTACACCAGCAGATCTGCCTATTTCTCTCCCCTTCAGGGCCACCATGAAGCATTCCTCTCATCCTCAAACATGCCAACTTGCTACACTGCAAGTGTGACAGTCAACAACTTGGCAAATACCAAGGATTGAATTTATGATCCCTAGAGATAAAAGCATGACCCTTTACAGCTTGTGCTAAAAAGCCGCTATCTCAAGATGAGAGCTATCACAGGCTCAAATCCTTTGTGGATTGGGCACAGCAGGAGATATACAATATACTGTAACAGGGTGCTGGCTAGGAGAAACAAGCCAGGCCCCTGTTAGCCCTGTTCCAGAGGAAGAAGCGTATTAGTTGGGCTGGCTGAGGGGCCACGCTCTAATTACCAGAGTGGATCCATCTGCAGGCCTGGGTAGCCAGCCTGCCCTATAAAGCTGGCTAAGAGACAGGAAGCAGGGAGAGACAGGAAAGGGAGGAGCGTGGGCTCTAGATCCCTGCTGGCTGGGAAGCTAGTAGTCTCCAGGAGTGTTGGTCTCTGTAAATACTTGTAAATAGTAGTTGGTGGGAAGTGACACAAACAATAAAAGGACACAGGTGCTGCGCTTCAGTTGGTCTCTGACTGCATTTGTGGAGGGGCCGAAAGCAGGCACTGCAACACATACACCACACCGACCAGTGGGTTCCTCATGCAAACCGTGTAACAAATGAGCTAAATGTGTATTTTGGTGATTCAGACCATAATTTACAGACTATCATAGTTTTTAAATACAAATGTGTTTTAAAATAATCTTTGCACTGTGTGACTTGCATGCAACTATAGCATCCTCCCACATAGATCAGAAGCAGGGTTTTGAACCCCTTCACCTTCAGATCTCTAACTTAGCTACTCTCTGTTTAGCTACCAGAACAAGGGCTGCAGGATGCCATTAAAGTGGGGGGCACAGATTTCCCTTCACTGACCCCCCTCTTCCCATCTCAGGTCCCCCTCCCCTATCAGCAGCCTGACACCCTTCCCTTCCCACCCTCCACCCCATGGGCATCTCATCCATCCTCTCCAAATCTGAGCAAGTTGTTTTGTGACCTGGTACACAGGGTTACAGCATCATTCAGGTCTGACCCAGTCAAAAAGTGGTCAGGCGGTGGACTGGATGGTCCCCAACCCCACTGCCCTTCTATGCAGCCTATGCAGAATAATTGTTAGCCCCTGCATAGACCACTCACTGGTGGAAGATTTGACATGCATTTTCATAGTGGGTTACACAGCTATTTATTAATCAGCTGTATAATATTGGTGATCAAGAACCCTGAATTCTATCCCTGGCTCTGGGAGAGAAGAGTGGGTTATAGTGGTTAGAGATAGGATAACACAAACTAAATTAGTCAGTCACCCTAAAAGGCAGGGTGACACAATAAATAATGTTGGGGATAGTAAATGTTAGAGTTGAAGAAAATGAAGGCTTTTCTATTCCCCCACCTGCTCAAGGAATGGAAGAGCAGAAAGAATGCCTAAAAGGACATTTTAAGCTTTTGGAACACCAGGACAAGCGCTAGAAGCAAAAACAAGTCTGAAGTCATCAGCTGTTACACTGAGAAAGAAAATGAAATAATAGACTGAGAATCAAGAAAACATATGTATAAATAAAGGGGAGGAGATGGAACTAGAGCTAAATAAACCATCAAAAAAATTCATACTAAAATAAAGAATTAATTTGCAACTCCATCAAAGATAACAGAAACATAATACAATAAATAAAATAAGAGGATGCATTTGAATATACAAATAAAAAAGAGCATTAACAACGATGTGGAGATTCAAAAATGTATAAATTATTCAGTATTACATTTTTGCCTCTTATTTTCTACAGTATAAAGCAGTGTGTTCTTGTCACAGAATTTTTTATGGAAAGACTATGGGGCACATTTTGTATTAGAAAACTCTTATTAACTGATGGAACAAAAACCTATTAAACATACATGCAAATCCGGAACAAGTAGTGTATGTTTTACATATAGTACTTATGAGATACAGTGTTATACACAAACTAATATGAAAGTGGCCTCTTTCATATAAGTATTTTATTTTAAAAATGTGTGGTATTATATAGGCTAGAGTACAGTAAAATATGTGCAACTTGCAAACTACCATATTGTTTATGTATAAACAAAAGCTTCATTTAAAAAGGAATAAAAATTGGCTAAGGGGAATATTACCCTTACACAAATCCTAAAAAGCATGGAAACACGAAGTTATGGGACGCCTCTTATACCCTAGCTTTCATACAGCATCTTTCCACTGATGGAGACAGACTCCACATCTTCACAAGGAACTTCTTTCTGCCTTCAATAAGAAAACACTACACAGAACACATTAATCTCCCTCACAGAATAACACTAAACCTTAATTACAACCTCAGCAATTTAGATGCACAGGTTAAGTGTGCTCTGCATTAAGTTTTATGGAGGGAAATGATATGACCTTATAACAGGAAAAATTGGGGGGAGGATCATATTATAAACTTTGCTTGATAACAGCATAATTTATTTAAATGTACTTTTGAGGAATGTTGGCAATGAGTTTTAACTATGTGGAAACTGAATGGTAACAAGCTAGTCATTTGTTAAAAAAAGTTAAGTAATGTTTGCTGCCTGATCTTATTTTAACTCTTTTGCTAAAATTAATGCCACCCCCATAAATTAACTAACAGAATTAGCTGAAAATTCATCTTTAATCCCCAGATTATGTGTAATAAATGTAGGAAGACACACTATATTCTTCATACAAAACAAAGAGGTTAAATCCCTCCATTAAGTAAAAAACTGGACCTAAATTTATACAGATGTACTATTATACGTTTATACTGGGGAGTCACATACTTCGTTGCTTCTGTAGGCTAAGAACACTGCACCAGCAGCTCTTTGCATTCCTCCATTCCACCCCACAACCTCCCTACATGCCACCTTCTCATTCCCCTCTATTTTAAGGACTCCATCCAAACTTCCTCCTGCCAGGGGTTTTGTGTGCCTACTATTCCCTTCTCCTCCCATCTGAGGGTCGCCCATTTCCCCCCAATGCCGCCAGCAGCTCTATATATGTCCACATTCCCACTTCCCCCATGCCCTCCAGTATTCCCTTACCTCCACAGGAGAGGCTCCGCATGCTTCCCATCCCCATACCCGGTTTCCCCAGTCTTCCCCCATACTCCATTCTGTGTGCCTCCCATTATTCGCTTCCTCCATACTTGGGTCCCCCATTCTCTACCCCCATCATTATTATTTGTCTAGGAGACAAGTTATTCAGGATGTCAACATGTTAAACTCTATTGGGAGGATGAGCAGGGACATTGTTTGGCTGGACGGTGTTAATTGGCATGTGGCCATTCTCCAAAAGTGGCCACACCCACATCAGATATCATTTGAACGCTTATTTTATGTACATTTAGGTGAGGTATGATGTGGAGCTTTCAAGTAGTGCTGTAAGCCTACAGGTGAGGTGAAACAATGGTACCCAGAATGAGAAAGTGTCATTTTTTGCAGTTCCAGAAACACTACCACATGATTAGGACTACAGTTTAAGTTAATTTTCACTCCTTAATGTGATATTTATTCATAAAAGCTAGCAAACAACAATGTATTTTAAAAACATTATTGGTTTGGCATAGGCAAGTATTTTCTTTTCAGAAACGATGAACCTGTTTAGCACGTGTCAAAAACGGCAAATATCAATATTTTGCAAAATATTACATGAAACGTTTTCACATAATACTCTGACAATTCAGAATATATCTCACAAGTGATTATAATAGTTTTCTATATTTTTAGTTGAAATTTCCTGACCCGATCAGTCTCATGCTGCAGGTTGAGAATACGTGCCCGTAATTTGTACTGTATAGTGGGTAGATATAAATTAATGTGAATTCCTAATGTAATGTTCTCCATCTGCAAGCTTTTGTACATACAGTGTAGCCTCTAGTCCAGTGGTGGGCAACTTGCGGTCCGTCAGGGTAATCTGCTCGTGGGCCACCAGACAGTTTGTTTACATTTGCACGGCCGCCCGCAGCTCCCAGTGGCTGCGGTTCGCCGTTCCCTCATAAAACAGAAACATTTGAGAGAGCACATCAAAGAGGAGATGATGACATAGTGTGCAGAATATCTGCAGAAGACTTGATTACTAAGGATGTAGTTTATCACTCAACATGCCTTTCTTCCTATGTGAGTAAAACTAATCTTAAAGCAAAACCAGCTACCTACACTGCAGCAATATGGGCAACATAAGACATTGCATTTTATCAGCTGATTGAAGAGATAGACAATGATCTTGTGTACAACAAGGCGGCTCTTCTCCTGTCTATGCAGCAACAAAGATATAAAGCCCTACTTCCCTCAGCTGTAGAAACTGCAAGCTATTCCAGTAGTAAATTACAGGCAAGATTAGAAAAAATACTATGGTTCTGCAATTTCATTCTATGCACAGCATGGACAAGGCAAATTTACCATTGTTCTATGTAGTGAAACAACAATAACATTAGCTGATGCTATTCAATCTGCTAGTAATGTAATGCAGAAACTTGCATCATCCAAATGTTTTGTGGATGTTCTTCTGGCAAAGGAGCCTGATGAACAACTTGCCAATGAACAAGTGTTCTTTTTATAGTGCCCACCTCAGTGCTTTGGTCTGAAATAGCCAAAATGAAAACCTCAGAATATTATCCAAAGCCAAGTGATTGTTTACAGAAGTCAGCTACTTTTGTGCCCCAAGTGGTGCAGGAGTTTGTCCTTTGGTTGATAGATAAAAAAGCCATATAATTCAGCCTGCAGTGAGCAGCATCCTTCAGAAGACGTTCAAAGAAGGTGCCTCTCAAATGTGAAGTGTATATCATGTAACACCAAAATTATAACACAACTCCATAGAAGCCTTGCTGCACAGCTACACCATGAATTCTCAATGTAATTGAAATATTACACTTTCATGGATTCCGCATGAATTATGATGAGCTGAGGTGGTTCATCATTAGTGCTGCAAAAACTGAAGTAGAAATATTCCAGGGAAGTATGTTCATTCCAAATGGAATTGTGCCACTGCATGCTGGTGGAAATCTCATCCATAAAGATGATGATAATACAGACATCCGCACAGAGACTGCTGATAGAAAGAATACCTTCCATTCAATGGCTAGAGTGCTATATCAAGAAAAGTCTGCAGACAGTCCAGCATCACAAGAAATATCACTGAAGCATTGGAAAGAAAAGTCACTTACGCTCCCCAGGCAATCAGAGTCTCTTATGCAGTATGCAGAATTTGAAAAACCTAGATCACATCCAGAACCGACTCACCATCAAAAAGTAATCTACAATTTCTGTAGCAAGGAAGTTGGTGGCAATGCTGTATGATCAAAGAGAAAAAGAATAGGCCCAGAGACCTGAATTCCTTGTGCCTCAATCTAGCCATCCAAAAGGACAGTCACTGGCCAAACTCCCACCATGTGAAGATAGCTTTGAAGAGCAGGTCAAAAGAACATCTTGGCATACAAAGACCAGTAGGAGAACACTTCAACCTCTCTGGCCACTCAGTAACAGACCTGAAGGTGGCAATTTTGCAATAGAAAGACTTCAAAAAAAGACTCCAACGAGAAACTGCTGAGCTTGAATTGATTTGCAAATTAGATACTATTAACTCTGGCTTGAATAGAGACTGGGAGTGGCTGAGTCATTACACTACTTGAATCTATTTCCTTATGGTAACTATCCTTACACCTCTTGTCAACTGTCTGTAATTGACCATCTTAATTAATTAGCCTCTTAGAGCTCGTATGGCATCTTCTCTGTATGTATATATATACACACTCTTATTATATGTTCCATTCTATGCATCCAATGAAGCCCACGAAAGCTTATGCTCAAATAAATTTGTTAGTCTCTAAGGTGCCACAAGTACTCCTGCTTTTTTTTTTTTTTTTTTTTTTTAAGATTTGGATGGCTTCACACGTAGACAGACAAAGTATTGGATCACCATTGCAACAAGAATGGAAAAAAGTGGACAATGAACTACTACTCATATTCTTCAAGGACCCAATGGCACCTGAGCTTCTACAGGACCTTATTTGTGCCTGTACTGGTACAGGTTGCTGCACAGTCAACTGTGTCCGTAGTCAGAACAAGCTTCCCTGCAAAGAACTGTGTGCATGCCAAGGCAATGAAGACTGTGGTAAACCATACACTTTTGACAGAGATCATAATGATGAACAAGCTGATGATAATGATGTGGACTAGAAGTGTCACCAACGCTATTGCATTTCAATGATACATATAAAAATTTCTTATTAGATTTTGTTTTACCTTTTAGATTGTTGTTGTGATCCTTTGAGGTCACAAAAAATAATCCAATTTTATGTCTTGAAATAATACACGGAGTCATTAAACTAATAAAAATGAATGCAGATCCTTCAAAGTGGTCACTTTAACATGTTGATGGTGTCATTGTTTATTCCCCTTTATATAGGAATGGCACCACATGACTGTTCCACATAATACCTCAATCTTAAAGTAGACGTGAGCTTTCAAATAACATATGATGTGCATGTGTGGAGAGAGGGTACATTAAGTCAATCAGATTGGTGGTGTCTGCCGCTCACCTAAGTGCCATCAGCCAGTGGTTTGAATGATACACAATTGTAGAGGTGATTGAAGCTGTTAGCTGTGCTAAACAGATGGCAGGGTTACATGGGTTCCCATTTTTCCTCCTTTTAGTTTTGCAATTTCCCCCCCAAATCAATGGGGTTCTCGCCATTAATGCCTACACTATTACTTGAAATTTTGGAATTGATTTAATGCGCCATTCAAAAGTTATCGCATTACATACTGGTACAAAGATAGACTAACATAGAAATGACATCAAGATGAGTGTGAAGCCTTTGCAAGCTTAGCCAAATATACAAATTGAGATATTAAAAACGACCATGTACAATTCATATGATCTGTCCATACAGGAAAGTATATGAAGTGAGGTGTGCAAAGTATTTATCCTCTGTTATTGTCATTCCACCTTAATTAGAAATATTTATAATAAGTTTTATCTGTTTCCAACTTCTTCTTGTAGGTGCTGATGGCATTGGGACAGGAGAGTTAAGAATATTTTATGTGCCACTAGTCAATTTAAAATCCTCCATTAAGAAATGAAGTGCAGATCAGTACTTTAGATTTTAAAAGGATGGATCACTTCTTGTCAATAATTTGCCAATGGTGACACATTCTGCAAACATGAAAAATGTCTATCTCAGCAAAACAGAGTTGCACAGGAGACCTGAGACATTCCTGAACCTTTGGATAGCCCATGTTGACCCTTTTGGCTGAGAAGAAAGTAAAATGTCTGATTCCATACATAGTGGTGGTTGGAAGTACAGTAACATACACATTTGGACGCTTTTCTACCTTGAGCATGAAGTTAGAGTTTCTTGTTTTATATGTTTACAACTCAAGGCATAATAGCTAAGACACATCCTTTTCTTATCAATTATCTACTTTCTCTCACATCTCCCTCTCCACCCAACATCTTGAACTGTTAAAACCAAGATATTCCTTACAGTATTACTTCAAAACCTGGAGACCAATTATTTCCTTACCTTTCTTAAGCCGAGTATTGTTGTTATATACTCCTATTAGAGTCTCTTCTGGAACTGGGAGCTTTCTTTAGTAACAAATATCAGAAAGTAAGGTGCATTGCCAGTGATGTTCTTCCCAACTATTGAGGGAAAAAGAGAAAGAGAGAGCTTTACTTCAATTTTTACTGGAATACCCTTAGAATATTTTACATCTTCCCATATGAAGCAGGTGCTTTATGAATAGAATACTTCCTGTCTGTCATATCTCTTGGCTAGAAAAATATTACACAAGGGAGATTTGTATGAACTTCTTACTTTCATTTGAGGCAGAATGTCATACAAAATAGTCTCTTTTCTCTCCTCACTGACTGACAAAACAGCAATACTTTCTTACTTTTCCTTCAAAAGAACCAAATCCTGCAGTTCTAAATCCATACTCATTTAAGAAAAACATTTCACTGGTTTCAATGAGAGTTTTGTCAGAGTAACGATGGCAGTAGTTGGCCCCAAATTTCTCAAGATAAAAAAATTAAATTTTTAAAATTATATTTTTCATCATAGCTTTACTAAAAGCAAGTGCTTTCTTCAAAACACAAGTTCGTCAAAAATGTATGTTATTTGCTTTAAAAAGTTCAAGAAAGATATATATTTTTGCTTTTGTTGTAATATTTCATGGAATTTTAGGGGGGTTCACTGAAAAAAAAAACCTGAAACTAAAAGCTTCTCCAGTTTTTGACAACCTAAACAAGAAAAAAATTAAATGAAAACCAAACATATACTTGTGAAAATTTCTATTTAGTCAAAAAGCCATCTGTGTCAGAAAAAAGTTTCAACCAGCTCTATTCAAAGTACTTAATAAAATAGATGAATAAGTAGGAAAGTGCTAAACAGAAGAAAACTAACAAGTAAAATCCGAGGGAAAAAATTACACAGACGCATCTAAGCACATTTAATGCGTTATTCGCTGTTTGATCAAAAAGATTCATTTACCAATTTTACATTGTAAAAATTTGCAAATTCAAATAAATGCATGCTGTGCCATTCCCTTCTGGTCTTCTTAAAAAGAAACAACATTTAAGAACACAAGAATGTCCATACTGAATCAGAAAAATGGTCCATCCAGCTCAGTAACCTGTCTTCCAACAGTGCCAGATGCTTCAGAGAGAATGAACAGGGTAATTTTGAGTGATCCATCCCCTGTCATCCAGTGCCAGCTTGTGGTAGTCAGAGGTTTATGGACACCCAAAGAATGGTGGTTTGTCCCTGACCAACTTGGCTTTTTTGAGCCCAGGTATACCTTTGGCCTTCAGAATACCCCTGGCAACGAGTTCCATGGGTTGACTGTGTGTTGTGTAAAAAGTGCTTCTTTATGTTTGTTTTAAACCTGCTGCTTATTTATATCATCGAGTGACCCCTGGTTCTTGTGTTATGTGAAGGGGGTGAAAACCCCCTCTTTTAAGACAATATTTTGCTTCACAATTTAATCACATAAAATTCTAGAAAATTCAATTATAGGTTTTCCACAGAAACTATAACTTATACCCACATTATAGCAGCTATCGGGTAGGGTCTGCTATACACCAGTCCATCCAATCACCCTCATCATCCTGAGGCAACAAGCAGAAATAGAAGAGTTAAGAACAAACAATGTGCCCTACATATCATCAGAATCACGCTCTGCTGGACAAAGGGGGGATAAATGAATAGTTGAAGGTAATCTAATCTACAGAGAACACCATGCCACCAGCTTGCAGACGTTTAACTGTGGGACTGTTAGCTCAAGTACTCTGCTGCTATAGCTAATGGGGGTGAGGTGGTCTCTCAGATAGTCAGGACACAAACACACACAAGACTTTTAGCTCAATGTCAACCCTAGGAAATGCATCTGGAAGCCAACAGAAAGCCTGCCCACTTGTCAGAAACTGCAGTCATATTTTCTGCAGCTATAGGTTGAAGGCATGCAGTTGCATTCTGCACCACCCACAGCTTTCAAGTGGTCTTCAAGGATAGGCTCATGGAGAATGCATCACAATATGAAAAATCATGGGAACTTTAGGGCCAATTTTTCAAAAAACAGACTGTATGTGTGTGCACTTTGAGTGCAGAATTTTTGGAGCACCAGCACTTATGCATCCAAATGGTAAACTTTAAATGTGAAAAATCCCATTTGTGTGTGCAAGTGAAACAGAAATTGGGCTTCATATATGTAAATTTTCTCTGGGCATAAGCAATAGTGTTAAAAAATAGCACATGCAGTGATTTGACCATTTTCTGTTTGTGTCCTGCAATTGGAAGACAGGTTGAGGTTGCTTTGAAAATTTGGTTCTTACCATCTATCCATGTAGAACAGGTAGGCTCTCATCTATTTTTTAGATTTCATCTGAAATCCTCACCCATTGGTGACCTTCAAAGGATGAAGGGCTGACCCAAACCTGTCAATTTCACACTAATTTAATATACTATCCCTAAGGCCCTGTCTATACTAGCAAGTTTCTACCAGTAAAGCAGCTTTCTGCGTTGTAACTCCCGAGACGTACACACTGCCAAGCCACTTATTGTGCAGAAACTGTGCAGTTGCAACGCTGTAAAACAAACAAAAAAAACCCACACCGATGAGAGGTATACAGTTTTCTGCACCGGGGGTACTGCACCGTGGTGCCAGTGTAGACACCCTGGTCAACTACAGCGCTGCAATTGGCCTCCCAGAGGTGTCCCACAATACCTGTTCTTGCCTCTCTGGTCATCAGTTTGAACTCTACTGCCCTGCCCTCAGGTGACCAACCGTCATCCCCACACCATAAATTGCTTTGGAATTTTAAAAGTCCCCTTCCTGTTTGCTTGGTGATTCATAGATTCATAGATTATAGGACTGGAAGGGACCTCGAGAGGTCATCGAGTCCAGTCCCCTGCCCGCATGGCAGGACCAAATACTGTCTAGACCATCCCTGATAGACATTTATCTAACCTACTCTTAAATATCTCCAGAGATGGAGATTCCACAACCTCCCTAGGCAATTTGTTCCAGTGTTTAACCACCCTGACAGTTAGGAACTTTTTCCTAATGTCCAACCTAGACCTCCCTTGCTGCAGTTTAAACCCATTGTTTCTGGTTCTATCCTTAGAGGCTAAGGTGAACAAGTTCTCTCCCTCCTCCTTATGACACCCTTTTAGATACCTGAAAACTGCTATCATGTCCCCTCTCAGTCTTCTCTTCTCCAAACTAAACAAACCCAGTTCTTTCAGCCTTCCTTCATAGGTCATGTTCTCAAGACCTTTAATCATTCTTGTTGCTCTTCTTTGGACCCTTTCCAATTTATATGTGCAGTGGTCTCAGCGCATCTTTCCAGGTGGCCATACCTGCTTCACACACAAGACAATCTCCCCCTTGGAGCAATGCCAGGCTGCTGGACCTCATTGGCATTTGGTGAGAGGAGGCTGTCCAGTCCCAGCTGCGCTCCAGCTGTAAGAATTATGATACCTACAGACAGATTTCACGATGCATAACTGAAAGGGGACATGACCGGGACACACTGCAGGGTCAAAGTGAAGGAGCTACGGAATGCCTACCACAAAGCATGGGAGGCAAACCGCCGCTCTGGTGCTGCGCCCATGAGCTGCCAGTTCTACAAAAAGCTGGACGCGATACTCGGTTGCAACCAGTAGCATAGCTAGCGGGGTGCAGGGGAAGCAGCTGCTTCCCGTCAGCACATTTTCCAAAAGCGGTGCCTGCCGGGCCGGCGCGGAGGGCAGCACAGCCGGAGGAGCCATGGGGGGGGGGCAGCAGGCACGGCCGGAGAAGCGAGGGGGCCAGCTCCTCGGCCATCACGCCCCACGCTCAGCACGGCCCCAACATCACTGCAGCCACCTCCTGCGGCGGCTCAGGGCTCAGCGGCCAAGCGCTCCCCGCCCCTTGCTAATGTGGCAGCAGCATCTCCCAGCAGCGGCTCGTGGCCCAGTGAAATATTCTGCGGCCCCCGCATCCCATTGCGGCGGGTGGGGGGGAGGCGAAAGGGCCTCTGTGCCTTTAAGGCCACTTGGCTGGCGAGCCCCGTGTGGAGCAGGGCGAGCTTGTGGATCCGGGGTGGCGGTTACCCCGGACAATGACGGGACAGTCAGGGCCCAGCCTGACCCAGCCCAGCAACGCCATGGAGCAAGGCTCGGCAAGCGACTCACGAGCCGGAGCTGGGATCCATCTGCGGCACGGGGCCGGGATCAGTGATTTACCCTGCCCCTGCGGCTACTCACCATTTTGGGTGTCTTGTTGCTCATGTGTGCTTGCCTGGGGTCAGCCAGTTTGCGACAGGTGTGAGAGTACTGGCTGTGTTTTAAAGCACTGAATCAGTGTTGTCTGTGTTGCAAACAATACTGCTTCTGTAAAATGTGTTTAAACTTCACAGAGACGACATTGGGAGCCCAGCCTCTCCCTTTGTTATCAGTGGCTGAACGGATGCGCAGAATTAGAAAGCGTCCATGAAGAACTAAAGAGGACTTTCTGTGTGAGGTCATGATGCACTCTGCTGCCGAAAAATAGGAATTGAAGAAGTGGCAGGACAGTGAGAAGAGGGACCAAAAGACGACCGCGGCACACCAGAAAGAAGCCACGGAGCGGCTCTTAAACATTATGGAGCGCCAAACGGACACGCTCCAGGCGATACTAGCTCTTCAAATCGAGCAGTTCCACGTCCACCCTCCCCTGCAGCCGCTGTCACAAAACTCTTTCCCATGCACCCCCCCAGACACTGCCAACACATGCTTATCAACCTCCTGGCTCCAGTCTGTACCTGCTGCATTCCACTCCTCCCCCGTCACAGTCCAGCTTTGCGGACTCCCAGTACCCACTGCAGTCAACACCTGCTCCTCTGCAGTTTGGCCCTGCTGAAGTACAATACCCGCTGAACTGTACTCCAAAGGAAAATGTTGGATATGATCCCTGGACATACACAAATCTTTAACCATCCCGGGATCCCACCTCCTCCTGGGACTTTCCCTTCCCTTCCCGCATCCCCTCAGTGCTGATGTGTTTTTTTGTTTGACTCTCTCCTCTAGTTGTTGTTTTTTAATAAAAGAATTGTGTTAGTTTGAAAGCAATCTTTATTCCATTAATTGAAAGCAAATAGAGCCCTACAAAGCAACAGACAATTTTCTTAAACCTTCATATTGCATATTCTGCACCAATCACAACCACCTCCTAGCATTACAAGCACTGCACTCCCAAGCGTAGCAACAAATTAGTGGCTTTCAGCTTCAAATTGATGCCTCAAGGCATCCCTGATCCTTATAGCCCCGTGCTGCGCCCCTCTAATAACCCTGGTCTCTCACTATTCAAACTCAGCCTCCAGGCGCTGAGCCTCAGTGGTCCAGCCCTGAGTGAAGCTCCCACTTCCCTTCACAAATATTATGGAGCGTACAGCACGCACCTATAAGAATTGGAATATTGTCATTGGCCCGGTCCCAGTATCCCATATAGGCAGTGCCAGCAGGACTTTAAACAGCCAAAAGCACACTCAATAGTCATTCTGCACTTGCTCAGCCTGTTGTTGAACCGCTCTTTGCTGCTAAGTTGCCCAGTGTATGGCTTCATAAGCCACAGCATTAAGGGGTAGGCGGGGTCTCCCAGGATCACAATGGGCATTTTGACGTCCCCTACAGTGCTCTTCTGGTCCGGGAAGAAAGTCTGAACAGGCCAGTGTTCTGAAAGATGCGTGTCATGCACCTTTCCAGACCAGCCTGTGTTAATGTCTGTGAAACACCCATGGTGATCCACAAGCGCCTGGAGAACCATTGAGAAATACCCCTTGTGATTAATGGCTAGGTGGTCTGGTGCCAAAATTGGAATGTGCGTGCCATCTATCGCCCCTCCACAGTTAGGGAAGCCCATTTGTGCAAAGCCATCCACAACATCACGCACGTTGCCCAGAGTCACGGACTTTCAGAGCAGAATGCGATTAATGGCCCTGCACACTTCCGTCAACAGGAGTCCAACAGTCAACTTTCCCACTCCGAACTGGTTAGCGACTGATCGGTAGCAGTCTGGAGTAGCCAGCTTCCACAGTGCAATCGCTGAACACTTCTCCAGTAGTAGGGCAGCTCTCATTCTCATGTCCTTGCGCTGCAGGGCTGGGGTGAGCTCATCACACAGTCCCATGAATATGGCTTTCCTCCTCCGAAAGTTCTGCAGCCACTGCTCATCATCCCAGACACGCATCACGATGTGATCCTACCACTTAGTGCTTGTTTCCTGAGCCCAAAAGTGGTGTTCGACTGTGATCAGCACCTCCATGAATGCCACAGGCAATCTCGTGTCATAGCTACTACGCATGGCGAGATCAATGTCACACTCCTCTTGCCTTTATAGTTTAAGTAATAACTCCACTGCAACTCCACTGACTAACTCAAAGTGTTAGTCAGAGCAAGCAGCATACTGGTCAGCAGTTCGGGATTCATTCCTGCAGACTGAAGCGGCAGGGCGCGCAGTACACAAACCCTTGAAAGATGGCGCCAAATGCGGACAGAAGCACAGAAATTCCTGAGATGCAAAGCAATGCATCACGGGGCATTGGGACTGAACCTAGGATGCCCCACGACCCCCTCCACCTTCCCACAACTCTTAGTGGCAGAAGAGGAAGAGATGCTCTGTGGGATAGCTGCCCAAAGTGCACCACTCCGAATACTGCTGTAAGTGCCGCAAGTGTGAACATGCTATTGCACAGGCAGCTGGCAGTGTGAACACACCACAGCAGTTTCCCTTCAGCGCTCTCTGAGCAGCGCTGGAACTGCCGGTGCTGTAACTCTGCCAGTGTAGACATACCCTGAGAAAATTGCCCTCTGCAAAAACATAAGACTGTGCACTCTAAGCAAATTCTCTCCTGATATTTGTCCCAGATCCCTAAATGGCCCCCTTAAGGATTGAACTCACAACCCTGGGTTTAGCAGGCCAATACTCAAACCACTGAGCTATCCCAGCAAGGAGAATCAAACTGCATTGAGATTATGTTTATCACACACATTCAGTCCAGCTGAAGGCTGTCAGACCACAATACCTTCCCCAAGATAAGACAGTGAAGTTGCTCTGTTAGCTCACAAAGATGAGGCCTGTGCTTTTAGAGCTAAAAGCTGTGAATTCTAGTCACAGTTCTGTATGTTAGTTGATATCTGTAAACTGTATGAGAGAGCATAAGTCATAACAAGCATGCAATCTCTTCAGCATTCCCTGTCCTGCTGAAATGGCAGTGCTAAATGGCAAGCAGGGGAAGTCAAACCCATATCTCCCTCAGTGGGACTGCTCCCTAGTTCATTTAACACATTTCCCCCCTTTACTTCAGTTATTTTACTTGTCCTGGCAGAGCAGATGTCAAGGGTTCAGTGCATTGGCAATAAAGAACCTGCTGTAACTGAGAGACCACAGTTCAATTACTTTGACTGCATCCCTCTGGGAATAGCTAGCCTATTGGTGGCTGTTACTATATAGTATCATGTTTCCTTCTACCCCCTTAAGGTTCTGAGGCGCATATACAATGGTGTGACTTTTCACTGAGCTTGTGCCTAACAAAACATAAAAAACAGAAGGAAAAGCCAAAGAAACAGAACCCTGGAGCATAGCACAAGCCTGCACTGTCAGAGCTGTGAGGAAGAGAAACACTTAGATTAATCACTGTATACCAGCACTGGGAACGCATCCAGAAAGGTGATGGAACAAATACTCTTCCCACATCTAGTAGCTTTCAGCTTCCTCCCCAGATAAGCAGTGTTCTGCTGCCACTATTACTCCCACAGATTTCTGGGAAGGAAGAGGTCCTTGGAAATTTCTTTCAGGATACCATCCTAAATTTGCTCTTCCAAAGCAGCCCTGAGATTCAATGCAGCATTACAATGTACAGTTCCGGCAGAAAAAAATAAGCAGATGCATATTCTGTATACACTTAGGAGCAATTATCACATCCCACATAATAATTAACACCCAGAAGCAACTAGGAAGACACCCAGAATGCATAAAAAAACCTAATTGGAATGAAATTCAGGAAAGGAAAAACTGTGTGAATTTATCATGTTTGTATTGGGGTGAGAGAAGTGGAGAAAGACGCTATATAGTGGAGCTTTTTACAGTTCAAACAAATTAAACATATGAGTACAGATATGCTTCTTTGCATCCTGCCTCCAGAACTACACTAGTACAAAGTTTTGCAGCAAAAGAAGCCTGTTATAAAAGCAGCTCCCTAAATATAGCCCTCTTAGTACTAGAGTTACAGGCAGGTAAATTGATCTAGTACTCTATTTTCAAACTTCTCAAGGACAATTGTTCTTGTACATACTCCACAGGGTTGTCACTCAGACATGCAACATGAGACAGGGAGGTAGGTAAACACAGCAAACGAGCAAACATTTATAGTTTGCAAAATACTTCACATTTTATTAATAGATGTTTAATAGAAAGGTGAAACCTGATTACTTTTCAGGGGAAACAACTGACACATTCTGTTTTCTTGGGAAAATATTCCAGTGTTCTTCTTTGCAGAATGCCTGAGCTAGGGAAAAAACTTCAGGACAAGCGAAAATGACTTGCATCCTGAGAGTGGATGCTACAAACATTATTCATCAAACACTTTCTCTCCATGGAGAGGATGGCATTGACTCAGTAAGATGTATATGCTTCCCTCAAACACAGATAATACTGATGACTCAGTGGAGAAAGCATTAGGGTGTTGATTGTGGCTCAGATTGAAAGAATAGAGTGAATGTGTCTCATTAAAGTTTTGTAATATGAACAAGGGGAAGGTCTCATTCTGAATCATTTGTAGTAATGCTTTCCATAGAAACAGACAACTCATTCCTCCCAGAAATATTAGGAAAGAATTTTGACATCTGCAGATCAAAAGTGCTAAAAGTATGTAGGTTAATTCTCTGGCAATCTGCCCTTTAATTGAGGGGAACTTGATTTTAAGTTTCACAGAGGAGTCATACTGGATTAGGAGTAGTAGTAATATTGGCTTCTAGAAATTTCTTGCAGAAAGCAAGCTGAGAGAGGTCTTGAGGTGGAGTCATATAGCTAGCTTTTCTGTTTATTTGTTTAATTGAACAATATATTATATTCAGTTCTCTCAGGTGCTCCAAGAATCCTTTGATTTTCCACACGCCTCTTAAGTTCCAAAACACATACTTTATGGATATTATGTTCTCTCTGGCCAATGAAATATTATACTCTCTCTAAGCAAGGCAGAAATAGTGTTATTATGGCCAGAAATTTGGCTTCCGAAATCACACATGAAAATATCATTGTTCTGAATTTTGTTAGGCATGTTTACCACTTTCTCTGCTGTCTCTATATACACTAATTTACACTGCAACCAGTAACCTGGAAGAAAACACATCTCTAGCTTCAACTAGAAGTGGGCTGTAGTCCACGAAAGCTTATGCTCTAATAAATTTGTTAGTCTCTAAGGTGCCACAAGTCCTCCTGTTCTTCTTCTAGCTTCAACTGTAGCTAACAGTTCCAACATAAATGGAGAATTTTATATCACATCACAGGTAGAACCTTCTGAAGAAAATGTGGAAATTGGAATAAGAGACAGAACAGCTATAATAGATATTACTACAATTTCTCTCCTTTTCTATAAGACGATTCAAAATATTTAAGGGGTCTCCAATCCTTTTTTCCAACGGAACATGGAGTCCCAGCTTTTAAGGACATCCATGTGTATCCATCCAAGAGCTCACTGTAGTTTCTGAATATCTCTATCAGGAATACTATTACAGCTTATTTAAGAGTTTAAAACCCTATAACATTCACCTCAGAAAGTGTGCATATTTTAATTTCATAATCTTGCTCTACAACATCAGGAGAAAAACCTTGCATTTCTGGAGATTAGAAACTGTGACACATTAATAACGGCACACTACAGCTTTTCAATCATTTTTCTGTGTCTGCTAAGAACTCTAGCTAAGTGTAGATTTTATTTAAAATACATTTCCATTGGATATGAAAACTGCAAGTAGCATATTACTCAGGCAAAAAAGTCCCATGGGCTCACATTGTATGATATAACCTACCAAGCCACCAGAGAGTTATGTAATGCAGTGAATAATGTCACCAACAGTGCTGTAATGAACACTTACAAGTGATGTAAGAAGGTGAGACAATCACCTCATCTAGTTTTAAAATTATTTTTCATAGAATCAATAAAAATGCTATAATCCTATTTTTAAAAAATCCATACAAAACCACAGAAACCGCTTCAGGATGAAAAGATAAATTTATGTGGATTTTTTTCTTTACATGGATGTATTTTCAGTTGTTTTTATGTATGTGTTTTATTCATAGTTGTCACTGTTGTTTAGTAACAGTTACAATTGAAAGTCTATGAAAGGTATACAGAAATGAATATCAATAAGATATCAAGAAGGAAAACCTAATAACCATGAATTAGTGTGTCCTTTTTTCAAAGCATTCATCAGTTTGAACATTCAGAACTGGTTTGTTGGCGGTGAAATTCAGAGTGCTTCTGACAGGGGTTGGTTTGGGGAGCAAGCCAGTGTTAAAGGCCTAGCCATTTCAATGAAAAGCAATGCTGGGTTTTGTTGCTGTTGTTTTTAAGAAAAAATGCTCTCTCTCTCTCATATTCAGAAAGCTGCCAATTTTAAACATTAAGCTACCAGATCTTAAACTCCCATCATATCATATAGCACACAGTTTAAATAACATGGATTATCTTTGTTAGCAGATATAATTTATAATAACCACAGTTCTTAAAAGCCAACAGGTTCAATTATCTCATTAGAGGAACATATGGCCTCACTAAAATGTCTCAAACGGTTGTATAGTTCTTGGCATGTTCCTGCTCATTTAGGGCCCAATCCTGTTCCCACTCAAGTAAATGGCAAAATTCTCCTCGACTCTGTGCCGGATTAAGGTATAAAATAACTAAGCTACAGTTTAGGGCCTCACAATATGAGGAGCCTCTAAAAAAGAAAAAACGGACTCAATTTCAAATGTTATCAAAATCGGTTGAAAAAGGAGATATGGGAAAAAGAAGATTCTCTCTACATATAGATGTTTTTGTTCAAATATGACAAAAATATACACATCTGGCTACACAAATACTCCTACCCTATGCTTACCCTTCACTAATTGTTCATTATTGACAGGTGGGAGGCCAGGGCTGAGAAAAAAAAAGTGATAATTGCACTTGTAAAATTAGTATTTCTATGAGTAAGTCTGCTATCTGGCTTCTAAGGCAGCGTTTTGTTGGCCAGCTGCTACTGGTAAAATTCTGACCGTGCCTTCATAACTTATTTAAATAAAAAAATTAAATTAAATTAAAAAATAAATAAATCTCACTGCCGATAAAATCAGGAAAAATGTGAGGTCAGAAACGGCACTGTCGTGAAGCAATCCTGCCAAACTCATACTCGTATGTTAGTGTGTTCTTTCAATCTGCACATATGTACAATTGTGTATATTAGTGCCCATGCCGCTTTTCGCTTCATGCACTATCCATGCTTCACATGATTGAGTTTGCAGGTGATCATCTTATGGACGTGGGTCGAGTGGATCTTGAGGAGGATAAATTTGTGTTGGCTTCCCTCCATCAGTTTCGGGAACCTTCACAGTAAATATTAGAGTGCTGACGAAAGGATAAATAGAGGGTTTTGAGAGAAGTGAAAGAATATTTTGATATATATGTATATCTTCTGAGTACTTGGTGAGCAAGTTATTTCAACCTATGTGCATATAAAAATATTAAAGCCTATAATATTCATTATATTTTCTTGAACATAGGCTAGTTTTTCCTCACTTTCTCAATGCCAGACTTTTTTCTGGTAACTTCTCTCTCTTTCATGCATATAGCTTGTAGTCACTTTGTGTGTCTGAGGTGTTTACTTAAGATTAATTAGTGATCCTAGGGGAGACAGGATAGAGAAGCAAATGCAAAGAGAGATGTCTGCCTAGAAAGAAGGCTGGGATTTTCTGGAGCGTGTTTGGAGTGCGCAAGACAATACATTATTATAGGTAGTATGCTATGTAAAAATTCTTATAGAGACTAATAAATTACATATCATATGCATAATACAATGTATTTTTATAGTATGGCAAAAGAAAAATCCCAACAATTCATTGTTTTGTAGTGAAAATTAAATCTGAATAAATATTTGTAAATATATTTTATATATAGTCTGGATAAACTTTGTATTTCCCTAACAAAAATAATCAAACATTTTGTCCTTTATTTGTATAAAAAGGAGGATAAATTTTCCTTATTCATGGTGTAAAAAAAATTATGTATCCTCTCTGGTTTTCCTGTGAGAACATAGACAAAATAGCACTAACTTTCACAGAAATATCCTAGTAAAATAACACAGGTTTTTGACATGCATTATAATATACAATAGATTTTTTATTTTTATATATATATATATAATATTATTTGTTGTATGGATATACAAATCTCAATATTTATATTATAAAATTAAAGTTTTTACTGGTTTTAATAAAATCTTTTTGCTACTAATTTTAGTACCAATATTAGGTAATTTAGCGTAACCTTCTATAAAAACAAAACAAATCAATTTATTAGAAAAATACAACCTGCATACAATTTTCTGATGGTTTGCTTATTACCTGGGTGTAATTCATATCAATATAACTAATAGTTGAGCTTTAAGCTTGTGGGTTAGCCATATCCTATCGCCTCTATTGCCAGCTTATATCCTTTAAGAGTCTCATTGCTTATTCAGATAAGGAATCCAACAATGTAGATGCCCCGACAGACAAAAAAAATTTCCTGAGAACTCTTCTAGTAAACTGTATTATTTACTGTAATTTTGTTTGACTTTGTATTTTTTATATTGTTTACTTCTACTTTACTTACATACACAATTAGTTCAAAGAATCTGTCTAAAATGTATGTCATGTCGTCATTATGGCTGCTGAAAATGAAGATTATTTTTCTATTTTTACAACTTCACCTTTGCATATATGCCAATGTCCTTTCTGTTAAAATAATAAATTCTTTTTTTTAAATGTTATGAGGCCTCTTACACTTGACATAGTTTAGGGTCAGAATGACATAATCTGGCCTGTCTTGACTGCAATAGAAGCAGTTCCTTATTGTGGGCCTGATCCTGCAAGTGGCAGAGCACCTTCAGCTCCCATTGAGTTCAATGGAATTGGCCTTCTCAGAACATATAATTTTTCCATACGTATTAAGCACTGAAACTGCAGGTCAGCTTAACTGCAACTTTCCTCCTTGCTCACTCTGTAAAGTATTAGGTACAGTTAGTCAAAGACAAAGGGGGCCAAACTGGCCCGGCTGTTCAATTGTCATTAGCCTACAATGGATGTACAGTCACTTATCTTTAAAAAAGTGAAAGAATCTACTTTTGTTCTTGAGCTTCCCTGTTATCAAAGGAGAGGTAATTTCACTTGCCCCATCCTGGTTCTGAGCATTTTCTTTAAAGAATATGGAAGCGGAAGTAGGAAAGAAAACAATTTATAGATCACAATCAAGAAGATTTTATTTACCAGAAAAGTGAACGGTCTACTGGGCACAATAAAGTACATTTTCCCCAGCCATTAAAATACAGTGGGCTAGTTCTGCTCTCACTGTAAATCAGGAGTAACTTGGCTGAAGTCAGTGGACTTGCACAGATTTAAAATCAGTGTTGATGAGAGCAGGCTCCTGCACAGTATATGTATTTCTTTAACATATACCTAGAAAAAACAGGAGGCTTTTATCTTGTCTTTTCTCAGAATCAGCTAATTCAAGCACTACTTGTCAACTAGGTAAATATATGCAGAAATAAAATTTTATTTTAGTGCATCCTGACAAAATTACATTCATTACTTCCTTTCCCTGTAAAAACAAACAAATCTCATGCCAAGATATCCCTAAGAATCTGAAGATTGATAACTAGCAATTAAAAGTGCAGCAAATAATGGCAAAAATAAAGCTATATTTTAGTAAATATTAATAAATTAAAAATAAATGCATATATCCTGGGGATGGGAATGGTGCCCAAGGGCTTTATGACTCCTCCTTTTGATTTGTTATTTAAACAAAAACAAACGCTGTGCTTAGCTTGTCTGTTTTCTTTTAGTGAATGTCAGGTTTCCAAGTTTTGAAAAGAAGAATTCAACGCCATAATTAAGGCCCTACCAAATTCACTGCCATGAAAAACGTGTCATGGACATGAAATCTGGTCTTGTGTGCTTTTACCCTATACCATACAGATTTCACAAGGGGAAACCAGTGTTTTTCAACTTGGGGGTCCTAATCCAAAACGGAGTTGCAGGGGAGTTGCAGTATTGCCACATTTACTTCTGCGCGGCCTTCAGAGCTGGGTGGTCAGAAAGCGATAGCTGTTGGCCAGATGCCCAGCTCTGAAAGCAGCACCCTGCCAGCAGCAGTGCAGAAGTAAGGGTAGCAATACCATAGCATACCACCCTTACTTCTGCACTGCTGCCTTCAGTGCTGGGTGGCTGGAGAGTGGTGGCTGCTAACTGAGAGCCCAGCTCTGCAGGCAGCAGTGCAGAAGTAAAGGATGGCATAGTATAGTATTGCCATCCTATTTCTGCGCTGCTTCTGGCGGTGGCTCTGCCTTCAGAGCTGGGATCCCAGCCAGTGGTGTAGCCAGGTCTTAAGTGCAGGGGGAGCAAACATAAAAAAGGCACCCCCCCTTGGCTCCTCCTCTGGCCACGCCCCCCCCTTGCCTCCTCCTCCGGCCGCTCCGCGCCCCCCCCCCACCGGCTCCTCCAGCTGCGCCACACCCTCCCTCCCCCGCTGGCTCCTCCAGCCATGCTGCGGCCATGCTGTGCTCCCCCTCAGAGGGGCTTGGTCCGGGGGGAGGAGGCCGGGTGTGGCCCGGCCCTGCTGGCTCCCGCTGAGTCCAGCGCGACCTAGGAGCTGGCTCCCCACAGGGAACGGAGTCTGTCCCCGTGGCTCGGGCGGGGAGCTTCCTTCCAGCTCGTCTCCTCCTGGGCTGGGAGAAAGTGCCGGGCTCGCCGTCCCTCCTCCCCAGCAGGGGCTCAGGCAGAGCGGGCTGGCGGTGAGGGCTAGCTGGGGCTGGTGGCTCCCCACAGCGGAGCAGCAGGCACAGCCTTCGGGGAGGCCGAAGGGCTCCTCATGGCGGAGGTGGGGGGAGAGCCGCATGGCTCCAGCTCCGTCCCTGTTCCGGGAACCGAGGCCGCCACCCTGGGGCCCGAGCCGCTGGGCCAGGGGTGCTTGGCCGGCGTCGCTCGGCCAGGGCTGGGACCGGGCCAGAGCCACTGGGGCCGGGGCCGGCGCCCCAGGGCCCGAGCCGAGCCGGGCCGGAGCCACTAGGGCTGGGACTGGCGCGCTCGGTCGGAACGGGGGCCGGCGCCTCGGGGCTGCTCGGATGGTGCCACTTGGACAGGGCCGGTGAGCTCGGCCGGAACCGGGGCCGGCGCCCCGGGGCCCGAGCCGAGCCAGAGCCACTGGGGCTGGCCGGGGCCGGAGGGAGTTGCTCGGCTGGGGCCGGAGGGAGCCGCGGCGCGCCTCCCCGGAGCCCTCCTCCTCGTGTCCCTCCCCCGCCCCGCCCCAGCTTACCTGCTGCTGCCGGCCTGCCCCTGCTTGTTTTCAGACTTCCTGCGAACATCTGATTCAGCGGGAAGCAGGGGAGGGGGAGGAGCAGGGGGGCGGGGCGTTCAGGGGAGGGGAGAAGGGGAAGTGAGCTAGGGGAGGGGTGGACAGCTGCAGGGCCCTTTTAGCCGCGGCCGGCTCTGCTCAGGCGCCGCTTTTGAAAAATGTGATGAGGGGAAGCAGCTGCTTCCCCTGCACCCCACTAGCTACGCTACTGCTCCCAGCCAGCAGCTGCTGCTCACCAGCTGCCCAGCTCTGAAGGAAGCGCTACTGCCAGCAGCAGCAGCACAGAAATAAGGGTAGCAATACCACAACCCCCCGCACAATAACCTTGCGACTCCCCACAACTCCTTTTTGGATCAAGACCCCTACAATTAGAACACTGTGAAATTTCAGATTTAAATTGCTGAAATCATGACATTTACTACTTTTAAAATCCTGTGACCATAAAATTGACCAAAACGGACTGTGAATTTGGTAGGGCCCTAGCAATAATGTTTGTGTGTTTGGAAATGTAATAGCACAAGTTTACAGGGATGATTTTCAGAAATGCTGATTATGGGAGTGGGGACCCTTCTTGGATCTCATGATCCCCATTCCCCCCTTTGAGTTAGAATATCAGGGTTGGAAGGGACCTCAGGAGATCATCTAGTCCAACCCCCTGCTCAAAGCAGGACCAATCCCCAGACAGATTTTTGCCCCAGATGGCCCCCTCAAGGATTGAACTCACAACCCTCGGCTTAGAGGCCAATGCTCAAACCACTGAGAGTTCCTTCTCCTGATTAACAATTACACACACACAGCATTTGAACCTATCACTAGATCTCCTCTACCAACATCACCTGCTTTATGTAACCTGCAATGACACAGGCCACTCTGGAATACTTCCTCCTGCAGCAAACCCCTATGCCAGACAGGGAGCAGGTGACAAGATACTATTTTTTTTTAAAATCACCTCTGCTTACCGCATCAGGAGAAATCTGAGGAACTGTCCCAGACTGAGGTGTCAGAGGGTTTTTTTTGGGAACAAACTGATAAATTAAACAGAAATAAAACACCAGAACCAGATGGTATTCAGCCAAGAGTTCTGAATGTGCTCAGATATGAAGTTGCAGAAGTACTAACCGTGGTATGTGACCTGTTACTTAAATCAGCCTCTGCACCAGATGTCTGGCAGAGAGCTATGTGATGTCGATTTTTAAAAAAAGATTCCAGAGGCGATCCTGGAAATTACAAGCTGATGAGCCTAACTTCAGTAGAAGGAAAATTGGTTGAAACTATAGTAAAGATGGTGAGGGATGCAACCATAGGCGCCAACTCTGTGGGTGCTCCGGGGCTGGAGCATCCACGGAGAAAAATTGGTGGGTGCCGAGCACCCACCGGCAGCTCCCCGCCTTGCCCCCTCCCTCCAGCTCACCTCTGTCTCCTCCGCGAGCACGCCGCCGCATCCTGCTTCTCCTCCCTCCCAGCACTTGCACCGCAAAACAGCTGTTTTGCAGGGCAGGGAGGAAGGGGGAGGAGGCGGACCGCGGCGTGCTGGGGGAAGAAGCGGGGCTGGGGCAGGGCAGGAATTTGTGGAAGGGATCCAATAGGGGCAGGGAGGGGGCGGGGACTTTGGGGAAGGGGTTGGCATGGGGGCGGGGCCAGGGTGGTGTCAGGGCTGGGCCAGGGGTGGGGGGGCGCGAGCACCCACCAGCGCCAGAAAAAGTTGGCACCTATGGATGCAACCCTGCCAGAAAAAGTTGGCACCTATGGATGCAACCCCATGGTCTGGGTGTCCTCAAACCTCCAACTGCCAGAAGCTAGGACTGGATGACAATGGATAGCTCCTGTCTCAGCCGTCTGTTTCTCCTCAGAGCTTACCTTGGGGAACTCAGGATATTCCCTCTTGCTACAGGTCACAATGTTAACAGCTTTGTCATTATGTCATTTCCCACCAGCACATCAGCTGGAGGATAGATCGATCAATGGCTATTAGCCAAGATGGTCAGGGCAACCCCATGCACTGGATTTCCTTACACCTCTGATTGCCAGAAACTGGGACTGGATTACTCGATAAATTGCCCTGTTCTGTTCATTCCCTCTGAAGCATCTGGTACTGGCTGGCCACTAGCTGGACCATTGATCTAACCCAATACGGCCATTCTTAATTTTTAAGTCTTGCAATTACATATACTATGTTCTAATCAAATTAGGAATTAAAAAAATGAATTAGCCCATGCAGACATTAAGATAGACTATTAGTTACACCACCATATTTTGGAACATGGTGACACACACACAAAACCCCACATACACCATTTTCAGTGCCTTATGACTATGAAACCAAAAGATTAGTCTCCAAAGGTGAAACTCAAATTTATGTGAAATGTTTATATGTCACGGTCTTACCTCTTTTCTACCCAAAAAAAGCATAGACAGCTTGGAATCTGGAATAAACAGCCTGAAGAGTCAAGCTGAGTTCTTTTCTTCTCATGAATCATCAGTAATAAAGATTCTGCAGGTCAAATAAATGTTCTTATTTACACTTGTATAACCTTATTGTTTCAGGATGAAGCCATCCCGTTGATCCATGCAACTTTGTTAATCTTCTGTATTATCTTACCCTTCACTTCCCTCTTACCTCTTTCATTTCGTCTCAGAGAGAGGAAATACGGTTACTCATCTTCTCATAACAGCTATTCTTTGAGATGTGCTCTGTATGTCCATTACACTGTAGATGTGTGTATGTATGTCTCATGCACCAGTGCCAGAGAGTTTTCCCTAGCAATACGTGTACGGGCAACCAGGCACGTGCCCTGACTTCTATCATGCTCCAAGATCAGGGTACAAAGTGTGGAGCTGCCCCGCCCATCCCTCAATTCCATATGCCCGTAATCTAGACTAATTCATTGGGAAAGGAGGGTGGGTTGAGTAATAAATACATGCAACCATAGATGCAACCAACATGTTTGAACTAGTGGTGCTGGGGGTACTGTCTCACCCCTTGGCTTGAAGTGGTTTCCATCATATACAGCGTTTACAGTTTGGTTCAATAGCTCTCAGCATTGCCACTATACAAATTGTTCCAGACCACTGCATGCAACATACATCAAAGATCAACAGTTACTAGAAGGTGATTAACTGTTTTTTCTTCTTCAAATGATTGCATATATCCATTACAATGTCCAACTGCCAAGTTGTTTTCAACAGAGGTGGGGCTAGAAGTCTCATCAAAAGAGTGAGTGTAGGACCACTTTCCCCACATTCGCATTTCACTTTGATGCAGGAGTAATTGCATAGCATCTAGCAAATGTGAACTGAGAACCACGTCACTATTTGCACGTCCTTAGCTTCTTTGCCTTAGTTTCTTCATCTGCATAATTGAGACTGAATACTTAGCTCCTTCTAAAGGGGTTCTATTTTTATTTGTATTCCTTACAGAAGATTAGAAATGTCTTGTCTTAATAATTAATGTTTGTAAAGTACTTTGAAGACGAGAAGTGCTAAATATTAATACCATGAATTTACCTACCTGCCAAGACCTGTGTGTTATGATTTTCTGTTGTTCCTGCTGATTGTACCCTGAACACCTAAAACAAAGTAGGTGACTGCAGTCCTTACAATGCTTTAGTTGACAGGTCATCAGCTTTTGCAGGATCCCCTTAACACAGGATAGGACAGGTAAAATTCCTTAACAAGAGCTAACGTTAATTTTTTCCATTTAAAGCTAAATAAAAAAATTCTGGTGCTGATAGTTTCAGGGTTCTTTCAGCATTTACATTTCACAGATATATACCATTGCCATTTCTAATACCTTCCGGCAACGCACAGCTAGGCAAATAATCATTCTCAATATTCTTTTTCAAACTGAGTAGACTCTTACTCTAAGTAGCCCCACTGAAGTCAATGAGGTTACATATGCAGTAGGATTTCACTCAATGCAAGTAAAGGTGACAGAATTAGGCCTTTTGGCTGTGATTTTCAAAGCTTCAAAGAGGTCGGGGGGGGGGGAAGGGGAGGAAGAAGTTTGAGGCTCCTCCTTTCCACCACCTCTGAGGGAACTTGAGCCCTTAGAAGCAGTAGGTAGGAGCAATCCTTGCACTTGGGAAAATCACATGGACTAGCTATCTCTAGCCCCATATGCAGTGGGGGGACAAGCGTGACAGAAGATTCCTTGTGCTTCTTTATCCCCACAATCCACATCTGTGCCAAAGTGACGAACAATGCGTCTCATATTATATTGTACAGAAATAAATTTGTAAGGTGCCTTGGGAGCTTTCTGGACAAAAGGTGTTATAAAAACATAAATCATTAACAAGCAACCTTGTTCCTTTCATAACTAAAGAAGCATAAAAGCAATATGCTCTACAGATGAAAAGCCAGTCAGCAGTGTATGCACCAGTGGTCAGACAAGAGCACAGGCATCCATCCTTATGATTCAGTGGGTAGAAAATTCTTTTTGACAAGCTTCTAGTTTTCATCTCATCAGCCATGGATTCACAGTGATGAAGGGCTGCTAAATCCCTCTGTTGTGGTGAAAAACAAAAATTCCCCGAGTACAAACTAGCACCTAGGACAACAATTAGATCTCTGATCTTCACACAGAGCTGGTCTTAAATAATTCTTCTGGATTTAGGTGTAAAATATGCATTTGACATCAACATCATCATCATCATAAGATATCAGAGGGGTAGCCGTGTTAGTCTGAATCTGTAAAAAGCAACAGAGGGTCCTGTGGCACCTTTGAGACTAACAGAAGTATAGGGAGCATAAGCTTTCGTGGGTAAGAACCTCACTTCTTCAGATGCGAGTCACTTGCATCTGAAGAAGTGAGGTTCTTACCCACGAAAGCTTATGCTCCCTATACTTCTGTTAGTCTCAAAGGTGCCACAGGACCCTCTGTTGCTTTTTATCATCATAAGAGTGGATGACCAGACCTTATGTCCATGCTGGTAAATATTCAAGACAAAATGTTGATATAGGCATCACTACCTGCATGGTCTATAATAAAACCAGCTACTCTAGACTGTCACACAAACTAACAATAATTGATTAGCTGATTTCTTGTAGGCATTGTAACATTAGCAGTACCTGAGGGAGAAATTAAAAGAGGAAAGGGGAGTGGCCGTATAGGTTGTTTTGGAGAGAGTGTTCCATGCATAAGGGAGAGCATGGAAGAAAACGCAGACACATTTGTGGAAAAAAGCAGAGGGGGGGCTTGCAAGGCAGGCTTCATTGGTGCAGCATAAAGGACGCCATGATAAGAGACAAAGCAAGCAGAGAAAGTGGACACTTGCAGGGCTGTTCTTTTGAGGGCCAAAAGCTTCATGTAAGATCTCCAATTTACAGACTTGTCTTGTCTTCCCTGGCAGAAAAGCGAGAGGGAACAATTCACTGGCAGATTCCCTCTACCCCTTCAACAATGGCAGCAGGGGGGAGAAACTCAGAACCCAGCATCACACCATCTTCAGCACAGCAGTGATTTAAACGTCATGTAAATATATTCTAAGATGCCTTCTTTGCTAAAGATTTTAACATGTCAGTCTTTTCTTTCCTAGCCAGTCAAAGCAAACTCAGATGACTTTTGTTTAGCCTGTTTTTTTTATAACCGTTTACCTGTATGTTAATGTGTGTTAATTCAGGCAGCACCCTGAAAAGCCTGATTGATGATGACTGGCAGCTCAGTAACCTCATCCTGATGGATGCTTTTGTTTGTCCTCACATTGTGATTCACATCCACCTCTCCTGTGTTGATGCATCATTGCTCAGGCAACAGCCAGCTGTACAGATAGGGCTTTCTTTTCCCCTAGGATGTGCATCTGTCCTCTAGTAGTAAACAGGTGGGATTGTAAAGAGATTTATCATTCTTGCCTGTAATAAATACATAAGCAAAAGCTACTTTAAAGAATCCTAAGTCTGTCTGTATAATGCTCATAACTGGTCCCATCTCTGTAGGGCTTTTAACCCTCTATAAGTTAACTCTTTCTTGGTTCTTCTTTAAGAGAACTGAAATTTGGGGGTGGCAGGGAGAGGGAGAAAATCCCTAATATTGCTATTGATGAGACAACTCATGGATTATATGCCTTAGTTTTACTGAGTCAAGTTCCTGTAAACCAGTATTTTATGAATATCTGTCAATGGTTGCTATTTCTGTGTCTCTTCATTTGAAGAATGTTGTTTTTTTGTTAATTTAAGGACATTTAATGTGAGAATCATGATCACAAAACAGGAGATGTAGATCTGATTCTTAATAATCTTTCCCTTTAAGAAACATTTTTAAATGCTTCACATCAAGGATTTGAGTGCAGAAGGTGGGGGCCCACAAGGATTCTAAATATTAATAGGTTTCAGAGTAGCAGCCATGTTAGTCTGTATCCGCAAAAAGAACAGGAGTACTTGTGGCACCTTAGAGACTAACAAATTTGTTAGTCTCTAAGGTGCCACAAGTACTCCTGTTCTTTTGGTAAATATTAATACTGGCCACTCCAGGCTTGTATTAAAATCCCAAGGTTATGGCTTTTCTCTGACCTTGGATTGGTAGATGCTGCCACCACCCAAGTGCAGAACCCCTTTGAGAGCCCAGGAAGGCGCACTTGGGAATTCCTTCCTTTGGGGTACCCTGAAGCCCTTTCACCGCCCCCCCCTCCAGGGAAGAGCTGAGAAAGAAAAAAAAAAGAAATCAGCTGTTGCCACCTGCTAATTAAACAAAGCGCACAAACGTCTTAAAACACAAAAATCGAATTCTGTTCTTAAAAAGGTAAATTTTATTAATTAAAAAAAGAAAATACATCTGGGAACTCAGGCTATTGCTAGGTTTTAAAAGAGCAACTATAAGGATTAAGCACGAAGAATAGCTTTCTTGAGGTCCAATTTAAAGGTTACAAGCAAAACAAAAGCACCTGGAGTTAGCACAGAGGAGTCCACAAGCCATAAAGAAATAAAAAGAGATAAACCTAATTGCGTCTTCCTAGACATTTCCTGAGCTACTTACATATCTGGGTTTCAAATGAGTAGTTTCTAGGTATGATACCGATGGTTTTTCATACCCGGCCCCAAGCTTCTTACAGCATAGCTGTTGCTCTGTCTGCCTCTCCCTGGGAGAACAGACAGACAGACCGACCAAAGGGGAGTCTTTGTTCAATTTTAAAAAGTTCTAGCCTTCCCATTGGCTCTTTTGGCCAGGTGCCTACTCACTTCCTTTTACCTATGCATAGCAGTGAGACTTTTTAATCCTTTACAAAAAGAACAGGAGTACTTGTGGCACCTTAGAGACTAACAATTTTATTTCAGCATAAGCTTTCGTGGGCTTCAGCTTCAAACACAGACTCTAACGAGAAACTGCTGAACTAGAATTAATTTTCAAACTAGATGCCATTAACTTGGGCTTGAATAGAGACTCTGAGTGGCTGGGTCATTACACAAATTGAATCTATTTCCCCCGTGTTAACTATCCTCACACCTTCTTGTCAAGTGTCTGGAATGGGCCATCTTGATTATCATTACAAAAGTTTTTTTTTCTCCTGCTGATAATACTCATCTTAATTAATTAGCCTCTTAGAGTTGGTATGGCAACTTCCACCTTTTCATGTTCTCTTTATGTATATATATCTTCTTACTATATGTTCCATTCTATGCATCTGATGAAGTGGGCTGTAGCCCACGAAAGCTTATGCTCAAATAAATGTGTTAGTCTCTAAGGTGCCACAAGTACTCCTGTTCTTTTTGCGGATACAGACTAACACAGCTGCTACTCTGTAACCCTTTACAGGTAGAGCAATTAGAGAACAGCTACTTCATGGGATTTTATAGCTACTGGTTGGCTGGGTGTCCATAAAAGAAAGCTACACCCTCCCCCTTCATTTATCACACTTCATGTTTGGGGGACAGTCTTAGCAAGTCCCCCATAAGAAAAGCAAAAAAGGCTCAAAGAAAGTAAGGAAATACATACCCAGAGGGGCTGCAATCTTAAATTGAGAGTATTGAATGTGCTAGCCAGTAATATGTGCATATTACTGCTCTGTAGCTTATCCTTCTTCTGAAGTGAACATTGTACATTATCATCAATAATCTCAGTGTACTGTCCACGAAGTATAAACTTCTCCAGCAAGCACATTAATATCAAATATCAATTCATTCCCCAGGTGGAACTGTATCCCTCATTAGTTCTGTTTATGGGTTTTTTTTTTAAGTGAAAAGGGAAGGGAAAAATGGGTTACTGTCTTTTTACGATGTATAAAAAAAGAGCCTTAAAGATAATTTTCTAAAAACAAGAAGTGTTTTTTCTCCTTGTTTTTTACATTAGAAATTCAGGTTCTGTCTAGGCTGAAAGATGCTAAAGATTCAATGCCTCCTGCTCTTTCCATTAAGATGAGGGAAACTCATGACACACTTGCAAGAAACCCTCCAAGAAAACCAAGGAAGGCCAGATTTGAAATTCATGACAACTGTTAAAGTAAATAACAAAATAAGGATTTTTTTCCTTCCCAAAGCCCACTTTGCAGGCCTTCTTTACCCTTCACAGAGAAAGAAAAAAAAAAGATATTCTGTTTTTTAAAAAACATTTGGAGGTCACATTCAGCATTGTGATTTGCTGCATTGCTTGGAACCCCATTCCCTGAAAAAAGGTGAATTTTGCTCCTTCTTATTATTCCTTCGCTTCACCTAATAGCTCTGCCTCCTGACAAACTGAAGCAGAAGATAATGAATATTTTTCCGTGCTTATTTTGCATATGCATCTTCCACAGAAGCCGTCAGTTACAAAAAGAAAATTAGACTGGATGTAAAAGGCCCTTTGCATTTTTTTTACTGCCTTGTAAAACAAGTTATTTTTCATTTTAATGATATGAGGAATTCATTAATAAAGCCTGGCAGAGATCATTTAATGGGTATTCTCTGGATGCATTTTGCATACTTTACGATCTTTAGCTTTATCTAGAGAAACACACTTTGCCCAAGTTCACAACATTCCAACTCAGAGATAGAGCATTGCCAGTTTTCTGGAGTCTATTGATGTACCCCCTCCTCTCCTGTGGCCCAGTTACGCAACAAAAGGCACCTGTGGTGCTTATGACACTCCAGCGTCACTGGGACATTCTACAGTTTGGTCTGATCCATGCACCTCCCCTGTCATCCTCTTCATTCCCTAGCTCAAACAATCATGAGTCGTGTATCCACTGAGGGTCAGGCACGGTATGCTTCACATGCAGACTGCTGTCAACTTTGCCTTTCAAAATGAGGCAGAACCAGAAACCCCTTGTGAATCTTCACTACCTATCTGAGGTTTAGAGACCAAAGAAGGTACATTAAAGATGACTACCACCATCCCTGCAACCCCCTCGATCGCTTCTGAAATCACAGTGAAATATTGGGATTATGGCCAATGTTTTTGATTAAAAGAGGGCTGATACTTTGCCACTCCTTCACAGTTATGATCTGCAAATTGACCTGCAACCTAGAGCGGAGTTCCCCTTTGGCCACATATATTTTCTCTCAGAACCCTAACTCCAGGTGCTCTGAGATTACTTCTGCGAGAAACTGGAGAAGGTGTTTATTCACCCCTCTACCCCTGGCAGGGATCCAATATTCTTTGTGGCAAAGAAAGTGGCTCCTTATATCCTCATGTTGACTATTAAGCTCTGAGCAAAGTGACAGTCCAAAACCATTACCCCCTGCCACTTATTAACAAGATCTTTGAGAGATTCCATTCGACCAAGATTTTTACAAAGTTAGATCTTTGTGGGGCCTACAGCCTGGTCTGAATCAGGGAAGATGATGAATGGAAGACTGCAGTCTGCATCCGATATGGACATTTTAAGAATTTAGTTATGCCTTTAGAGTTATGTAATGCTCTGGCAACATTCCAGCATTTCATCAGTGATATCTTCCAGGACATATTGAACCAGTTTGTGGCTACTTATTTGGACTATTCTTGTTTTTCCCCCCAAAACCAGGAACTACATGAGCAACACATATGCCATGTTCTCAACAGATGCCACTAAAACCATCTTTACACCAAAATGGAGAAATGAGAGTTTGATAAAGACACAATCAAGTTCCACAGGTATATTGTTTCCCCTGAAGGGCTAACAATGGATCTATCTGCCATCTCCCAGTGAAATGCCCCAAAGGACATGACAGGCGTTCAATGGCATCTTGGGCTTGCCAATTTCTACAGATGTTTTGTCAAAAAATTCTCTCACCTAGTTGCCCCGAAAACTGCGCTCCTTTGAAAGGGAGTCCCCTTCATCTGGCCACCAGAGGCAGATTAATGTTTGATCATCTAAAGAGATCTTTAACTCCACTCCTCTTTTTGTGCATTTGGATCCCCCCAAGCCCTTCACCATCAAGGCAGATGCTTTGAAGTCTGACAGAGTATTTCTATCACAACATATTAGCTCTTGTAATAAACTAAATCCCTGTGCCTTTTATTTATGAAAAATAACCCATGCTGAGAAGAACTATGATATCTGGGACAAGAAGTTACTTGTAATAAGGGTGGCACTTGAAGACTGGAGATATCTTAGAGGGAGCTTGGTTCCCAGTCTAGGTTCTCACTGATCACAACAATCTGGACTATCTTCCAACTGCTCGTAACCTTAACTAGTGACAGTTCTGCCGGTCACTTTTCCTTGCCAGATTCAATTTTGTTATTACCTACCAGCATAGATCATGGAATGGAAAGGCAGCTTCCCTGTGCCACAATGATGAATATGCTGAGTCAGACACAGCTCCCTTGGCTACTGTTTTACATCTATCAAATTTTATTCAAGGGACAACAAATAGGGAGCGGATGTCCCTTATCCTGTCCCTGCTTCTACATGACCTCCAAGCTGCTAAGATCTGTTACACCCTAGATGCGCCTAACTTTTTGCCCAGCTCAGGTTTTCATTTAAAGGATGGTCTGCTTTATCATGGAATTTCTTGTATCCAAGGTTCAGTTTTGATGAGTGTGCATGTGTCAAACCACTCAGTCTTCTCCAGCCTTTGAGTACACCATTTCAACCCTGGTCCTTGGTATTCTTGGACTCCATTGTAGAACTACCCCACTCCCAGGGCTGCACCATCCTTCTCCTCACTAAGACGGCACATTTTATTTCTGTTCACTCCCCGCAACTGCCCAGGAAATGGCTCACCTTTTTCTAGACCATGTTCTTGGGTTCCATGGGCTGCTGACCAGAATAGTCTTAGATCGAGGTTTGCAGTTCACTTCCCATTTTTGGTGCAAACTCTGCAAACTCTTAGGAATGGAACTGCTTATCTCCTTGACCTATCACCCACAGATCAACAGGCAAACCGAATGACAGAACCAGGTCCTTGAGCAATACCTCTCGGTTGCTTTCTCAGTTATCATCAAGATAACTTGGTCATCCTACTGCCTTAAAAAAGAGTTTCTGTACAACTTCAGCCACACATCTACTCAATACAGCCCATTCTACACAAACAGTTGTTTCCACCCTCAACTTCATTCGACCACACCTTCACTGGGTCCACCGAGAGCTTACCGAACACCTGGAATTCTCCAAGCAGGCAGGCAAACATCATGCGGACTGAAGATGCCAAGCCACAACGACCATGTCTATAGGAGATAAGGTTGGATTGTCCTCCAGCCACCTAAAATCCACCTGTCCCTCAGACAAACTTGACCGCCAGTAGCTCGGCCCATTTAAGATCACAAAACAAATTGACCCTGTAGCATTTACACTCCAGTTACTGGAATTCTTGAAGTCACTTTGCCATCTGATTTTCCACGTGTCCAAGGTTTCTTCTCAAACCTTATGTGGAGAATTCCTTTCCCAGCCACTGTGCTCCACCACCATCTCCAGGGTCAAGAGAAGTATGAGGTCTGGGAAATCCTAGACTCCAAGTGAGTTTGGCAAACTATTATCTGGTGGATTGGGAGGGCTATGGACTGGAAGAGTGATTGTGCAAACCAGGAGAAAACATCTATGCTCCAGAACTCATACATACCTCCCATTAGAAATACCCAACAAAACCAGGTCCCATGGCCCCTAGATTGACTGCACTGGCTGACAGAGTCCAGACCACTCCTGACTCTGTCATTGACACTGTGTTATATGTAGATTCTGAAAACAAGAGATTCCTGATGGGTTCCTCATTTAAAATGTTAATTGTATTAAACAGGCAAAGTTACTTCCAGCCAAGTCAAATGTAACACAATTTCTACTTGTTTGCCTAAGAAAAGTTCACGGTTGGTTTAGGCAGTGACGTTGCTGCCTATGGAGGTTGAGTTTTCCATTTGACCCAGGACTGTGCTCACAAGTAGATGACCATGTTAGGCCAAATTCATCCTTGGTGTTACCCTAAGGCTGAATCTGGTCATTTAAGGGGGAATGAATATGGATCTAAGAGGGCCACAAAATTTTAGATACATCTTATTTCTATAAAAATAAGGCACTTACCTACAAAATTAATTATATAAAATTAAAGTAAAAATACAACTGCTAAACCAAATAAATATATCTTGAACTGTAGCCTGAAACTTGTGCTCTTGAAAATTGTAAAAGTAAGTATATTCCAAAGGCAAGGTTCCTCGACTGACAAATCCCTACCATTAGCACTGGAGAATTTTGGTCTGTGAACCAATAGCAAGAGCATCTCTGCTGAGCTGGTCATATAGCGGTAGAGGGAAAGAGATTTTCACTGATAGCTGATCCCCAGGCCAAATACGGGCTTTAAAGATTTCATTAACATGAAATGTACACAGAGCAAAGATATGAGCACAATTATTTGCTTACACAGCTAGGACAGCTTCTGAGTAGAAGTATTGCCCACTGCAGTAGTCTGGTTTGATTATTACTAATATCGAGATGACGTATACACTTCTATAGAGATAGAGTAATACTCTCATTGCTCAATTTTAGTCTATCAGTTATGTAAATCTATGATAATCAAACATCCCCCCTTTAAAACTGTCAGCACTAATTTCTGGCATAAGAATTTATATGCGCCTTTAATCTGATAATTGCATCCTCTTGGTTATGGGTAATCTTCACTTGGTATGAACATATTACAGAGGCAGAACTTTGAAGATATGAATTAGGAATCCTCTCTATGCCCTGGACGCTTGTCCTAGGGGTTCTAGCAAAAATATTAAGAAATAAAGCAACTGTCAAGTATTCTCCAAAGGCAACCCTGCGGCTTATCTGAGAATTCAGCTGAAGTCTTAGAATAGGTCTACACTGCAATGCAAGACCAAGGGTTAGTGGAACTTGGGTCTGCGGACACTGGGTTTGCAAGCCCAGGGCTTGAGCATCCACACTGACTGGGGGAAAGTGGTGGCAGAGGTTTCTGAGGCAATCAGGCATGTGGTTTACTGCAAGGTAGTGAACATAAAAAATACCCCTGAAGTAATTGCTGGTTTTGAGAGAATGGGGTTTCCAAACTGTGTGGGGGCCAATAATAGGATAGTTTGCCCGTCTTAAGGGGCATGAGTACATAAATCTCAAAGGATACTACGCCATTGTTATGCAGGCCCTTGTGGACCATAAAGGTTGATTTATGGATGCCAAGATGGACTGCACTGAAAATGTTCCTGATGCCAGGGTTGTCCGCCGATGCAGAGTCTACATTCATGGACAAGCTAGTACACTATTCCCACCAAATGACATTGCCATAAATAGAATTACTGTCCCTATGTTATCCTGAAGGACCCCACATACCACCTTTTGCCTTGGCTTATGAAATCATATCCTGATCTCAGACTGCCAGGCAGAAGAAGGTTAAATTACACTCTCAGTAGGTGCAGAATAATAACTGAATGTGCGTTCAGCAGATTGAAATCCCACTGGTGCTGTCTACAGACCCATCTGGATTCCAGCATCTTCAACGCTGTCCACATTATTGTGGCTTGCTGTGCTCTTTGCAATCTTTGTGAAGACAAAGGTGAGACATTTGCCCCTGAATAGACCTATAATACTAATGAATTGCTCAAATCGATACACTCTGCCAGAAAGTGCACCTACCACAGCAGCAGTAAGATGCCCCCTGGCAACAGAAATCAGGGATGCTCTATGCTCCCACATTACAGACCTGCATGAGCCAATGGAAAAGGGAGAATAGTATGTTTTTGTACAGCAATGTTTACAGTAAATGCAGAACTGTCACAACACACAATGCAATGACGGTCATGTATTGAGAAATTGTGTTTGAGTGTAACTTCCCATTTGTGCTTTAGCATGTGTTTATCTTTATTATTCAACATTCACATTATAAGATGGGAAGTAGTGATGGCAATAAACTTTCTTAATAAAATAAAAGCTTTTATTTGAATCACAAAAAAGTTTTAAGCACACTGTTACCATTTGCACATTGAAAGAACAGTAATAAGCCAACACCACAACTAGTAATAATACAAACACAAAATACATAAACCAAACATTGAACAGTGCAAACAGTGCCATCAAAAAGTGCCCTAATTTTGTGCGTCCTCTGGCATGTCCTCTTTTCCCCTTCTTATGGGTTTAGCACACACTTGCCTCAGTTATGGAGGCCTGGTTATGGAGGCCTGCAGGGGGTGGGGCAGTTGCGGACTGCAAGCTGGAGGGAATCAGTGCAGGGGTGGAAGACTGCAGTGGATAGATCTGTACCGTCCAGCTGCTAAGTTGTGGTTGCAAGGACCACCCATGGAATTGTCCAATGTGTTCCTGGTATGCAGTGTATGGTACCGTGGAGGGGACTTAGGCTGTGGCGCAGGAGCCTGCGCTCTTGTGGCATTAGTGAAAGCAGCCACTCAAACAGGTCTTTCTGTTGAGCTTTGTCCTCCTTCCTCAACTGATGCTCCTGTTCCAGGAACTGCAACATAAACAAATGTCCAATTATGCATTGCAATTCTGTCCACAAGCTCTGCAGCCTTCCTGTGCCTTTCTTCTTGTCTCTCGATTTGCCTTTCCATTGTGCCAAAATTCCTGGGGCAATCAACAGGCTGTTGTGTTACAGTCCACATGGATTAAGACAGCCTATTATGATAACATACAAACACACAGAATTCCACAGCCATCACAACCTTTTCTTCCCTCCCTCCCCCCCGGGACATTTCTGGACTGCCTACAAACCCCCAGCCATGTTTCAGACACATGAAATCACCACCCAGATGGACTACCTTTAACTAAATGGATTGCATTTGTAAATGGACTACATTTCAACCTGTCCCCCTCCCCACCATACATTTCACTGTTTACAGATGGATCGTTACACTGTAGTCACAGGAAGGCAATAGAAGGTTCTTATTTTTAACATTCCAGCACATCTTAGCAAGAATGTGGAACTTTCTAGCAAAAGCTAGTTTAAAAGCTTGTTTCACTGTTTGCCTCCCCATCTCAATTTTGAACTCCATGTGAGGGAGGAAAAGTGGGGAGATTCCAAGGCACTGATGTGGAAACTGCCATTATTGCAGACAGCTCTGGTAATAACTCTTGCGTTGGATCACATATTAACAACAAACAAACATGGAGCCAGAAACTTACCAGGCTCTAGGGTGAGTTCTGCTTCTCCCGTTTCTGCTGACAGCTCTATGACAGGCTGCTCCTCTCGTCCCAGCTTTCCAAGCAGTTGTGCCCGAGCTGCTTAATCCTCTCCCTGCACTAGGCAGGAGTCCGGTGAATGCCCAATGCTGCCAGCTTCTTTGTAGGATCATTCCTGGAAATCTTGCTAAAGTCAAACTGTTTGCTCATGTCATACCAGAGATTCACCAAAACCTGACTATGCTCATGCACCTAGGTAGCAGCATCCTTGGCGAAGGACTTCTGGTCAGTGGCCATTGCAAACGTAGAAGGTTCACTGTGTTCGCAGCTCAGTGATCAGAATAAAATGGAAGGGTTAAATGCCCAGCAGCTGTATTCTTGAACAAGGAGAGTTGCTTCCAGTTTCTGAGAGTCAGATTGTCCTCTCTATCCTAAGAGTAGCCAAAGAACACTTGCCCATGGGATTGTGGGATAGAATTTGCGGACTCTCAGGGCTTGAATCTAGGTGTTACAGGCCCAAGTTGCATCCACACTTCAAAATGATGAAGTTTGGGACAGAGTTCCAGCAGGACCTGGGCTCAAACCTTTCACCCTGTGTGGTCCAGGCCCGAGTCAGACATAATTGTGTGTAGAGGGAAGGAGAGGTTGTGCTCAAGCCTGAGTGTGAGTCTGGGCTTACACTGCAAAGTAGACACACCCGGTGTGTTTTAATCGGAATTCCTTGTGCTGAAAACTTTAATGTCGTGCTGGTACTGGACACCTGATTTTGAAAAGTGAGCCAGTTAAACAGCTGTAACCTGTAGGCTGCTAAGAGGATGCAATCAACTTTGAACAAGTAATAGGAAGAAACAGATGTATTTATACCACATTACTGTATCCCTTTGCTGGGCTGATGATTCTATAATTAGGTAAGGAGTTCATATCCTGCTGCCAAATAGAATTTGGGACTGCAAATCCATAACACAACAAACAGGTCTTGAGTGTCAAAATGCCACACGGCAAACACTGCTCTCTATCATGGCTACTCTAGTGGGAGGAGAGGGACTCATCCTTCTTGTTAAACTATGATTTATTGTTGTCTTGGTAAAATATGGAATTAGAATGTTGTACAGTTAGGTGTTTTGAATGAGGAAAGCAATTTGAAAGTACTAGAGGGGCTCTAGTTAAGCCAGACAATTAGCCTAAAAAACTGCAGTGTATCTACACTACAGAGTTTTGTCGACAAAAGTTATGCCACTTTAATTAAACCGCTGTTGCATGTCGTTCCTTGCATCAGCAGAGCACATCCCCACTAGCAGCTCTTGCATAGTCACAGACAGCAGCGCACTGTGGGTAGCTATCCCACTGTGCAACCAGCCGCAGGGAAGGGTTTGCAATGCCTCATGGAGCATAACATGTTGCAGGTTTCTTGATCCCATTGTTCCATGGGCATCCTACTAGATTGCCAGCTGCTTTTCAACTGAAATGTATGGGGGCAAGGGGGAGGGAGAGTGAGAGAGACAAGGAGCGTGTGTGTGGGGGGGAGACAGAGTGTGGGTTGGGAACGTGTGTGTGTATATATCTGAGAGAGACAGAGTGTGTATTGGGGAAGCATGTGTGTTGGCATGTTGTCTCCAAGTTCAGACAGCAGTTTGAGCAGTCTCCCCTTCCCTCTCCCCCGCCCTAGCAGCAGTCCGTTCTGCCTGCCCGCCTGCCAATGGGTCTGATTCCCTCCGAGTTCTCCCACACCTCCTCAACTGCTGGGAGTGGCATCCTCAGCAGCTCTGTCAGCTCTCAGTCTGAGGAACGTCAAACCTTCCCAGAGCTTTGAAAGAGGAGGGGTGCATGCCCGCAGGGCAGCCAAGTTCAAAACAATGAGCAGAGTAGTCAGGGCTGGCATTGTGGGGATGCTGGGGGCGCCCAGTTATGTCAACATAATGAACGGCAGTGTCTACACTAATGCTTTGTCGCTTAACTTTGCCACAAAAAGCTCTATACCTCTCATTGAGGTGGTTTTGTTTTGTTGGCAAAACAACAGAGTTTTGCCTCCAAAAATAGCTTTGCATTGTGTACACCTCCACTCTTTTGTCAGCAAAAAGCAGCTTTTGCCGACAAAACTATGTAGTGTAGACAAGGTCTTAACAAGGGACAAGTAGGCAAGTTCCACAAGCAGAAATCAAAGACAGTTATTGCGATATACATGTAAACAGGTATGTTGGGTATTTGGGAAGGTCAGAGGGAAGCAGCAGGTCTACACTCAAGCCAAAACCCTTCTTTGCGAAACAACTCGTTGGGATGCATTTAGGTGGTAGGAAAAAAATCTTCATATCAGTCATTCTGCTTAATCAGGAAAAGTAATGATGGATATAATTTAACAGCCTCAGAAGAAATACACGATTTGCAGAAATAAGGACTGGTTTCAATTATTAGTTTAAAATGAATGACTCAGATCCAGAAATAAAAGCAAGCTTTTTTAAAAAAAATTTAAGGATCTATTTTATTTTCTGAACATTTTTTTAATTCTCTCTAATGCACACAGATGAATAATTAAATTTTGAATTAAATAATAATATATCATAGAATCGCAAGACTTAGAGATACAAATTACCTATTATGACATCTTCAGCCCCTCAGCAGCCTACAATATATTAAAATTGGAATGAGGCAAGAAATCCCCTCAAGAAGAATGAAGGTATTATGCAAAGAATATGAATTAGAGAAGTAATAATCATGGAGTTCAGTGATCTTCCCTGGAAACCGTTGCAGCTGTGATGAAATTAATTATTCAGGCAGTACTACAAATGGCTGCAGCAGGGGCTTGGCCTTCTTACGGCTTTACAGATAGATGCAGAGCATCTGATCTTATGTCATTTTACAGTTAAATATGGGTCCTCCATCCACCTTTCAAAACCACAGTCCTAGGTGTTGGCTACACATTGTGGCATACAAACGGTGAATTTTAAAAAAAAGATCTGGAGGGAAAGAATACATTTTCTGTAAAATATTCAGTACTCCCAGACATGCATACCTTCCTTCAGTGAGAGAATAAACAGCCATCCATAAAAGTCCACACACTATGCAGCAAAACCACAATTTATTTAGGACTAAAGCAAAGCACTCTGTAGAAGAACTGGTGTAAAAATCAAGCAGCCTGAAATAGTTAAAAATAAAAAACAAAACGGAATGCACTTATTTTTGTAAAGCACTTTGAAGCACTATACATGAGCCAGGAATTAATTTTCAGAGCCGTTAATGGCTATTAAGAAGGGAGCCCATGCATCTATGCTGGTAACAGAACAGAGCTCTGTCTCAGACACCAGGTTTAAAAACCACATATTTAACAAGCCATCGCCACAGATATACAGACATCGAAATAATCAGTGGGGCTCAGATAAGGATCTTAATTCCCAGAATACCAGCTCATTACTGTTGGAGCTAAAGGACTAACTCAGTTACTGAATTTCTTAGAAGGGGTAGGGACTGTGCCTTCCTATATGTTTGGACAGTGTCTAGTGAACCTGGAACACAGATTATAAATTACAACCAAATGACTATGTTAAAGAGACATTTAGGCTGCAAATTCAAACACCATAAAATTAGGAAATGCCAGAATTAAGGTTGCTTGAGCAAGCTTAATTTGACCCCCTTTATGATATGGTCTTTAATTACATGATTTTTTTATTTTTTTTTGGCCACAGGCCTCATTCAATGCACAGGATGAACAACACTCAAATAATGAGCAACTATTCAATGTTTCAATTTATCCTCATTGTTGAATGTGTGGCCGTAGGCCTTATTTACTGCACACCCTTCACATCTGACTCTGAATACAGAACTATTCATTTCTTCAGAGTATTTTTTTAGTGTTCTCATTGCAGCATTATATGGGCTCATAAACAATAATTATTTAATACCACCTGATCCCACAGGGGAGTTATCTCCATTTTACTGCTGAAGATCCTGAGGCACCATGAAAAAAACCACGCAAAGAAATTAGTAATTCTGTATTCAGAGCCAGGTTTGAAAGGTGTGAAGTAAATAAGGCAGGGAGCCACACATTGGATGAAGATAACATGAAGCAATTTCAGGCCAAGTCCTACTCAGCTCCTGAAGCCCCGGGATGGAGCATGTGCAGTCACTCTGCTGGGATGGCACATCTGCAGTTCAGTCAGTACATAGGTATTGTGGGGGGAGAGAGTATATGCTTAGTGCAGACAGAATCTCTAGAGAATTTAGCAGCCAAATTCTAGCAAGTCTCTAATGAGCATATCCATATCCATCTTCTACTTTCTTCAGTGTTCTTAGTATTTTGTTATTTTAAATTCTAGGTAGAATTTCTTCTTTACAGACTTCATCCAAAGCTCAATGAAGTCAACAACAAAAAAAGTTTCCCAGAGGTTTCAGTAGGCTTCAGATTAGGCCTTAAGGTTAATTTGCTGCTGCCAATCAGCTTTAGTCATGTCCTCCTCAAAATGAGGATGTAATTAGGACACATGGAGGGAAAGGGGTGAAATATTATCAAAGCCCCATAATCAAGGTAAGCTGCAACATACTTTTGTTGTCGTCATCTTGAATTATGTGTAGCCCTTGTAAGAGCTAATCATGAAACACCCTTACAAAGCCTCTCTGAGCAAAACCTCAGAATCCCAAATCTGTTGAATAAAGCATTTCATACTCAAATTATGAGCACTTTAGGACTAGCACAGTTGCCATTTTTTTTTTAAAATCTTTCATTAAGAATGTGTTGGAATGTTAAATAAGAACTGCACCTGATAACGGAACTATCTTCTCCATTTCTATTGGCACTTTAAAAAGTTCCTGGCAAAACAAATCGAACAAAGGTATTAATTTAACTGAGGAACTATTTCATGCCCACAAGAGCAGCATACCTATAAGTCAAATGCAGCCCACTGAACCATTTGCTTTCATGTACGTCAAGTAGTTCATCCTTTCTGTGGTGCAATGTTTATTGTGTTTTCTGGTGAGGATTTTGTTTTGGAGGTGGGGCTGATAAAAGTACTAATAAATGTTTTTTTATTTATATGGACTGATGCATTATTTATCTATCCATCTATCCAGGTAAATTAAAGCAAACAATTTTTTAATTACCTGTCAAATGTATTATACTCTGAATAACTTATCAGATCTTCCCTTGTCAGCCCATGTTAAGGACCATTCATGACAGCAACAATGAAGGGTATGTAACAAAAACAAATTAATTACGAGCTGAGGTGTCATTCTTATGAATTTATTATACAGAATCAGAGAATTAATTTTGTCTGTTAAGGTGCTGGGGGGGGGGAAGGGAGCTTTTAGAAGCAAATCATAGTATTTCATGCTTTTGAAAGCATGAAAATAACTCATACCAGAGGTCCTAAAAAAACATGCTTTATGTTCTTTACAAACCAGTTTTCACTAGACTATGGAGACTAATAATTTAACATCTAGGCAGCAGCTCAGGTCAATTTAACATCTCAGTGAGGTACAGGTGCACAAATGTAAGAAAAAATAAGAAACATGGATAAAATGGCATTAAAGGCCACTTCAGGTTTATTTCTTATGGCAACATTAATACTTTCTACATGTAAATCAATGTTCTGAGCTGTGTAACAGTACAGAAGATAGGGGGAAAATCCCCATTCTTGTCATCCTACCTCCCCTGACATTGGAGAAAATGTAACAGAAAGATCTTTGTGCTGTGTCAAGACAGTTAACTCTTGGTGTGTGTCACACATACAGAGCAGCCAGATCCCTTTCATCCTCTGTGGAGCAAGGCAGAGGGCTAATGAGCATTTCCAGAATTACTGACGTATCACGTGCCTATTGACAGAGTCACAGCTGAGGAATGGACCAAAATTTCAAAGTGTAACATGTGTCATTGCTGACAATACCATCTGTGATAGTATTTTAGATACAGAGCAACATCAACTCAAAAAACTAAGGCACTTAGAGATGGGCTGTCACACTTCACTGGAGCAGGTACTTGTAAATGTAAAGAGAGCCTGCTGGGTTAGCCCAGGGCAGAGTCCCTCCAAAACAAGAGAGTAACCCTATGTTTGGTAGGCAGCACACAATGATATTCAACAATGTAATGGGCTTTCCAACACTAGCACTGAATAGTGAGGACATAACCTTGGACAATGCTGACAGGGCAATGCCAAGCTGACACCTATGCAAGGACAGCATTTTAGAAGTGGCAGCTCCTGTAAGAGCATGAAAGGAGACTGCAGCTGGTCTGAAATTCATGCAGTGAATGAAGATCTGCAAGGGAAACTCATGAACCACCCAGTGTGCCAAGTAGCTCTACTTCCACTCTCTTATAAGTGAGCACAGTAACAAACCTCTAACAAACTCAAAATCTGGGAAACTTAGAGGGAAGTCTCTCCTAGTTTATCTTCTCTGTCTTGTTATTGTGTAAGTCTTAAAAATGAAATACCACATCATCCATTGGTCTATAAAGATGTATTGAAACTAGTGGGCCTGATCCTTGACCCCACAAGGTCACTTCATGCTGCAGGAGCAATACGTGATGACCTCCTACTGGGTACTTTACTGGTTGATAGTTTCATTGTTCTGATGGAATGTATCTATTGTTGGAGTGTCGTGGTTGTACAGGGACAGCTAGGCCCAGGAAGGGTTGTGTGTGTGTCAGGACAGAGTTTTTGATCTGGACTCTGTATTCAATAGGAACCTAATGCAGAGTGTGGAGCACTGGGGTGATAAGTTCATGGCTCTTAATTTTCCGTGCTGCAAAACGGCCCTCCTTTGGCCCCCAAAGGCCACTGATTTCTAAATGGTTGCTGAAGCTCAGGGACAAAAAATATATATACCACAAGAGGGAATGTGCAATGTATTTCTCAAAGAATTGTTCATACCTAGTTATATTAACAGATAAGATATTTTAACCACTTGGAGTCCATCTTCTTACTGTATCTTGTTCCAAAGTTGTCAGCCTGGTTTGATGGCTGCAGGTCTGAGGGCTAACCTATCAGCATGTTAATAATCTTTCTGCTATCTGTACTGTGATAATCTAGGCATTTTGTACTGGTTGAGACATTTATTACTTAGGTAGAATTCAATTACCAAACCTTTGTCCTTTTTACACTAAATGCCAGTGGCATACTGAAATGCAAACTGTCACCCTAGTTGCCTTTCAATCCTGCCCCAGGCCTGAAGAAGAGCTCTGTGAACTCAAAAGCTAGTCTCTTTCACCAACAGAAGTTGGTCCAATAAAAAGATATCTCACCCTCCTTGTCTTTTTCAGTGTATTGTTATTTAATTATTTGCTGTAGGAAGTCTGATCCTTTCAACAGTGAAATTTAATTCTAAAGGCACAGAGTCCTAGCTCAGAGAATTTCCTTTTTATAATGTACTCTTATTTTAAGAATTTGGTCTTCTTTCCAGGATGGAGAAGATGTGACAAGTCCTTTGATGAAAGAGGCAATAATCAGCAATATTACCCCAAGAGCACAGATAAAAAGGAAATAGTAATACACCTCTACCCGATATAACGCGACCCGATATAACACGAATTTGGATATAACGCAGTAAAGCAGCGGGAGTCCCGGGCCCTTTAAAGCACCGCCCGAGCCCCGCTGCCGGAGCTCTGGTGGTGATTTAAAGGGCCCGGGGGGCTCCCCGCAGTGGCTGGAGCACCAGGTCCTTTAAATCACCGCCAGGGAAGCCAGTCCAGTCCGGCATGGTGTACCAGCTCTTGCCAGTACTCTGTACCTGACCGTACCAGCTTACTTACACCTCTGGATAGAACGTGGTTTCACCTATAATGCGGTGAGATTTGTTGGCTCCCGAGGACCGCGTTATATGGAGGTAGAGGTGTATTTATAAATGGCTTCATTACGCTACATAAAAACAGAACAGCAAATTTTCGAACCTTCATTTGGGTGTTGTCCTCTGAGTGTTGCATGTCTGATTTGTGTTGACTACAAAGAGTGTCAGTTTTTCAGAGCAGGAATCACCCCTTTTTTTCCTGGAGTGAAATCCTTGATCCCACTGTAGTTAACAGGAGTTTGTCATTGATTAGTGAGGCAAGGATTTCATCATACCAGTTAAGGCCAGTGGTTCTCAACCATTACCACTTGATTTAAAGCAATAGTTAACACACTAGACTTGCATTCTCATACTTGGATGTGCAAAGTAGATCATCAGGACTGATAAGAGAGGTCAAAGAGAAAATG